>NC_143404.1:49760381-50063412 GCF_052110815.1 Crocodylus siamensis
ATCCTTATTTCTGGCACTTCCTCATGCAGTTTGCTTGACTTTGCAGCTCTAAAAATGTTCTTTTAAAGCAGCTGTTGAATGCATATAATTATTAATAAGCCAATGAAGCCAGGAGTAAATACCCCCTGTTCTAAGTTCTTAGAACCCAGAAGCGGTGGAAGTGGGGCAGCTCTGCCCTGCAAGGAAGGTCAGGATCCTAAGATCATGCACACTCCCAGAAATGCAGGTGAACTGGAGGGGACTGAGAATTACACTTCCCAAAATGGGAACTGAAATCAACTTCATGAATTTCACCTCAAAGGTAATGAAGTAGCATAGAACTGCCCTGTAAAGAGAAAAGCTTGTCCTTCATATCTTTGTGCTCTGACTTGTTATTTTATGTAGGGACAGTCAAATTACAACCCCAGTCCTTCAGGTAATCTAAAGGATCTTCCCATACTGTGCTAAGAACAAGAAACCAGCAGCAACTCATAGGATGGGAAAGGATAGCTCCCTCCCATTTCTCTCACTGGAGATCCTGCTGGATCAGCACAGCACTCAGCTACTCAGCAACTAAACAGGGAGCACAGATTGACAGATGCTTCTGGAATCCCTCCCTCAGCAGATAAATGATAACACAAGAGGTACAAACTTCCCCAGTGACTGACTCAACTGTAATTTTTCACTCCCAGTTGGAGCCATTAAGATGCCAGCATGATTAATCACCACCAAAGACCTCACTAATTGCCACAGTCCTCCAGGATCAGCTAGTGGATGCTGGTGCTAACTGAAGCTGTGCTTCTATGCTTGGGCTTCTTGGTTTTGGAGATGAGCACTAATGGAGTCATGGCCCCAAGTGCTGTCTGTCACTGTTACCAAACTAGAGCACTCAGAGATGTGGATTAATAGCTTTGGCACTGAAAACAAATCCAACAGGGATTTAAAATTGCCCACCAGCAAGTAGTGCAAGCCTCAACAGTCAGATGGCAGAACAGTAGTGGTCAGCAGAGAAGAAATCCAGTAGGGCTTGAGGAACTCACAACAGCAATGTGGAAGGCCCAGGCAGACTAAGTAAATACAATGGAAAAGAGAGGAGGAAAAATGTTGGCAGTGATGGCAGCAACATACCTAAAGAGGCTAAAATGGCTCCAACATGTCTAGCCCCCTGCCATCCGTGGGATTCATAACCTCTGGCAAATCTGCCTTCCTCCCTGGCATCTTTACTTCCTTTTACTTTGCACCCAGTTATTCCGGTATGAATCAGCTGCAGGGCCCCATTTGTGATCTGCAACAGTAGGAGCCACCTTTTTAGTGGGCATGCCACAAATTGCCTATACCCTGTACAGGAGGGATCGTGTAGATAAAAGGGACAGGGGTGTAGCTTTCTATGTTAAAGAAAACTACGTGTCCGTGCAAGCTGATATTGGCAACCAGGGTGGATGACTGGAGACCCTCTGGGTTAAAATCCATGGGGAACATGGCACAGGAGACAATGGTGGGAGGCTACTACAGACCTCACACCCAAAGTCCTGAGCTTGACCAGGAGTTTGCCCGGGAGCTGGCTGAGGCCACATGCTCCAGGACCATGGCTGTCACAGGTGACTTCAGCTACCCGGACTTCTCGTGGGAGGATCACTCAGCAAAATCTGAGCGGTCGCAAAGCTTCCTCTCGTGCGTGGATGACCTCTACCTGACTCAAGAAGTCTATGGGCCAACGAGAGGCAAAGTGCTGCTCGACCTGGTACTGGCTACTGGGGATGACCTAATAGGTGACCTAGTGATCGATGGGAAGCTGGGTGACAGTGACCACGAGCTGATCACCTTCACCATCTGCTGTAAAGCTGGCAAGTTGGTCAGCAACAGTGAAGTCCTTGACTTCAGGAAAGCCGACTTTGACAAGCTCAGGAGGCTTGTCAGTGAGGCCCTAAGGGACCATGACCCCAGGGAGAGGGGAGTTCAAGAAGAGTGGTTGCTCCTCAAGGGAGTGATCCTCAATGCACAAGCTAAGTCTATTCCATCTGGGAGGAAAGGCAGCAAGAGGGCACAGCAGCCCTCCAGCTCTCCAGGGACCTAGCAGACCTCTTGAGGCTAAAGAGAAAGGTCTACAAAAGACGGAAGACAGAATTCACCTCCAAGGAGGATTATTCTGCACCAGTCCAGTCCTGCAGGGAGCAAACCAGGAAAGCCAAGGCTGCAACTGAACTCCAACTAGCTTCGAGCATCAAGGACAATAAAAAGTCCTTTTTCAGATATGTGGGGAGCCGGAGGAAAAGCAAGTGCAACTTTGGATCCCTGCTGAAGCAGATGGGGCAACTGACAACTGATGCCTAAGAAAAAGCCAACCTATTAAATGGGTACTTTGCGTCAGTCTTTCATCAGTCCCATGGGACACCCATGCCCGCTACGGGACAGGGAGGTCCAGGTGAGGAAGATCCCCTGGCCTCCATCAATGCTGACCTCTTGAAGGAACATCTTGAGAAGCTGGATACCTTCAAGTCAGCTGGCCCTGACAATCTGCATCCCAGGGTACTCAAGGAGCTGGCGAGCGTCATAGCCCAGCCCCTGGCATGGATCTTTGAAAACTCCTGGCGCTCTGGTGTAGTGCCCGAAGACTGGAAGAAGGCCAATGAGGAAAGTGGATCTGGCTAACTATAGGCCCATCAGCCTGACATCTATCCCAGGGAAGATCTTAGAAAAGTTTATTAAAGAGGCCATCCTTGATGGACTGGCCAAAGCCAACATCCTAGGGATAGCCAGCATGGGTTTGTTGCGGGTAGGTCTTGCTTGACCAATCTCATTTCCTTCTATGACCAGGTGACCTGTCACCTGGACAACGGAGAAGAGATTGATGTCATATATCTCGACTTCAAAAAAGCCTTCAATCTGGTATCCCACGATCACCTCTTGGTGAAACTGGCCAATTGTGGCCTTGGGTCCACCATGATCCGCTGGCTGGGAAATTGGCTCCATGGTCAGACCAAGAGGGTAGTAATTGATGGCAGTCACTCATCATGGTGTCCTGTGACCAGTGGGGTCCCCCAAGTCTCTGTCCTTGGACCCATATTGTTCAACATCTTCATTAATGATGTGGACATTGGAGTCAGGAGTGGACTGACCAAGTTCGCCGATGACACCAAACTGTGGGGCAAAGCATCCACGCCAGAAGACAGGAGGGTGATCCAGGCTGACCTGGACAGGCTCAGTAAATGAGCAGACGAGAACCTGATGGTGTTTAACACTGAAAAATAAAAGGTTCTCCACCTTGGGAGGAAAATCCTGCAGCACCCTTATAGGCTCGGCAGTGCTACGCTGGCTAGTACTACGGAAGAAAGAGACTTGGGGGTCATCATTGACCACAAGTTGAACATGAGCCTGGAATGTGATGCTGCAGCTAGTAAAGCAGCCAAAATGCTGGCTTGCACCCATAGATGCTTCTCAAGCAAATCTCAGGATGTCCTTCTCCCCCTGTCTTGGCCTTGGTGAGGCTGCAGCTGGAGAACTGCATCCAGTTTTGCGGCCCACAATTCAAAAAGGATGTGGAGAAGCTTGAGAGAGTCCAGAGAAGAGCCACACACATGAGCAGAGGTCAGGAAAACAGACCTTATGATGACAGGCTGAGAGCTATGGGGCTCTTTAGCCTGAAAAAGTGCAGGCTCAGGGGTGATCTGATGGCTACCTATAAGTTTATCAGGGGTGACCACCAGGATCTGTGGGAACGTTTGTTCACCAGAGCGCCCCAAGGGATGACCGCTCAACCCCATCATAAACTACTACAAGACCGTTTCAGGCTGGACACAAGGAAGAATTTCTTTACTGTCCGAGCCCCCACGGTCTGGAACAGCCTGCCACTGGAGGTGGTTCAAGCACCTACACTGAAACCTTCAAGAGCAAATTGGATGTTTATCTTGCTGGGATCCTATGACCCCAGCTGACTTCCTGACCTTTGGGCAAGGGGCTGGACTCGATGATCTTCCAAGGTCCCTTCTAGCCCTAATGTCTATGAAATCTATGAAATTAGCCCCGTTTCTTCCCTGAATGTCACCCCAAATCCCTTTCCAGTGCTGGATCTGGAGCTCTGTTTTCTGCTCCTGTTCTGTGCTCCCTGCCTAATCTGCTGCCCTGCTGTCTACTTCCTGCCTTATCTGCCACTGTGCTGCTGGTCCCTTCCCCAGTTTGCTTTGTGCCATGCACAAAGGCTGCCTATGGCACTTGTGGCACGTGAGCCCCGGGCTGGTCACTCCTGGTCTACACATTCCTTCCAGTGTCTGGCCTCTAGATGCACTGGTGAACTCCAGAAGGTGCCCTGACATTGTATTGCATCCCCCACACCCACCAGAAAGAAAGAAAGAAGTCATTTTATGTGGGTCGCTGCTACCTGTCTTTGACCCAATGACTACACCTGTGTAGTAACAAATGGTTTGGTGTGTGTCCACCATTAAACCCCGCCCCCCTCCTGATTCAGACTGAACCAAAATGAAAACTACTTTCCTCAGTGAAAAGAAGAGCTGAAAAATGCATGTACCAAATCAAACAAAACGCTGTCTGATCCAAACCAATACATTCCAGTTCAATTTCTGGCACCTTTAATAAAAAAGAAATGAAATGCCAGGCTCAGGCACCGTTCACAAATCTAATGGAAAGAAGTTCCTCATCTATCCAAGATACTGCAGCTCAGAGCAATTCTTTTTTGTCAAAAAAAAGTGTTTGTGGTATCCAGCTCTATGGCTGATCCTGCATGGTGGCATACAATACTATTTCTCTGTGTTTTTTGCACCACCCATCTGGAATCACAAAGTGCTTTGCACATTTAATTAATAGTCAGTCATCATAATTAATAATCTTACCTGAGCGATAGGTATTATTCCCATTTTACTGAGGGGAAAACTGAGGTAAAAAGAAAGGCAGCAACTTCCTCAAAGTTATTGTCAGAGGCAGAGCCAAAACCAAAACCATGTCCTCTTCCACCCAAACGTCTTTCAGTTTGGCCAAGCCTTGGAACCAACATGCCTTGATTTTTGTACACTCTTTTACAGGTTGTTATAAAGGGTGCAAACTGCATATAGGAGAAAGTCAAATCTGTGCTTTTTATATATCATGCTGTGAACATTTCACATTTTTACTTCTAGCACTATGTGATGACTAACAGCAAAGCTGCCATATCACTACATTTCACTTTATTTTTGATAGCCGGTCTGCAGACTTCTTTCAAAAAGAAAAAAGATGCTGCCTAATGCAATAGGGATTGGTTCCCGGTGATTCTGGGATGAGGAAAGTATTTTGTGAAAAGCTGAACAAAGATGCTACAAAGATCTGAAGTGATGTAGTACAACAGGGAGCATGTTACCTGAAATCACAGTTCTCCTTCTTCTAGACATTAGCATGGCACTTAGTTAAAAAACAAACCAAAAAAAATTAACAGCTGTTCCTTATTTTTGCTGTTAGCCTTTAATCTGTATCTTTAGACTCTTCTACCTCATTATACCTGAACCATCAGTATTTCTCATTGAATGTCTGCTTTAAATGACCAGGAGTTTCCCCCTTTATAAATCTACAGTGTTTTCAATGCACCAGTGGCTAACTTCCATTCCCATAGTAAGCCTGTCTCTGTAATTCCAGGCTCTGAATACAAACTCAAAGTGAAGCACACGCACTGTTAGAAATTCTCTATATTTAAACATGAAAAGAACATTCAATTCGATGTGGGGCTCAGTGAAGATCTGTTGCCAGTAAACGTTAGCTTAAAGAAAAATAAATTATCAGAGGTAGCAGAAACTGTGGACAAGGATCCTGATCCTTTGAAGAACTCAGCACTTCCTATTCCACTGATGTTCACAAGAGCAAGGCATTTTGAAGACTTCAGGCTTAAGAGAAGCAAGAAAGATTATCTGGGTGATTTTGTGTACTACCTTTTCTCTGTAGGACATTAACTTACTGTAAGCCATGGCTGGTTTTATTGGTCTGCCAGCTTCCATACCGAGTATCCACAACCTTTCTTCTTCAATCAAGCAACTGTATTTACAGCAAAACTGGGCAGAATATTAAGACATGGTTTGAATAATCAGATAGGATAGTTCTACTTCTCATTCCTGTGCTCAGAACCAACTCTTTGGCAGTGTGAAATTCACCTGTACCAAGGAAAGTCAAGAAACTTGCTACAATGGTCAATGTCTGCACCAGATATTAGTGATCCGACAGTCATCTAACCACAGTTCAGCCCAAGTGTTGCCCCATCACTTCATGTTACTAACCTGTCCAACATTGAACGTCAGTGTGATGGCATAATAAAAGTTGGAATTGGCACTTCCTGCATAAATCCAGAGATGCCACAGAACCGGGAACAGAAGGGAGCAGACGATAAGCATGCAGGAAAGGATGAAGATGTTCCGGAGGACTGCAGGAAAAAAAAAAAAGAAAAAAAAAAAAAAAGAGGGTTAGAACAATGGAGTGGACATGCTAACGAGCTGCTGACCTCATGCTATCCAATGAGCCATCTCAGCATGTCTACAGCACCTTCCAGCAGTATAGAGGGTGCTTCTTGCTAGCACTCTGACCTTTCAAAATGATAAACACTTGCAATAATCCTCCTATTAAGTCCTATAATAAGCCAAGTGGCATTTTCCTTTAAAACCAATACTTTGTGCCCATATAATATTTGATGAATTCCCTCACTTGCAACTCCTGCCTCCACTTCCAGATTTTAAACAAGTGCTGCTCTGACAACAGGAAAAGCAGGGGTCCTCCAAGCAGCAGCTGGGGCATAGTCTGTCCAAAGCCCCCTTCATCTGTCCCTTTAAGAATCCACCCCAGATGATTCTCTGGTGTCCAACTGTTGCAGGGAACCTTCCAAAATCACCAAGTATCACAAAGGAAATGGAGGGGGAATATGGGAATTGACTGCTTTGAAACAGCTGGGCCTGGGTATTACAGCAAGGTCCTTCTGCCTCAGGTCCTTTCTTCTGACTAAAGCAGACTGTCAGGTATGCATCTCCCCTAGCCCACCTCCACCAAGCAGAACCAAGCAGCTTTGAGGAGAACCCTAATAGCAGCAGCAGGCCTCAGAGTCAGTTCAGACCTTTGCCAAACTTGTCACCTAAAGAAAAATGAAGATGGAGAGCGAGTGGTAGGAGAAAAAAGTGACATCATGTCTTTTAAGCAATTTCAGAATGCTGTATGAAAATGAGGCATCAAAATGGCAAACATCAGACTTCAGGATACCGCATGGGCAAAGTCTCTTGATAAACAAGTGTGCCTGGGCAAGTAAGAGTGTGGCCAGCATAAGGTACAGTCTGTTTTGGTGTGTGCTAGTTGGAGAAGAAATCGGACACCTCCCTGTCCAGAAGTGCTGCAACTGTTACAGATTTAAAAGCTAGAGGAGGCCTCCTTCCAGAAAGCCATTGTAGCTTTCCCTGTTAAAATGGTATTACAGCTCACCCAACACACTGGTTGCTGTGCTTGCCTACAGGAGAGCCGAAATTACTGAAAGCTGCCCAAAAGTCCTCCGATTACCCTGGAACCAAAGATGCTAATGATATTGTCCTGCCACAGTACAACCAATTCTTTCTTGTAATATGTTAAATACCATTTAATATGTTCGTTCCTTGTTTAATAAAACCAATAGGATGCTACAGGATGCAAAGCCTTGAAAGAAATTTATTCCTTCTATGATGCCATGCCAGTGTCTGCTTGGAACTACCAGATTACCTGGGGCGAACCTGGATGTCTCAAGAGTGACCCGAGAGATCAGGTCTAAACCACAGGGTTACTCGGTTGTATTATCAAAGCATTTTTGTCCTCATCAGAAGTTAATGTGAACCAGTAAGACAGCTACTCTCAAAGGAGGTAAAATGCCTCATGATTCTCTGGATAGTTCTACTACAAGGACCCAGTGAAAGGCCATTTTAAATATAAACTTGACTATAGGACAGCCTTTGTTCTTTCTCTTGTTTCATGGCTTTGGGTTAGCTCTAATTTTTAATGAATGGAAAATTGGAAGTGACTGAAAAGTCATTACAGGAAAGATGAGACCAGGGAGTGAGACCTTTAAACCAGAAGTTTGGCTTGGTTATCAGAAGCCAGTAGAAACCAAAGCTAGAGATGTCTACATATCCAGCTTTGCTTAGACCCCTTATATGTAACAGCTTATATCACTTAACTAAAAGTGGGACCATAACTAGATAGGAGATGGGCTGAGACAATCCAGAGTGCTGCTTGACAGGACTGGAGTGATTGCAGAAGTCACCCTCAAACCAGTCACTCCAGGAAGCGAGGCAAATCTTCCTGGAATGTCACACTGCCAGGCTTATTAAATTCCTGCTGACATGACACACTGCAGCTACAGTCATTCTGGCATGGTATGCCCTGCAATTTGAGTCCAGGAAGAACAGCAATAAGCTACCATGGCAATTAAACTAAGTCCGCTGCACAAGGGCTTGGAAGGCTTCTTTTGGTCTGGTCCAGCTAGAAGCAAGAACAAAGGCTCAATCCAGTTGGTATACATTCCTACCAGATTACTGTACACACAGCAAGATGCAGCTGTGAATGATGGGGTTAGAATGCCAGTGGAGGGCCAGGTGACCTGACTGTTTTAGGAATGGTGTCTAAATTAGCAGAGCCTTAAACTGGAATTAGATGCACCTGAGCCTCATTCAAAAGGTGGTTGAACTGTATGTCCATAAAACAAAACTACTTTGCTCTCAGGCACCCTTTGTGCAAGGATCTCAGGGGATTTTAACAAACAAGCAACTAATCCTCATATCACACTGTGGAGAGAAGCGAGGGAGAGTGATTTACAACTCATCTATTCCCCTTGCCCTCAAAGACACTTCATGATGCAACCTGCAATTCGACTTCCTTTCCATCCAGCTGACCAAACCAAAAAGACAGTGCTTCTTGAAGCATATAGTTGTATTCCAGAGGCAAAGTCACAGGGTTTCATTTGATGATGCAAGTTAATGCTTAAATGCCCCACCTTGGACATGCCAACCACCACCAAGTAGAGCAAGATTGCCCATGGGGCAGAACCGAACACACAGAACTTACATCTGTAGAGGTGGCTCCAGACTGGAAGGAAAGCCATGTACAGTGCTATGTCTCCCACAGTGGGGTAGGATTTGAAGATAGAAATGATGGCAATCTGAACAAACATGAAGAAGATGGGGTGTTCCCTAGAGGGGAAAGAAACAGACAGTCACTGGATGGTGGAGGCACTGAAAGAGCACCATTTGTGTCTCAAACCTGATGTAAACAAGTTGCAGGGACATGCTGACATTATCCAAGAAGAAGTCATGCAAGTTTTCACTTTATTGTTCTGGTGTCCCCAGCAAATCTCTCAGAGTGCTCAGCTGCATGTATCAAAATGTATTTGCATGCTATATGCACCACCATGTGGATACATACCAGGGCCGTGTGAAGCTTCGGTAGCTGATTTGATTCGGAGAAGATTCAGCCCAATTCGAGGACTGAATCTTTGAATCAAATCGGGAGACCAATTAAAAGCGCTGAATCAATTCGAAGCATCTGAATTGATTCGGAAAAGCTTTGGAAAAGTTTTGGCCGCTTCAGAGACTTGGCCATAGACTAAACAGGCAGCTGACACAGCTGTCTCCAGCTGGTAAGTCTGCTGGGGTTGGGGGAGGGGGGAGGGGAGTGGTGTGAGGGAGGGAGGGATTGGGGCTGGGACAAGCTGCCCAGCCAGGGTGGAGGTCATGCTACTGAGGAAGCAGGGTGGGGGATGTGGGTACAGCAGTGCTGGAAGCAGGGGCTCTGCCATTCTGCCGCTTGCCTAGCCGGGGCAGGCAGGATGCGGGCTCAACTCACTCTGGGCTGAAGGGAGCAAACAGCAGCAAGGCATAGCCCCTGTTCCCAGCAATGCCATGCCCGCATGCTGTATTTCTTGTGCTGGCTAACAAGCTGTGGCAGGGCAGAGCCCACGCTCCCACACTTTATTTTAAAGCTCCGCACTCACCGGCTGCAGGAGTGGTGATTGGGCCTGTGGGTGCTCATGGCAGAGCCCTCCTGTGAAGCACGGGGCAGTAGGGATCACCCTTCCCCCCAACCTGGCACCCACACAGCAGCTGCTCAGTGTGGCTTGGCAGGGTACTACGTGCTGTCAAGGAGCTGGGGCAGCTTCATGCATCAGCCAGAGCCTGGCACCACTCAGCCAAGTGAGGTGGAGCAATCCCTGCTGCCCTGCACCACAAGGCCTCAGAGGCCCCAACAGCCGTTGCTGCAGCCAGTGAGTGCGGGGCTTTTTTTTAAATTATTATTATTATTATTTTTTTAGGTGCTGGGACAAGGCTGGGGTTGGGCAGGACAGCCATGGGGGCTTCTCTTGCTGCTCCCCCCACCTGGGGAGAGGCAGGCACAGCTAAAAGGAGCTGCAGGAGAACCTGCATCCACCCAGCTGTGCCTGCCTCTCCCTGGCCAATCTAAATCAGCGTGCAATCTTCTGATGCTGATTCAGCTGAATTGATTCAGGACAGCGATCCGAATCTCCAAATTGAATTGCTGTCCTCTGAATCAGCCGAATCAAATCGAATACTTCCCTCTTCGCACAGGCCTAATACATGCATGCTGTATACATTTCCACAGGCAGCTCACTGTGTGTCCATTTCCTTCTGGAGCTGTTCAATGTTGTACTGATGAGAAGATCACTCAGTTCTGCTTTACTTTTGAAAGACTTTTGCCCCAAATCCCACTGCTTCATGCATTTACCCAGTTCTATACAAACACACACCTTACAGGAAGGGAAACATGAACAGGGATTTACTCTTATCCCACTGTAAATAAAAGCTAACCCACAGTAACTTATCCTTAATGGATGCCAGCAGTTACGACAGAGCTAGTGATGTAATATAAATCCCTGCCCCCCATGTATCCAATGGTACCTTGTTTGTGTACCCCAGACCCCAGGCACAAGAGTCCCCTCAAGTCCAGACAGGCACTGGACTGTGTTCATAGAGAATGGAAGAATTCCTTGAATCTTTACTTTACTTTTTCACAGAAGGACTTCAAAGCTTTTGGTGTTTTACCGTCAAACTCACATTAAGATCCACCTCAAAAAACAACTATCTAACCAGACCAACTTCCTTTTATGAGAAGGACCCCGATATACAAACAGCATTCCCAGGCAGCTGTGAATAAAAATTCCACTGCAGCTATTTTGGACAATAAGGAAGGAACCAGGATGCTGTAAAATAACCTGGAGAAGTCATGTTTACTATGGGAGTCTGTTGGGAAAGCTAGTCTTCAGGCCCAGCAGTGATGCTGACATCTTACACCCAGGAGATATAAAGGTGTTTCCTTATACTGAAACCACATGAGTGCCTGTCACCATATGGTACTTATAGCCTTTCAGACACATGGATAGGGAGAGCACAGCAAAGCTCCTCCAGAGGAGGAAGGGAACACTCACCTGCTACCTTCTCAGAAAACTGCCCATAAGGCAGTGAAACAGTCTGTAAAGCTCAAACAGAAGAGACAAGGATGATGCACTCTTGGGAGAGGAGGAGAATGGTGGGAAGTACAAGAAAGAGCTCTCAAGCCTACACAGGACTAAATCTCACACTTGAGCACCATTCTCTTGGAAGCAATGTCCTTATTCTTGTTTCTATAAGGGGAAATTTAGGCACTGGGAAGGAAAGCAAATTGCCTTTGGACATATAGTAGAATCAGAAATAATCCAAGGTCATGGCACCAAGTCCCTTGCTCTGATCACTGAAATCACTGCCCCCTGCAATATTATAGGTACTCCAATAATCTTCTGCATGAGAGTATTACATGAAGGGATATGCTCCACTATAAAAACTATTTCATTACAAAAAGTAGGAACAAGTAAACAAACACATACTGACCATACAGAGCTTTTAAACATTATGAGGTACTCTTCCAACACACCAGAAGTGTAGTACACACCCCCTTCCTGAAAGGAGAGTAAAGCAGCTCTGGGAAATGTGATGGAAGGACTGACACACCTATCTAATTTTGTTCTTCTTCACCCTCTCAGACCTGGATGTCTCATTCTGACTCACAGGGATCTCCCCTTGAACAGATAATGGCTGGTTAGGTTTTAAATCTTGAAGCCTTTTGGTGCAGCAAATATGTCAGGAAAAGAAAATCCAGTCCCCCAAATCCTCTATCATTCTCACTCCCACCACCAGAGACAGAATGTCAGCAAGCATACAGGCTGACAGTTCAGAGACAAAGGGACAGAAAATGAGCTCACTTACTTTAGCTTCACTGCCAAGGGAATGGTGTAGAAGAAGACATTGATCTGAAATACACACACGAAGAACAGACTGAAATGCTCAAACATTTCTGCAAAGAAGTACCAGAAAAGTCCAATATTGGGAGTCAAATCTGGAACGGAAAGGCTGAAAATTAAAAAGAAAAAAATCAAGGTAACTTTTTAAAGTGGTTGTTTTTTGACTTACTTGCTCCTTTCATTATTTAGTCATTCTGGGCACTTTTACACATGCTCCAACACGTTTTAATCAGAACATGTCAGAGCAGACTCAATTAAATGAGGAACTCTGTTTTCCTTCTCAAATTAAAATCCGAGTCCGCTGGAGTGCTCTAATCAGAATGCTCCAGCATTCCATGTATTCAGCGTCTCATATTTCAAAATGCTGGTGGGGTGCTTTAACTAAAGCTCGTTCAACAAACTTTAATTAAAATGACCCTGCTGCCATTTTGAAATGTGGGATGCTGAATACATGAGATGACAGGCACTCCCGAGAGCTGCTCTAATTAAAGTATCCACCTCATGCCCCCACCACATATATAGGTGCCCTGTGTGCTACTAGATGAAGGAGATGTGTCTTAGATGTGAAGGAAGAAACCATAAAGAGGGAAAAAAAGGAAATGGAATCACTCTTCTAAATATCTGCTTTGCCCAAAATAAAAACCATAACCATAGCAATTAGATTAGAATCTGCTTTTGTGTAGTACTTCCAGCCATACTTTAACCTTTTGGGGAAGCCAAGATTGCCCACTGCAGCAGTATACAACTCTAGACCATACCTGTAATTGGTCCAGAATATCTAACAGGCTACAAGTCATTCACTGAACCCCAGTGTTACACAAGATATTTATAGGCCATTATTGTCCATATTTTCTCAAGTGGCTCTAAGCTTTTCATAAACAACTCTTGAGGATTTATTTTTATATAGCCAGATATGATTACTTGCAGTTTTATTCCTGTGTAGTATGAGTGACACCTAGTGGTCAATTTAGCTACACCAAGACATACATTATCTGCAGCTGGGTTAAAACATTTTAACACCTTGCTAACTAAAAAAACATTTTTGCACCTTGCTAACTAAAACTTGGGAACTTGGGTTATGTGTATGCGTTGTTTTGGTTTAATTTCTGAGATTGCAATGAAGCTCTGTCTGTGCATAACCCACAGCACAGAGGTTGAACAGAGCCAAAAAGAAACTTAATAAATTATACTTACATGAACCCATAAACAGATGGGATAAAATCCCAGGAACTGAGAAGGAAGAATGAGAGGCAGATTATCACCACCAGACTGCACAGATACAACGCCGCGTATTGCATGGTGTAGATCCAGAAGCCTTTGCTTTTCAGTTTCACTGGTATGAACTGACGCTGGAAATGTAACAGAAATCAGGAGACACTGCATGTCAATTAGAAAGCCACACAAAAGGTTGAATGTCAAGATCTACCTTTTATGCTGACAAGTGAAAGCAACAAATACCGGCACCACTATGGTGGAAGGAGCTTTTTCACACACGGTCCTCATATGCCTGACCAATGAAATCATCACAGACACTGTCCAATATTTTCAAGACTGTGCCCAAAGGCCAGGCAGTTTTACATTCAACCACCATAAAACCAGCTGTCTGTGCCTGAAATGCCCTCATCACATGTGCAGTATCAGTAGCTATGCATCCTACTAGGCAAGCAGGCTTGAAAACATGAGCCGCCTCCTACAGAAACTCCACAAAACCCAGTGCTCTGAATTTGTGATGCTGCCTCTCCCTTTTGCACCAAGGGTTGCTCTGTCCATCCTGCTGCACAGTTCCAAAAGACAATACAGACAAGTAGCTGCAACTTGGAGAGGCTCCACCCTTCTGAACCGCAGCAAGCTTAAGACCAGAGAGCTTTTTGGACATTTCATGCCAATTTACACAGAAGCCTTGGACACAGCAGATTAGAAAATGCAAGAAAGTAGCCTTTTAATCCTATGCAGCGCTTCCCAAGGAAAGCAAGGGAGTTCATCTACAAATCCTGATAAGCAGAATGTATTTTGGCAGCTCCAAATCCTTTTAAAAGTTCCCTTATAAATCCAAAGGCAAATTATGCATTCATATATCATCCCTTGTCACCACAACTGCAAAACACTCTGCTTATGCATTGCTCCTGGCATGAAATTATTCAACTTGAGGGAGAGGCAGAGGGAGAGGGAGAGGGAGAGTTAGTTCATACTACTCTGGTGTAGTTAACAGCTGCCCAAGCTGAAGGAGAGTCTCCTTTCAGATTTAACAAGTAGCATCGATTACCTACATGTTCCATTACTGCAAAGATCTACAGCAGCGATGCAATTCCCAGGATGTTTTGGAGGAAAATGGAAGACATTTATATTTGATGGTTGGGGGAAGAAGGGTAAGCATAAAAGTGATACTTCTACATTTTCTTTTTTTGAATTGGAAATGTGCATCAGGAAACAGAAAAAACAAGATCCACTGTAGAAGTCATACATGGGGAGGCATGTCAGTGGAAATGTACAGAATGGCATCAGCTATCTGGAACCTGGGGAAGGATGTAACAGGGTAGTCCCTAGAAAGAGCCTGGTAAGATTTCTCCAGAAACTAATCATAAATCTCTTTTCCTTCACCAGCAAAGAGATGCCTCAGGTTCACTCCCCCCAAACTCCCCCCACACTTTGGAAGGAGGCTCTTGGTCTTCTGATGGGTTTGTCTATTTTCCAGCTCAGTGTTCATCTCCTGGGCCTTTGGGCTGCACTAATAATTAAGGATATCATCTTCTTCTAAAACCCTTGTGGAATCCAATCAACACTCTGGTAGCGGAGGTGGAGTGAGAGTGGAAGTGCAAAGCAGATGCTTTCAAGGGCCACAAGTACACTCCATTCAGCACTGGGAGACAGGTCGCATGTTATCTTTGCCAATAGCAGAGCATTTCTGAGCATGACTCAGATAAAAGGACCATTTAAAACTTATGCCAGCGATGCTGGGTCAGTGCAGAAGAAACTGCTGCTCCAAAATTCTCCCTCTGCTGGTCATCCATCACACACACATTTGTGTGTTTAGGCAGGCAGAACACCAAATTTGCAGACGTGTTTTCGTTTTCCTCTCTCCCTCCACGTGGCCCCTGGAACATATTAAACACCCATTGTCCTGGGAAAGGATGAAGCTTTTTTATCTTGAGAAACTGCCACTGAATTTTTTTCTTCACTGTTGGGCAGCAGCAAATGTTTTCATATAATGTATAAGAGGTTAGAGCCACCAGACTTGCTTTTTGAGAGTATTTACCTGTAGAAGATATAGAAGTGCTGGTGCAAACAAGGTGAGAGGATACAGTGACTGGTATGTCGCTAAGGCCAGAAATATAGCACTGAGGAAGGCACTACCTGTAGGAAACAAACATATTTCACTTAATGACTGCAACTCAGAGGGAAGGTCAGATTCAAACAGTCCTTCAGATATGACGCTACTGGTCAAATACAAAAGTTGGGCACAGTCCCTATGCACAGTATTCAGAGCACCAGGGTAAAAATAACTATTTCAGTCCATTTCATTCTACATTATGTTTTGCAAAGGAGAAGGGCTCTGACAACACCTAACTGCAAGAAAGAGCAATTTATGTAATTGGTTTAAAACCTTACCATCTACTTAGAGAAAGATTCATAAACCCTAAGTCTAGACAGAGAGAGAGAGAATATCAGTTGCTATTTAGGTAGATGAATGCATGTACCTGGGACATTTATGCATCGAGCAGCCATTATGTTAACACCGTGGCTAACAGAGTCTGTTTCTGTTGTCCCATTCCGCACACACCACTTAAGCCTCAAGTTTCAGTCCTCAGGTGAGACAGAGAAGTAGTAGACCTCCCACTTTTTCTCGTTCTTTTTACAGGTACAAAGACTAAATGGACAGAGAAGAATGGCCAAGCTTTTCAGTGTGACCTTTCATTTTTAATGCTTCCATTTTTGGCTGCTCAATTATTTGAGTGAAGTGCCAAGCACCCACAATTCCAATAAAAATGGGAGAGAAATGAAGCTCAAGTGATTCGAGCTGGACACTGAAAAAAGAAAAGCATACCAGATCACGGGCCCTTTTTGAACATTTAGTCTACGTAACTTGCTCAAGCTTAGTGACAGAGAAGATATTAGAGAGCAGTTTTGACTCCAATGTGCCAATCACCCGCCCATTCTAGGATAATGACCCTCATTGAAATAGATCAGCTTCTCAGCTCTACTTCCAGCCTCTGAGAGAAAGAAGAGGTTGTAGGATCTCTAAAACAAAGAGTCTTCTCACTTACACATTTGAAGTCTCATAGACAGAAACCCATATGGCCTCTGTTTCATTGAGTGTTAGTGTGTGTGTGTGTGTGTGGGGTGGGGGGTGCGTGTGGGCAAAGTCTTCATTTCCAGAAATCAGTAACTCATTAGCAGAAAAATGCTGCAAGTATAGCTGGAAGATTTTTTGGGATTTTTATGGTAATGACTAATTTATGGATACTAAGTTCAGTCATAATATGTGTCTGTAGCACTTTGTTGTTCGACACTAAAAGTTGATCCATTCTGGAGGCACAGACATGCTACAGCTGAGCTTTGTGCATCTCTGAATAGATGAATGAGTGAAGAGCAATTCACTCAAACAGGCCTTGGCTGTCTATTTTTGCAAGTGTAGTTTAAATGAAAAACCCTCCTGCTTCAAGCACATAAGAAAAGCATAAAGAGCAAATTTTACAGCTATTTCTTGGATGTGCTCTGCTGGCCCCACCCCTCAGCACTGATTGCTGGAGAGGACCTGGCACGGGAAGAGGAGGATAGCCACCACCTTGTCTGATGGCTGCCCTTCATGTGGCCCTGCTGGGGAGTCAGCATTTTATTTTTATTAAGTTTTTTTAAAGTTGATTTTGTAGACAAACCTGGTTTTCAGAGTTTCCATAAAATTACAAATTAAGTAGGCTGCTACTTATGAATCCACAACTGGCTGATTTCAAATAAGGTTCTATCATCTCACCCTTTGCTGTTATCAGAAGCAGGTGACTGTTTATTTGAAAACAAATACTTTTAACAATACATATAAGAGAAAGCAACAGAGCCCTGCATCTCACTGAAAATAAGACAGAAAATATATAGAGGCTGATTTGTTTCTAAACAGAAAACTATTCAAAGCTGTCCAAGGAGGCAGTCAGTCCTTTGAGTAACTGAAGTGATCAGGCCAGACATCTTAGGCACACCGGGATGGGAGAGCTTGGTCTGCCTATGAAGTCCCCTTTTATTTGCGACTCCAAGAAGACCTCTGACATTGCTTTGACCCAGTCCGTAGTAGGACTAGCTGAGATCTTTATCCTAAACCTATTTATCAGCTACTAACCGCATTTACAATCTCTCAAGGTTTGAATCATTAAAGACACAAAAGGGGACAAGTTTTCCCAGTGTATTACCTTTCATTGTAGCCAAAAAGAAGAATGCAATAATGGTATTGTTGATGGCACAAGTGGACTTTGCCACACAAGACATCACTGTGTACGGATTTAAGAGATAACTGAAAGAGAATAAAATTCAATTACATTCATGCTATTAAAAAGTGCAAATACCAAGGCAAAAGGAGATATATTAAAATAAATGGGAAATGATCTGGCATCTCCTTTCAAATATGTACATGTTCCTCTCAAAAGAACAACTCAGCTGAACTTGGGGTCTTTGTATGATGCAAAAAAATCAAGTCTTCCTCATGTTGAAGAACATGGGCAATTGTGGGGGATCATGATGGTAAAAAAGGAGATGGCAGCAGGGAGAAAGCACATTTAAAATACAGTCCTATCCTGAAAACTGACTACTTAATGGTAAACATAACCCCTTTTTTTTCTCCTTAAAAAGTAAGCCTATCTGAACTAGAATCACAGAGAGCAAACACAGAACCCCATATTACTACCTTCCAGAGTCACTTTTTAGAATATAACCACAGTGTAAATCTTTGAAGACACTGGTTCCTGTGAAAATTTGAAATGAATGATGCAATGACCTAATGTAACTGGATCCCAAAGCACTAAGGAACATTCAGATTATTGATTCAATAAGCAGGACAATGGATCAATCAACTTCCATTATAACAAAACCAGCTGCTATAATGAGAACAACAGTTAGAAAAAAATCAAAGCCCTTATCTCCTTCAGGGTATCATATTTATCTCAGTCCTAGGTTCTCTCAATCCAAGCCTAGATTTTTCAATGCCTGAAAAATTAACAGTTGCTTCAAATACTAGAGAGATAGTACTTACATCAAGATATTAATTATCTAATGCCAATATTCCTTGGTGACATTGTGCATCAAGTGTGTAATGAAAATATGCGATAATCTGCAATTAAATAAAACCCCAACAACTCCCCACCCCCACACATACTTTCTTGCCCTGGAGGAATTTACTGACTTAATATAAATCATGTATGATGAGAAAAGAAAAAAAAAAAATCAATAAAAATGTCTCTTTTATGAAAAGCCTTCTCTGATCAAAGGACATTAATGGAAAAGGAGATCAGAGACAAAATCCTTTTAGTTGTTTAATATGAGACACAGGGTTTATCTGATTTATTCAGATCCAAAAGCTCAAGAACAGATCTGTTTCTTTCAAATCTGAGTACCTGCCATTTGTTTTAATTAAAGTCTTGCTATTTCAGAATGTAAAGCATATGGAATGAATACTGCATTTGATGCCGTTAAAGCTGACAAGCTAGAAGTGCTCTCAGAAACTTTATGCATCAGAATGACTTCAGTGTTTTCAAACTGCTGTGGCCACAAAATACGTAGCTCAATTATTCCTGAACTTCACAAAAAAAGGTTCCTCCAGAAGGGGAACACATCTAAGACATTTTGAATGTACTGGCTCAACTCTGATGAAAGAAGAAGGCTATTGCATCCATGGAGAAAATATTTTCCTCTGTAATATTAGTAATTGTACATTATCAATCCACTTCTATTGTGATGAAGCCAATTCTCTGTACTGTGTGCAGTGTAAGTTAACAGAAATATCAGCTTTCCATTACAGAACGTGGACATACTACATTTGGTACATTTGTGTACCCAAGAGCAAATACAAAGCTAGAAAAAGAAAAACTCTGAAAGGCTGAAACACCTAAACACAATAAAAACATAGGAGGACTGGGAACCTAAGTATTTTGCATCTGCTTGAAAGAAGCAATACTTACAACAGTGCTACCTTGAGGGGGATGTAGTGCATTTCTATGGGTGTCCGGATGAGTTCAGCCACATCTGCTGCATATTTATCAAGTTCTATTAGGAGTTTCTGCTTTTTAAACTGAACAAGAGAAGAAGAATCAAAACCTCTCAGATACAGAAATATACTGTATCTTACTATTTTTTTGCATGACTGTAATAGCACCTAGAAGCCCCAGTCATAAACCAGGGCTCCACCGTGCTGGGTGCTGTATAAACTCAGAGCAAAAAAGATGGTCCTTCTCCCAAAGCGTTTGCAATCTAAGCACAAGAAAAGAGCTGGAAATTGGCAAGTACAAGGTAATAGGAAAATCAGTATGGTAAGCAATGCTTGAGCACATCACCAACCTATCAAGTTTGTTTAGGCTCTACAACAAAGTAGAGCTCTGAAGATGGGTCAGCAGAAGGATAATGAGGTATCTTGCAGATTTTTATAGGTGTTCTTCCAAAGTGGGATGGGAGCATGGGGAAAAGCATGAGAGTGCTTGCTTTCAGATGTAATAATTGAGCAATGAATGGTAGGTATCCACATGGGCCATTGTCTATCCCACCATGTCTCTATACAGAAATACTTTCTCCCTTACACTTAATGAAAAAATGTCTCATTTAATAAGCCTAATTTTAACTCCTTTGGTACTGATTTTCAGCAACCTAAGCCATTCTACATGAAGCCACAGAACATGGTTGAATGCCCGAGTAGGCTATTTCTGCAAACCAAAAAAAGACATTGGTGAGATATGGTGCTCAAAACACAAATGAGCAGCCAAGTCCTATTCCACCTTTACTCACTAAATGCCACTTATGTAGCCATGCAAATACAAATGTACTTACATGGCTTTTATGTACTATTTCCAACTGCGAAGGTGGCTAGGACTGCCTGTGCACATGTACAATTGCCCAAAGCCTAGTGATTAGGGCATTTACTCAGGGAATTGGAAACATAGGCTCAAGAGCCCCTTGCCCAAGAAGGGATTTGAACCTGCATTTTCCACTTAACAGCAACTTGCTTTAACTGCAAAGCCATAGTCTAGGCACTGGCCAGAAAACTTTCCAGCCCTCCACTTGAAGCTAGCCCACTAGAGAGCCAAACGGAGAAGACATAAGGGGCCAGGAGGTCTACTACACTGAGCATGAGGCTCAATGAGATAGACCCCTCACTTAAAAGGTGGGGGAGCCAGGGCTCTACCCCACCCTCTGCCTTCATTGCAGAACTGGCCCCATTGCTATTTATCTGTTTTATTCTCTGAAAATTAAATGCAAGATGCAGAAAAGTTACAGGGGCAGGAGCCCAGAACCAGGGCTCCTTCCCTTCTAGGGCAGCTTCCATCTCTGTGAATTATTTAAATTACTAAAAAGTTTCCTTGTACCTTCTGAGAAACCGCATTTTCAAAACCATCTAAGGAAGGTAAGGCCAAATCCGTACTTGGATGGGAGCCTGCCAAAGGACACAGACATTTAAGAAAATGGAAGCATCCTTCCTTTAATCAATGCCTCTGCATGACTGTGGGAAGCACACTGCTACTGTCACAGAGAGCAGAGATTATCTATCTAAAGTATCATTATGTCCTTTTCAGTCTGTGAATTAACCTTGCCATGAATGGATACAAAACCTGTCTGCAGCCAACCAGGCCAGTAACTAGTTAACAAATTGGTTAAGTTGTTATAGGAAAAGGGGCTCAGACTGAGAGCCCAACCAAATTCACACTTTGGTAATTAAATTCTGTGCATCTAAAATTCCCACTGCAGCTGGAAGCAAGAGTTCTCAATTCTTGTCCTGAGTTGCTGCAACCAACTGCAGTACACTGTAAAGCAGTTGCAATGTTTCACCCTAGAGTTGGTTGCATTTCACTGATGGTTTAGTTGACCCAAGTGCAGTTAGCTTCTTAAACACTTCAAAGTCCTTTCAGATAAAAGCAGCTATATTTAAACTACACTGCTCACATTCATTACAGTAATTTGAGCAATGCCACAATACCTCAAATATGCTTAAAATCCACCCCTTCAGATGATAACAGGGCCCACATGGGTTCACCCATGGTCTGTGCCCCCGTTGCCTGATTTTCATTATTTATCACACTTCATATCCCTTTCTAAGCAGCAGGTATTGAAAGTTCTTTGTCTGAACAGACCTTGACCTGATCCCTTTTGCACATATTTTCATACATGGGGCAATTGTTGAGCAAACTAAGTGGCAAAATCTGCTTACCACAACTTTGTTGAAGTCCTGGATGGCCAAGTAGAGGGCAACAGCAGTGAGCACATCAGTTATCTAAAGAAAAGAAGGTAGGACAGGCAGGTGGATAAAATAATGAAAAAGTGGCAAAGGCAACCACCGTTGAAAACTGGGACTTTGATTCAGTGCTTTGCATTATCAGTAACTGTAGCAGTAGGTTGGAAATCTTTAAAGACCAAGTGAGTCCTAAACCATGGTCAACTAATTAACCCTGGTTCTTTATACCCATGTGGGTGTATCAGAGATATTAATAATTTTAAGAACCCCAAAAATCAGGATTGGAAGAGAAAAGAATGTATTGTATGTTAGGTCTTTCCTCATGCTGCCCACCACTGAAAGTGTAAAGGAACTACAGATTTAGCTGAGCAGAGAGGTAGTTTGTTGGACAATGCCTGTACAACTAAAAACACTTAACACAATGAAAAACATCAGACTTATGTCTAGGGATCACAGCAAAATTATTCAAAACAGTTACCATAAGTGCGATACAAGTGATTTTAGCACTAGTGAGAGGTGCAAGAAAGCAGCACTAAGGGCAGAGACCACTTTGAGTCAAACAGCAGATGCATTACATGGCTGATTTTTGCACCTGTGCGTTAAGCAGCACAGACAAAATCACTGACTGTAGATGTGGATATTTTTAATTCTGACATGTTCATACAAGTTTTGATCCTCCTTAATGTATGTATTTCTTTTTTCACAAGAAGGACAATCTCAAATGTACCATATCTAAATTTTTCTCCAGCCGCAATTTCCATTAGAAACAGAACCAAAGGTCATGTCCCTTTTTTTTCTTTAGAACACAATACATTCCCTATCTTCTCAGGTCACTTAGGCTGCTGACAGATGTGGAAAAAACAAAAAAACACCCAACCAACCAACCAACCCCCTAACTTTACTGGAAGAGGAAACACGATAGTTCAATTTGGGCCACTAGCGTTCATACAGATTGGGTGCTTCAGCGGAGCTTTTTGGTGCTTTTATCTAAAGTTGATTCAATCAGCTATTACATAAAAGTGCCAAAGAGCCTCACTGAAGTACCTGATTTATACAAGCACTGGGCGAGCTGGGTCAAACTAACAGGATGAGCTCAGCACAGGAGCATGCCAAGTTTAAAATAAAGCACTGTTTTGTTTATTTTTCATGTCTTTAAGCAACCTTAAAGATTTGCAGCAAGTCCCTTATCTACTTACTAGGTGACACTTGGCCAACCAAGAGGGTCTAGAAGACTTAGGACAGGGGCAGGCAGAATCTGGCTCAAGGGCTGGATTCAGACACCAGGCAATTTCATCTGGCCAGCAGGTGCCCACCAATTAACTGTACCCCACCCAGCCCAGATGCCTTGCTCCCATCCTTGTGCCCAGAAGGGCCCAACCCAGCCAGCATGCATCTTCTGGGTGGAGCTACTGCTGCAGCTGCCAGAGGGCCTGCTCAGCTTCCCTCGTGTTCAGTGGCTCTTCCCCATCGCCCTACTGCAGCACTTGCTCTGGGCAGCAAGTAGGGAAGCAGCAGGGGAAGCGGGGGAGCTGAAGCTGGGCAGGCGTGGGGAGCACGGGCTGGGGCCGACAGGAGCAAGGAGCCCGTGCAGCTCCCTGCACTGCAACAGGAAGTAGCGGGCAGGCAAGTGCCGGGAGCTGCACGTGTGCTGTAGGGAGCCCTGCATGCTAAAGCTAAGCCAGGCTGCTGCGCTCCTTGCTGCCACGTGCAGCTCTGGCTGAAGCTGTGCACTGCTGGACAACAGTACCTGCAAGACCCATGAGCACTGCAAGGGCCTGCTACCTGCTGGTACTGCTGGTGGCAGGGGCTATATGCCATGGGGTGGGGAGGAGGGAGTGTGTGAGTGGGGGTCCCCACAGCTCCCACCCTCCTTCACACCCCACCAACCCACACCTTGCCCCCACAACCCCTCTACACTACACACTCCCCTGCAACATACCTTATACCCCCTACACAGCCACCCCCACACAATCCCCTCCACCCACACCCCCCACCATGCACACACACTGCCCCACACACAATATACAAGAGTAAGATTTTATTTTGAGCTATTATGCAATCACCTCTATATACACTACATAAACACAAATCATGACAAAGGGTTTTTTTGTAATAATATTAAAATATGTTATAGTAGATGTTTAACTTTTAGTACATGATTTAGTTTTTTTTCTGGTTACAAGATGGCAACCCTCCCCTCCCAAAAGGAGTACTTCTGGGGGCAAGGGAAGAGACTTCTGGTGGCAAAAGTCAGGGGGTTAGGAGGCAGGACGTCTGGTCGCAAGATGGCAACCAGGGGCAGGGGCAGGGCTACCCTTGTGGCCCCTGACAGTTCACCAAAACTCATTAGGCGACCCTCCAGCTGAAATAATTGTCCACCCCGACTTAGGGGCACAGAAAGACATGACATATGCACAGACACATCTGTCTTCCTGAATGACTTTTGAGCTAATTTAAGGCTTGAGTTATAAGATGATGATGACCCTTAAGTCTCCTGGAAGTCAATGATAGTTGCTGAAACTGAGCAAAATCAACTGCTCACAGGATTTTGCCCTAGAAAAGGGGCATTCCTGGGACTTTAAAAAACAAAAAAAGGCTGAAGCAGCACTTACCATGAACACCAATTCAGCATATTCAATCAGGAAATGAAAGAGGTATATTATTAATGGGGTCTGAGAGAGAGAGAAAGAGAAAAACAAAGTCAAAACTTGCCAAGCTGTCTTCAGATTATACAACTGCCAGTTTGAAAGGAAAAAAAATGCAATACTATTGTGTGGGGGTCGCCAAAAGCTAATTTCCTTGCTGTTCTTGCAGTGCAATACAGACTGAGGGACTTATCTGGGAGTCATTCAACATGCAAAAATCAATAGAAACTGAGTTTGCAAGCTGAGTGAGAGATCAGGTTCTACTGGCTGAAAGGTGAATGGCTTCTCCTAAGCATCTCATAGGGCTTGCAGAGAAGCATACAGGTCAACTTAAAACAAAACAAAATCACCCTTTGTTTTAAACCGTCTTTCTTACTTTCATTACTTCAGTAATACTACAGTTACACTAAAAATGGAAATAAAACATTTTCCCTCATTGTTCAGCTCTTTACTTTGTATGTTTGATAGTCCTTCCTATAGATCCAGTTTAATCTGTTCATGTGGGTCTTTTGCATAAAAACAGATAAGAGAAAAGCATTTGCAAACATAAATAATTGTGCTGGTAACAGTATCACCGTGCTGCTCTCTCTTTCTGATTCTTGTTAGGGCTAGAGAAGGGGTACATCTACAGTTATGCTATAGCACCAAGAATTAATCCAGTGTTTTTATGTATATATAAATCTAAATTTAATCTCCTTTTATTTAAGTGCATGGGTGTGCATTACATTTTTATTTTCTCCTCTTTTGGTCATGTTAAAACAACTGGATTGTCTAAATGGTGATTGGGGGAGGTACCAGACTACTGGAAAAGGGCATATATAGTGACAATCCTCAAAAAAGAGAAGGAGGAGGACGCAGGGAACTACAGACCAGTCAGCCTCACTTCGGTCCCAAGGCAAATCATGAAGCAGGTCCATTTCTAAGCATTTGAAGGAGAAGGTGATCAGGAACAGTCAGCATGGATTCACCAAGGGAAAGTCATGCCTGACCAACATGATTGCTTTATATGATGAAATGACTGGCTCTGTGGATGCAGGGAGAGCAGTGGACATGATATACTTTGATTTTAGCAAGGATTTTTATAAGGATTCCCATAGCATTCTTGCAAACAAGCTAAGGATGCATGGGTTGGACAAATGGACTGCAAGATGGATAGAAAGCTGCTTGGATGGTTGGGCGGAACCAGTAGTGATCAATGGCTCAATGTCTAGTCGGCAGCCGTTATTAAGTGGAGCGCCCCAGGGGTTGGTCCTGGGGCTGGTTTTGTTCAATATTTTCATTAACAATCTGGAAGACGGAATGGAGTATACCCTCAGCAAGTTTGTGAATGACACCAAGCTGGAGGGTAGGGCTAGGATTCAGAGTGACCAGTCTTAGACAAATTGGAGGATTGGGCCAACATAAATTTCATGAGGTTCAACAAGGAGAAGTGCAAAGTCCTGCACTTAGGGCCGAACAATCCCATGCACCGCTACAAACTGGGGGCTGACTGGCTGGGGGGCACCTCTGCAGAAAAGGACCTGAGGGTTACAATGGACAATTAGCTGGTTCTGAGTCAACAGCGTGCCCTTGCTGCCAAGAAAGATAACAGCATACTGGGCTGCATTAACAGGAACCGACAAGGGGCAGTCACAAGGCCAGGAACAAAGCTGGCCTGCCCACATGTCTAGGGCAGTCTGCCCCGTCTCACCTGCCACACTTTGATGTATAAAGAAAGATGTAATAATGCAGGAGGCTGGCCATTTTATACCCTGATGCCAAGGGCATTATAGACGGCTCTGACCTCCCCTATACCATGTCCCATTCCTCACAGATGGCATCCAAAGTAAAAACTATGCCTCAGGCCTCCTCATACATGCCTGGGCCTCCTGCCCTCTTGCTATGACCTCCAATCATGCCCTTTCGCTACAGCCTTCATGTCTGGGCCAGCCTCTGCGCTGTCCTTCAGGACACATAGACCCTACTCTGCGCCTTCATGCACCGTCCTTCAGGCCGTCCCTGCAAACCCTACTCCAAGCGGCCTGTTACCCATTTTACATCCCTTCACTGGGGCCACACTTCTACCCCCTCAATGGGGCCTTGGGGTTTTAAACCCCACAGGGCTTAGGTGTCCATAGGCATGCCTGGCCCCTTTCCTGTCCCTACCGCCAGCTTATCCACCAGGTTGTGGGGGCTGAGGCTACAAGGCACCCCATACTTGCCTTTCACTAGGGAAGCAACTGGTATAGTATTTCCTGGGCACCACCCTGCCAACAGACAGTCCCACCACACCATCCTAACCTAGCACAGTGTAGTTTTACACCATGCCCCAGGACCAGGAACCTCCTACCACCACCACAGTTCCTGCCCTGTACCTCCAAGATGTTATATGAGCAGCAGCTCCAGCCAGGTGATGTTCTTCCTACAGCTGCTAGCAGTAAACTGCTGGCCCTACTACTCAGGGCCTGTTCTTATATCAGGCAGCTGGTCCTACTTCCCAATTAGGCGGCCTCCTGCTGGGGATGGAGCCACCTGCAGGCTGCTCTGCTGCCAGTTCTGGCCCTTCAGTGGTGAGCACCAAAGATGCCTTGCCACAGGAGCATTGCCATCAGATCAAGGGAAGTCATTATTCCCTTCTATTCTGCACTGGCCAAGTACCGTGTCCAGTTTTGGGCCCCTCACTACAGAAGGGCTGCAGACAGGCTGCAGAGAGTCCAGCACAGGTTAACAAAAATGGTTCGGGGGCTGGGGAACATGACTTCTGAGGAGAGACCAAGGGAACGGGGTTTATTTTACCTGGAGAAGAAAAGACGGGGATAAGGCCTTTGTTAAACAACAGGAAGGCTTTTACTAAAGTATGTACGATTTTCAAAATGACTCCGATTGAATAAATGTGCCAGTCCAATCAACGAGGCATAATTACAGTTTAAGATTGAGAGACAGAATTTAAGACAAAAATGAACCCCTACCAACCAAGGCCCTGATCCTTAAATTCTTCCTGCTCTGAGATGTCCCACTGATTTCACTAGTAACACCTGCAGTGGTTACAACTAGACCCAGCAGTGTTTGCAAGATCAGACCATTAGAAAGGTATGCCCAAGAATGAACTCATGCATTTATTGTGTCATTACATTACTGCACCACAAGTTTTTTTTTTAATTCTTCCCCTTCAGCAGACCACAACTCTGATCTTGCATGTAAATGTTTATGTATGAGCTTAATAAAGCCCTCCCTCCACATCTGCAAACTTTTTCATATGTACAAATGCTTAGAGGATGATGCCCTCATGTGGTGGAACAGGAAGAGCACTGGCCTATTATAGCTTGCACTGATATATCTGCAAAGGTAATCATGTTTAGAACTGACTGCTCCATAGCTACAATCCCACTGTTAGGGCTGCTGCCATGGATGATAGCTGGCATATACAAGCGACCCCCGCTTAACGCTGTTTCACTTAGCTCTATTTTGCTATAACATTCCTTTAACATTCATACCTGATTCCACTTAGTGCTCAACCAGTTTTGTTATACTGCTCATGGGCATCAAGCAGGGAGCATACACTAGCACCACAGCACATCGTTGACACACAGCCTTGTTATACAATTTAGCCCACCCATGCCCAGCGGGGCTATGACTTGTGGTGGGGGAGCCCCAGACACTGAGCCTCGCTCCCACTGCCTGGAGTGACTGTAACTCTGGCCATGACCACCCCCATCTCCCACCACCCAGCATGGAGAGCATCAACAGCACCACCTCTGCAGCCCATGCCTATGCAGGTAGGAATGGTGTGGCGCCAGCTGAGCTGGCCCTGAGCTACCAGGTGCTCATGTTGTTGCTGCTAGGCATCCTAGTAATGAACTATATTTATTTACATTAATTCTTATAGGAAAATGGATTTTGCTTAATGCTATTCTGCTTAACGCTCAGTTTTTAGGGAATCAATTAAGAGCACTAAGCAGGGGTTGCTTGTACTTGATCATTATTAATCCAATACGGACATCACAGAGACTCCTGTGAAAGAAATTAGAACCTAATGTACTTCTCATGTTACAGCAAATCAGTAAATTTAGAAAATGCAAACATTAATTTGTCTGTGAACAATTCTGTTTATACTGCCAGTGAAAATTTCTAAATTTTCTGTTCCTTTCCTTACTACTAGGACCATCTGCATGCAGAGCATTTGTTTCTTCTGAATATCTTTGGCCCTGATTTTATTGCATGCAGTAGCAATCAATCATTAATTACAAGTCCAACAATTTTTATAGCAGACACCTGTGCTGCCAACACCAGGTGTTTGTAGATGAATGCATTTGTTATACAGAAGGTCACATGACTAGGTCACATGCACTGATAAAGATTTTTTTTGGCCAATACTGATTGATGATTATTAACCAGACATATCGGCCAATACCAAACTGACTGCCAATATGCAAGCCAGTACCTTAGAGAACAGTGTCCAGCGAGCGGGTAAATCTGTGGGGAAGAAGGGGCATGGGGGGACAGATCGAGGCCCCCATGGTGAGGAACAGAATGGTATGGGGACAGGCGCTGTCCAACCAGAGCAGGGTGGGGCATAAGATGGAGCCGAAGGTGGGTTGTCCCAGGGGTGCAGTTCCCACTGCTGTGTGCACCTTTGGGGGGGGGCATGTGCCCCCTGAGTTTATGTGTGGGACGAGGGTGGGCTAGGCCCGGGGGCTGCATCAGTCACTTCCTAGCCAGGGAGCTGGGCTGGAGCTATGCTCAGGGCAGGCAGGGGCACGGTAGACAGCGGTGATGTGGGAAGGGTGGCTACAGGGTGGGCTAAAGCCATCCCAAAATTCACCATACTCCCCACTCCCAGCACTGCCACCTGCCCTGCCCTCGCCCGCCACGAGCACAGCCCCGGCCTAGACCCCCTACCAGGAAGAGGCTGGCGCTACCTGCAGCAGCAATCTGCCATCACCCTGCATATAAACCAGGGGGGCACATGCCCCCCATGCCTCCCCCAGGGGTGTATGCAGCTGCAGGAGCAGCCCTCCCACAGCTCCATCCCACACCCCACCCCACTCTGGCTAGGCAGCACCTGCCCCAGCACCCTCCCTCCCTCACCATGGAGGCCTCGATCTGCCCCTCCCCCCCCCCCCAGACTTACTGGCCACACGCTGCTTTCCAAACTGGGGGGCTGCGTTCCGGCTATGTGCATGCTGTGACTGCATGCGCACACATGGCATTTATTGGTGACATCATTAGCCGCATCAGCCAGAAAAAGCCGATTGCCAATAATGTCAATTTTCCCTTTATCTATCGGTGCTAATATGATATGAACCGATATATCAGTGCACCTCTACACTTGACTTGTCATTTAGGTTTTTAGATTAAGTTACTTATGAAATTCACACACCCTCAGCCAGATACTAGAAGCTTTCAAGACAGCAGTTTTCCCCCCTATAATAATATGAATTAGAAGCCTAGAAATATGAAACGAACACTTACTTCATGAAAAATATCTCCAGAATATGGAGAGACTCCCAAATCCAGCAAAGATAATCCTTCGACCACTGAAACACACAGGACACCTGCATTAAAATACCTGTGATCCTAACAATTTCACATTCACTGTTTGAAGAAGACACTCACTCCTCTCGCCCCCACATAAAACTGGAGGAGGAACTAAAATTAGGTCTTCTCTGGTTTATTCCTACTATGCAAATTTGTCAAATTGTAACATATGGTGTCAATTTTACAACTAATTTCAGGCAATTAAAAACCTTGCAGCTGGCATGTTTTGCAATTAACTATACAGATTTCACATGTCTGACTGAAAGGCATACCAGTACCTTTGATTTTCTTACATTATATTTCTTCTGAAATAAAAGACATTAATACATGGTTTGCACTGAACAGAACATTAAGCAAAGGATCAAGCCATTAACAAGATATGCACTTTGAAAGGAAACTGGGCATTCTGGACTACTGTGTTTGCCTAGGCCACAGGTGTCAACATCACTCTGTCCCCTGACTGGATCTGGACTGCAAGAAGGTGAGCGATGGTATGGGGGTTAAAGCTGTTTCTCACCCCCCCCACCACTGACATGCATGTTAGGATTTCTATGGCATACTGCGAATTCCTGGCCCCTCTAGGAACCAGGCTACATAATGCAGCCTACAGACCATAAGTGTGACAGCCCTGTACTAGACAGACAAGGCACTTCTCTATGCATCTTTTTCAGAGACCAGAACAAAACATACATAATTACAGGTGCACCGATACATTGGTCCGATACAGGATCGGCACCGATATAAAGAAAATTTACTGCATTGGAAATCACCCTGATGTGGCCAATAATTTGGCTGATAAATGGCCATGCGCGCGTGCAGCCACAATGCAGCACGTAGGTGGTGAGGAGCATAGCCTGGCAGCTTGGAGAGCTGTGTGCAACTAGTAAGTCTGTTGTGGTGGAAGAGGAAGGAGAAGGGGCGGGAAGGGGCATGGTGGGGCAGCTCAAGGCCCCCCACAGTGAGGGAGTGGCGCTGGCGTAGGCACTGCCCAGCCAGGGCACAGCAAGGTAGGGTGCAGGACAAAGCCACGGCTTGCGGCAGAGTCCAAGGGTTGTGGAGGAGCGGGGGCAGCTTCCACTGCTGCGTGCACCCTGAGGGGGGGGGCATGTGCCCACAGATCTGGGTGGGGCAGACTACAGCTGTGGGCTGGGGCCAGGATGGCACTGGGCTTTTCCGGTGTGTCAGGGAGGGGGAAGGAGTTGGGCCAGGGCTGCACTTGGAGTGGGTGGTAGTGGCACTGGAAGAGGGGGCTATGGGGGGCTACAGCAAATTTTGTGGTGACTGAAGCCCCCTCACCCATAGCTCACTCCCAGCGCTGCCGCCTGCCCCAAGTGCAGCCCAGGGCCAAATCTTCCCCTGCCCTCCCACTTGCTGGGAATAGCCTGGCCCCAGCCCACTGTGCAGATCCGTGGGCACATGCTCCTCCCCCATTTCCCTGGGGTGGATGCAGCAGCAGGAGAGCCCCCCCAACGAGCCATGGCTCCATCCAATGCCCCAGCACCACCTGCCCTAGTCCCACTCCCTTCCTCACTGTGGTGGGGGTTGAGCTGCCTCCCCACACCCCTTCCTCCCCTTCCCTTCCACCACAACAGACTTACCAGCTGGATGCAGCTCTTCAAGCTGCAAGGCTGCGTATCGGAAATAGGATCAGTATCGGCCGATATGCCTCCTTAAAAAAAAAAGTCGGGTATTGGTATCGGCCCCCAAAATCTCTATCGGTGCACCCCTGTAAATAATTATGATTTTACTATGCATCTAAATTTTAAGGCAAAGCTGAAAAACTTCCCGTCTTATAAAAATTGCATATCTCCTATTATATCTCCTTTTAGATATCTATAACCTTGCTGAACTTTAACCATTTTTACTGAAAACTTTTTCTATTACATGTTGAGCTCCAGCTAAAAGATATATTTTTAAAATTCCAGCTAAGATGCTTCAGCTATCTGAGAAGATAGCTAGTGGGATGAAGATGTTTTGCACGTGGTTAAAGATTGCAGGCGACCTTTCCTTTGGCAAGCTGCAAGTCTCCCATACTTTGGAGCCAGAACTCAAAAGTTGGCAAGGCTCTGTGTTAGAGATGCCTCTGTCAGCCCTGTAATAATCTGCGGTAACATCAGAGTGATGCTGTTGCTAAGATGGTCCTGGAAATATGTAAAGGCCAAGAATTTTTGTAAGTAATATCTTTTATTGGATTAACTGCGTAACTGGGAGAGATTTAGACAAGCCTTTAGGAGTAAGGCCTGAGTTTAGACCTCAGAAAGCTTATACCTGAAATCTACTCTAAATCTCTCCCAACCATGCAGTTGATTCAATAAAAAATACTGTATTACCCACAAGAATCCTCCCCTGTTGCCCAAATTTGTCCATGTTCTAAAAAACTGCAGTTCACTTGTGCTCTGTAGGGACTTGTTAGAGCTCCAGAAAAATTTACCAGTAACGGGTGCAGTGAGCTCGCTCCAGCATACAGCTGGGCAGGACTTTCCCTGCAACTGCATCTCTGGGCTGCTGGATCCAGGCAAATGAAGAGGGGAAGATATTATAGACACATGCAGTCATCCCAGCAGTAGGGAAGCTGGGCACGGGAAATGGTTTGAGAGACTGGGAAGAAAAGTTGAGATATACAGGGCAGAAGAAGGCAGACAAGGATCTATACAGGAGGAGGGCTGAGAGTAAGACTGGGTAAGAAACATAGGAAAAGGACCTGGGACTGGGATGAAATGGGGACAGACAATAGGGGAGCAGAGAGCATGCAAGGAGCCAGGCCTATTCAACGCATAGGGTTAAGGTGGACTTGACGCCCACAGAGCAAGGCTTAGCCTCCCCTGCCCTTACTGGTCACACAGGCCCCCTCCCCTTGGGTCCAGCCTCTGTGCTCCGTGTTGTAGGGGTCGGCACCCCACGCTGAGGAAGCCTGTGGCACCACAGGCTCATCTAGCCCCAGGTTTGCACTGCAAGCAGCACAGCACGGAGGCAAGAGGCTGAAGGAAGAGGGAGGCCGGTCTCACTTGAGGCGGCTACAGGCCGGTCTAGAAAGGGGAACCCGTCTCCGTTTCAGGAGACGCCTTGCGGCGCCGGCCAGGCTGTCACCGCGCTCCGCAGGGGCCGCAGCAGCGCCGCCAATATCTTCCAGGGCTCCGGGCCGCGCACGTGGCCGGGCAAGGAGCCGCTCGGGACTCGGGCGGGGGCGCGGCTCCCGGGCAGTCGGGCTGTTCCCCGCGCCCGTGCAGGCCGCGCCGGTCTCACCTCTCTTCCAGGCGCTTAATGGGGACGACACCTCGACCCGGTCGGAGATGAAGGCGGCCAGGCTGGAGCGATAGAGCACGGCCCGCACCGTCACCGCCACCAGCACCCCCAGCACCAAGGGAGCCGCCATGTCCGGGCGGGCTGGGAACCGGGCGCCTACGGACCAGCCCGGAGGGGGGAAACTACCGCTCCCAGCGCCCCGCGCGGCGCGCCCTTCCGCTTCCCGCACTACCGCGGCCTACCGGGCGGGCTTCGGGACAAACTTAATCAGGAGGCAAAGCTAGTTGCTGGAGGTCAAGTTTGATTTTGTTCTTCTCGTACCCTAATGGAGTGGTCTCCAAAGTGGGATACACGCACCCCAAGGGGTGCGCAAGACGATCCATTTGGGTGCTGGAAGAAAATATTAGAATTTCTATTTCTATAAATATACGTATATTGGGGGGGTGCTCAAAAATTTTTTACTGATAGGGGTGCGCGATCAAAAAAGTTTGGAGACCACTGCCCTAATGCACCCCCGTGACAGGGACAGGCTGTACATGAGGGAACAGGCGTCCTTCACCCTACAGTTGCCAAGCGCTACAGCAGCCCCCGCACATTTCTCCCCTACACTACTCATTGCCCTCAAGCACAGCAGGGCTTTGGGGACTGTGCACCTGTCTGCTGCTAATGTGAATCAAGACCCTTTTAGGGATCAGGTAACTAACCTGTCACCTCCCTTTCCTAGCCCCCTTGCCCGGCTGGCTCCATGGCAATTGCTGTCTGCAAAGGACCTGCCCTGCCATAGATCAGGCAGCTCTCCAGGGATACAAGGAAGGGGGGAAATTAGGTCAATGAGAGAGGAGCGGCTGGTTACTTGGAACACAAGTGCTGGTTTGCCTGTGCCCTCGCCGCCCTGGGCGTGAGGGCCTCTTCCAGCAGAGACCTGGCCTTGTCTTGAGCCAAGGAAAGTTGCCTCTGTGATCAAGGTCCGCTAGGGATCAACTGGAATCTCATCCCAGGCCTTTACTTGCACTTTTATTTGAAGAAGTGGCCCCTGAGGCTTATGAGTCACATGAGCTACTGTCCATGGCAAAGTGATTTAGTTTCTAATGTTTCCCCTTCTGCTAGGACAGATGCTGCTGAGCACAGCCCATTGTATTTTAGGAACATCTCACATGGAGAAAGAGTTTGGTGTCATTTTGCAAATCCATTTTCTGTATGGGACCCACCCAATCCCCAACCCTCCCTAACCACAGACCTTATCACATTGTTATTAAGCATCCTAACTTTTGCATTGCTAAATGTTGTGCAAATTCCAGACAAAAATAAGTAGTATAGTGATTGCAGGTGAAAAACCCCAGAAAGCAAGGGGAATGGTTAATTCCAAAACAAGGAGCTTCCCAGAAAGAAAATTAATTTGTAAGGTAAAAACCCTGCATTCCAGTCCTGCATTGTCAGCCTGTATGATAAACATAGGCTGGAAGAGCTTGGTGTATTACTGCTGCTTCAACAACAGATGGCATAATGTCCTAATTCTGCCGAGCTACCAGAGATGAGATTTAAATTACAACTAAAAAGCCACTGTAATCAATGTAATTCCCATCCTCTTCACGCTGAAAAACAGTGCATGGTTTTGGAGTTCTTAGAGATTTCCTTTGCTGGATTAAATGTTGAAGCCTTTTCAAGGTTGAAACCAATGATTCCAAGGAGTACAATTATCATTCAAGTCCCTTTAAGACCCAGGTGTTATTACATCCATCAAAAGTCTATCTGAGACCTAGGATCATAATTGTAGTCTTTGCCCTGTCTTCATACATTTGATTATTTTGTTAGTTTAGAAGGTTGTAACTAGCAAGTGGAAAATTACCTGTGATATGTTTCCTTGACTATGTATTAAGGAAAGCTCTTTGGATTATTTTTTCTGTCCTTTTGTTAAAACAGAGCAATTGTTTAGGCTGGAAAAGAAAAGAGTCAGAGGGGGGGTTAGGTATTCTATTAAAAAGCAAAAGGCAACATAAAAACCAACCAGACCAGACCATTCCTTTTGTTTGGATATTAGAAAACAGGGAGTGGGTGGTGGCAGGTAATCACTAAAGAATATACTTATTTTCATAGCATGCAATCATCCTGTAGAATTCACTCCAAATACACTAGAAAAAGGTTGGGCTACTCCCTGACCACAATATTGGCACTAATCCAAGGGCTGTGCAGTCTTAAGAGTTACATCATAGATGTGTGGCCACTTTGAGGGAATGGAGAGAGAGGTGCAGCATATCTGTGCCCCTACATTTGCTGAGACAGCCATAATGCTGCCAAGGCGCATTCATTAGAGGCAACATCCTACAAAAAGGTAACAGCCTGTGCTCTGGTTGGGTGTTTCAGGCTTGTGGAGTGTGGAAGGGGCTAGAGTGGATGTTCTCCTGAATCAACCTTTTTTGAAGAGAATTCTGTTCCGTGGTTACTTGTAATCACAGGTGGATGGATTTGATAACCTCCAAAGTCCCTTCCACTTGTATTTCCCTTCAACCACTGCCCCTCTTGTTGCGTGAGTAGGGACCTACCAAATACATATATGAGTTCATGGAAATCATGGAATTGGCAGTCTCCCATGAAATAGCCAGTTCCCTGTGAAAGAGTGTGGGGAAACAGCTATGTTCAAAGAGCTGGCAAGAAGCTGTCTCCCAGAAGAGTGGGAGGGAGAGGGAGAAGGGAGCAAAGGGGAAAAAAAAAGGCAGACTGCCCATCTCCTGAAAGGGGGAGGGGGGGGACTTCCCATCTCTGTCTCCAGAAGGGGAGAGGGGAGCAGGGGAAAGCCCCCCAAAAGTCTCCTTCTTAAACTGTTTTCTTAGTAATTATTGCCCTATGTCCTGTGAAGAGGGTGATAATTACTGAAAGCTAGGGCTTTCAATCAGTGCCTGTTGGGGTGGGGACTTGCAGCGGCCCTCAGCCAGTGTGGTGGCAGGAGCGCATTTTGCTCCACCTTCAAAATGGCAGCCCCGGCCATGATGTGGCCGTGAAATTGGGGCCCCCAGTTGTGTTACAGTCATGTAATTGGTTGCTGGGGCCCATGAATTTGGTAGGTTCCCTATGCATGAGCTTCCCTGCCTTTGTGTTGGAGGGGCAGCCATATTCCATCTGCTTCCTACACTCAGAGTGCAAAAAGCTCTTTTGGCACTCTGAGAAGTGTAGGTACAATATAGCCCTCAAATAGTAGGATCATTTTTTTTCTCTAGAGGGAACACTGTTCACTCAGATGGGACCTTTTGTCTTAGTGCATCATGATGATGGTAGCAGTGGTGTGGAGTTTGCTTCATCCTTAAACACAGGCATTGCATGGCTGCTCCTGGAAGAACCATATTGGAGTAGATTGGCCCCTGGGCTGATCAGGACTGACACATCCTATGAGTCGTCAGATTTGATTTATTCTAGCTGATTTATTCAAATGGACCTCTGTAAATAGCAAGGTGAAAATGCTGACTATTTTTCTTTGCAGCATTGCACCTTGCTTGCATCTGTTAACAATGCTCCCCTGATTTTTCTGATTAGAGTTACATTTGTGCTTTTTGAATGCTCATTGCTAACTAAATGGCACAGTTCTGAGCCAGAACTTGGAGAAAAGCTGCCTAAGAACCTTGTTGAGTAGCTGAAATACAGCAATATGATTAAAACTGCCACATTGAACATGTTGATTTTGAGAGTCTCAGCTGTGCCATATGCACTTCAGCAGAAGCAGCAGCTGACTCCTTACGGAGAAAAGTAAGCCTCTAGAGAATTCAAATAACTGGGAAAAGTGACCATGAGTCATGAAGAATCCTGCTACTGCAATAGGTTTTGCTTAACTGGAGCACAAAAACCAACTGAAAAGAAAGGTCAAAATAATAATTAATGACAAATGCAGAAATTATTTCTGGAGCATAGGTTGCAGTGAAAGATCCAAGGGCTAACAAACAATGGCTGTCAAGCTAAATTCCAGCTTTAAGTCTCTGATACATCAGATATATGAGACAATGTCAGACACAAACAGTACGAGATCCTGAGCCATAACACCAACAATTGTGTTCATTAAAGACACAGTTTGGGTATACCTCCTTATCATGCTGCCTCTATACACGAAAGAGATGTTTTTCTAAGAAATGCTTTGTTGAAACCAAGTTATTAGGCTCTGTATGGGAATATAAGATGAAATCGTATTTCGTACAGGAGGTCAAATCAACTGATTGAAATGTTGGTGTCACTGGGCATAACCCTGGGTAACTCAGAGGGATGGAAAACCACGAATGTCGAGGAAGTCCTTCTGCTCCAGGCTCAGAAGAGCCAAAACCCCCCCTTGCCCAACCTTTGTAACCCTTTCTTTGGCGCCTGCAATCTCCTGTCCTTCTGGAAAGCAGGCAAGCTAAAACTTATCTGTGGAATGCAAGGGCACTGCTTGGAGAGAAAAAGAAGGAGGGAAAGGGGAGAAAGAGGCAGGCCAGCTGGTAGAAAATCACTGACAGTGAAACTGACCGGGGTATAAAGATCCCGCTGTTGCAGGGTTAGGTGCACAGGATTTGAGACAATACAGTCTCCCTGTGCCTTTTACTTGAGCTCAAATAAACTTTGTCTGCTTCTCCCCCAGTGTGTTTATTTAGCGCGATGCATACCGGGCAACAAACCCAATTATTGCCTCCCTCGGGCACCTTGTGCCGGCAACAGAAAGGTCCCTTAAAACGGTGCATAACTCAAATTCACATAAGGGGAACCCACTTTACAAATGTAACAAACAGGGATATGTTCCAAAACCTCGACTGTACAAACCCTCAGACCCATTTCTACCACTTTTACTACTTGCCAACAGCAGCACACACAAGCACAGGGCACTATCATAATAGGGATGGCAACTACAGAAACACGTGTCACAGACAGTGAGCGAGGAGCACAGATCCATACAGGAGACTATATTCTGGTGCGTGTCACTCCCACAATGTACTGCACAAAGCCCTTGACTGCAGGCTTCCACCACACCGATCTTATAAGAGTGAATTTACCTCACATATAACAAATTTTTGGTATAAAAAGGGTCATCACATGGGAGCAAATTCACACATATAGAACCCGCATAAAGTGAGGGAAACCTGTATGTATCATAGCAGCTTGCAGGCATTTAATTTAAAAGTTTTTAAAAGTAATTTCGCACATATCACATATTCATCAGCTTGTGCTCATTAGCTGGCCCCTTTGCTACCTCTACATTGTTTCCTCCTTTTCCTTTCTCTTGTGTCTGCCCTGAAACAAGTGTTAGGTTGAGGAACTGGGGAGATTTGGCAGGAACAGAATAGGCACTAACGGAGTCAGTGGGAACACTTTTAAAGAGGGGAATGGATATGGGAGGCTTGGAAGTGACAGAGCTGAAGTTTGTCACCACTGCGCACTCCCCATAACACTACTCTTTAACTTACCACCTGCTCTTGTGTATGCTACTCCAACACTAATTTAATTCTTTCTCACTGCTTCAGCCCCTCAAATTCTCCCCAGCTGCTCAAGATTGTGTTTAGGGGTCTACAATAATGGAGGCCACATTAGCACCTAAGATAGATAGATGCACTGTTGCCTGTAGAGAGTAGATTATGTTAATTTGCATTGTAACCATACCAGATCTTGCATAGTCAGGTTAATTTTGTTCCTAAGATGGGTCTATAAGGAACATGTCAGTTCCTTTCTAACCTTTCTATGCACTTGGAGGAGAAATAGGTGATTAGAAACAGTCAGCATGGATTTACCAGGGACAAGTCATGCCTGACCAACCTGATTGCCTTCTCTGATGAAATGACAGGTTCTGTGGAGGTGGGGAGACTGGCAGGCAGAGCTGATCTGAACAGGGTGCAGGGCCTGGGAAAAATCAGCCCATGCAAGGCCCTGCCCCCACTCCGATCCCACATGCCCTTGACCCAAAGAAACTGCCACTGCATCGGTGCCAGCTGGGGTGGGGGGGAGGGTAACAAGTGGCTGGATGCAAGGTCAGTGACAGCAGCATAGAGTTGCTGCAGCCGCTCCATCCAGTGCTGCGGATGCCCCTAAAGCACAGGGCCTGGGGTGGTCACCCGGATTCATCCTCCCCCCATCCCCAGGTGGCCCTGCTGGCAGATGTGGTATATCCTGATTTTAGCAAGACTTTTAATACGATCTCCCACAACATTTTCCTGGGCAAGCTAAGGAAGGCTACGTATCTGGAGTACTCTGTTCAGGTTTGGGCCCACCACTACAGAAAAGATGTGGACAAATTGGAGAGAGTCCAGCAGAGGGGTACAAAAATGGTGAGGGGGCTGGGGGACATGACTGATGAGGAAAGACTGAGGGAACTGGGCTTATTTAGTCTAGAGAAGAGGAGACTGAGAGGGGGCTTAATAGCAGGCTTCAACTACTGAAAGGGGTTCAAAAGAGGATGGAGCTAGACTGTTCTCAGTGGTGGGAGATGACAGAGCAAGGTACAATGGTCTCAAGTTGCATCAAAGGAGGTTTAAGTTAGATATTAGGAAGAATTTTCTCACTAGGAGGGTAATAAGATACTGGAACAGGCTACCCAGAGAGGTGATGGAAGCTCCATCCTTGGAGGTTTTCAAAACCTGGCTAGACAAGACTTTGGCTGGGATGATCTAGTTGGGGATGGTCCTGCTTTGAGCAGGGGGTTGGACTAGATGACCTCCTGAGGTCCCTTCCAGCCCTAACGTTCTATGATTCCATGATTATGGGTCAGTAGCTGTCCTTCCACCTTCTGAATCCATAGGAAAACACTCCTTCAGTCTGCTGCTGGTGACCTAGTACTAGAGTTGCTGTCTTTCTAATGAGATACAGAGGCCTGACCATGACTGGTTTTGGTAATTCAGTGCTCCTTAGCACTTAGTGAAGAGGAACATTGGGATTCTGGCCAAATTCCACCTGAGGATCCCCCTTCTGAAGTTTCACTGCAAAACTGTCTTGTGCTGTGAAAGTGCTGTTGTAATCTATTCCAGAGATAGGTAGATTTTACCTGTGGGTTTCAAGATATGTTATCTACTTCTCACTGTAGGAGTGAAAGGGCTCAGAGGTCCTGGGATAAAAATGACAATAAAGATGTAGAATATTATTTTATAGTTCACTATGATATTATTGAGTTTATTTTACTTGTTGTAAAGTAACAGGCTCTCTTATTGGACCATAATAGCTATATGCAAGCATCACCCAGCACTTTTGCAGCGGTCCCCATGTCATTTTTGCTGACAATTGTCAAATCTATATCAATCAGCCCTGCTTGGTTTTGAGAAAGAGAAGCATTTGACATTTGAGAACAAATGGCACTTTAAACTCCCCTCTCTTCTCAGTCTAACTCCTTCACATGAAAGAAAAAAAACCCAGTCTTCCTGGAAGAAAGGAAGCTGGCTTATCTCAAGATTCCTGGAAAGACTGTATTACCATTGCTGCATCGAGCTGGCAGTTGAGTGACAGTGACGCATTGAAATGTTGCCCATGCCTCCGTGATTCCATGACATGTTTCATTAGGCAAGAGTGGGGTTGTTTGGTTTGCTGGAGTGGCTTTGAAATAAACTAGACAAAAAACAGACAATCTACAGAATGAGGTTGTCCAGTTGTTGTCCCTGTCAAAAGAGGCCAGTAAAGTCTGCTCATCTTGACAGGATCATGTTGAGATAATGGGCTGGATCATCTTGTGACATGTATCAGTGTCATTCCATTAACTGCTGTGGACCTATTTAGATTAGCATAACATGGGGTCCTGGCCAACTGTGTGTAACAGTAAGGGAGACTGGATGATTAAAGGGATTGTGAGGAGATGGAGGATACTAACATTACTGGATAAAACTTTTTCTTGATTAGTAGTGACTGATGTTAGCATTAGTCAGCTATCTGGTGGCCTTTATGAATGTTAGCTTCAGTCCACTTCCTGCTGGACAAGTATCCATTCTCTAAATGTGCACATTTTTGGAAAGTCTTAGCCAAGAGGAATGAGTAAGCATGAGGCAAAGAAGTGCCCTCTCCTCCCATCAGGATATTTTGGGGTAGTTCATAACATGGTTGGAGGCCCCTTAGATACTATTTTAATGTGAGCTATTATACTGATTGGGGTTTCTGGAGCTTGTACTTTGTGACAGGGGACATCTCCCAGGGCCAGGTCTCATGCCAGCCTGCCCACCTGTCTCTATGGGGCAGTCCACCCACTCTCACATGCTGTTCTCATAAACTGATGGTATAATGCGGGAAGCTGTCCATCCCCAGCCCTGATGCCAGGGGGTGCTATCTGTGGCTCTGACCTCCCCTGCACTGCAGCCCATGCCTCACAGATGGCATGCACATGATGTAATCCTAACCGGCACCATGACTGGTGCTCCTGGGTCTCACGGTGGTTCTCACTCCCTCTCTGGAGCAGCAGGTCATTGTGCTCAAACTACCAGTCTTACTTTCATCCCACACTTGGCCTCCTTGCAGTGGAGGACTTGCCAGGATCAGGACTTGCCCCTAATTCTCTGGCTGAGCCCCCTACTCAGCCTCTGGCCCAAACTACGGCCTCAGGCATCAACTATGGCTTGGGCTCTTCCCCATACATGAGGTTCCTACTACAACTCCTCTAGGGCCTCTACACTATGCTCCACCCTGGGGTTTTCTCTTCATGATCAACTATTCATGGGGCTGGCCCTTGCACTGCCCTTCAGCCTTATTCCCAGTCTGGCCCTACTCAATGTGCCCCTGGGACTGCCCTTCAGGCCTGCTCCCATTCAGCCCTACTCTGCACAGGGCCCCACAACTATGTTCCCCATGCTATCCTCTCTGGAGTCTCTGGGTTCTCACATCCCTGCTGGGCTCAGGTGGCACTCCAGTTGCCGTGCCTGGCCCCACTGCTCGTACAACTGCCTCCAAAGCCCACCCAAAGATGGGTGGGGGTCAAAGGCACCTTCCATCGGTTGCTCCCCTAGATCTTGGTGTTCACCCCTGACATACTTGTAGGCAGCTATCAAGTCACCTCACAGTCTTCTCTTATGAGACTGAACAAATCCTGTTCCCAGAGTCTCTCCTCATAGGACCTATCTTCCAGCCCCCTAACCATATGGGAGGCCCTTCTCTGTACCTTTTCGAGCTTATCCACATCCTTCCTGAAGTGCAGTGCCCAGAACTGGACACAGTACTCTAACTGTTGCCTCACCAATGCTGAATAGAGGCGGAGGATCACCTCTCAGGATCTATTCGCAACACATCGACTGATGCACACCCGAGTTGTATTTGCCCTGTTGGCAATTTCATCACATTGTTAGCTCATATTAACCTTCTGGTCGATTGCCACCCCCAGATCCCTTTCAGATGCAGTGTCAACCAGTGGACCACCACCCAATGTTCCCTCTAAAGAGCAGTGGTCAGTGAGCGCGCTGCCTCAGTTCATGAGCATGCTGCTTTGGTCTGACATGGGACACTTACGGAAGGGGGCTGAGGGCCGGAGGCCAGCGGTTGGGCCTTTGAGCAGGAGGCTGGAGCTGGAAGCTGGGAGCCAGGAGCCAGGGCCAGGGGCTGGAGCTGGGGCTGGAGCTGGGAGCCCGGGGCTGGAGCTGGAAGCTGGTGGCTGGAGGCTGGGGCTGGGGGCTGGAGCTGGGGATTACGGGCTAGAACCGGAGACTGAATGTGGGCTCCCTGGCTCTGGGGAAGTGCTCCGTTCTCCCCCATCAGGGCCAGGGAGTGGAGGACTTCTCCAGAGCTGGCAGAGCCTGCGCCAGCTGCCTGCTCCAGCCTCCATCCCCGCCTTGCCACACCTCAGGGAGGAGCTGCTGCCTGCCCTGAGTGAGGCTTTGCTGGCTCCGGGACACTGCTCCACTCCCCAGCCCTGACTCCACATGCCTCCTGGCTCCCCGAGGCAATGTGGAGGAGCAGAGCAGTGTCCTGGAGCCGGCAGAGCCTGCGCTAGGCTCCCGCCACAGCCTTTCCTGGTGCATGGCCTTGAAAAAGCTGTGCACGGCTACACTTTTAGTTGTGTGCGGCCGCACATGCACACACCTTAGAGGGAACCTTGCCGCCACCCATCTTATAGTTATGGTGAAGGTTCTTCCTACAGATGAAGGACCCAACATTTGTCCCTACTGAACAACATCTGATTCAGCCATAGGACCAGTCTGTCAAAGTCATCCTGGATTCTTACCCTATCCTCAGTTGTGCCTGCATTACCCCACAGCTTGTATCCCATGCTCTCACAATGGCTGCCACCATCAGGCATCTGGTAGCTGCCTGACTCTGCCCTTAAAATGGTAGGCACCCAAAGGTGCCCTGCCACACACTTTCCACTGCCAAGACTACTGTTGCTCCATGGAAGAGTACAGCTTTATAGTTCAGAGTATAGTCATTCCCATATTTCAAAATTACTTCACATTTCCATGGCATGTTTCATCCAGGAAGATCCCAGAACTGTTTGTCTGACTATTCAGACTCCTTTCACAATTGTGTCTGTATGCAGGTTCCTCAATGAATGTCAACTACTGTGCTTACTACCAACATTCAGCCTCTGTGTTGCTGACCCTTTCACTGAAGCAGACAGTCTTCCACTGGGCAGCATAAAAATGATTAGGAGAAATGGAAAGGCAGGTTAAGACGAGTATATGGGATGTGTGCTCCCTCAGCTATGGATGAAGGGAAGATCTCATGAAATTTTGAAATAAGATCTACACAGTGAAGTCTGTGTAGGGTGCAATACTGTTTTCTGATGCTGCAGGAATCTGATGGTTGGAAGGGACCAGGCATAGTATTTGTTATAAGTAAATATGCCTTTTCCTTCAGTGTTTGCAAGACACTAGGGAAAGATGTGCCTGAAAGGAGAGATGTATCTGTTTCATTGGGAAGGGAAGGAAAGAAGGGAAACCAGAATCTTCTGGGTGAACCTCCAGCCCCCACCTGGAGACTGACAGAACTTTGAGCAGCCGTAACGCAAGAAGAGTTTATCTCCACTCCACACATTATGGGCCCATCCTGATGAGCATGCACGTGCAGGGACACATGCTTCCCATGGTACAAATAGCAGCAGCACATATTTGTACAGCTGCTATCTGTTCCTAGGAACACCAGTCCACACATGCTGTACTCTGCAGCAAATTGTCCCAGGTTTCATAGTTTCATAGTTGGTAGGGTTGGAAGGGACCTAAGCAGGTCTTCAAATCCGACCCCCTGCCATGAGCAGAAAAGGGCAATTGTCTAGCCTCCTTTTGAAGATTCCCCAGGGTAGGGGTGAGCACCACTTCCCTAGGAAGTTGGTTCCAGCTCCTAGCCGCCTTGACTGTGAAGTAGTGCCTCCTGATGTCTAGCCTGAACCTACTCTCAGTTAGATTTCATAGATTTCATAGACATTAGGGCTGGAAGGGACCTCGGGAGATCATCGAGTCCAGCCCCCTGCCCAAAGGGCAGGAAGTCAGCTGGGGTCATAGGATCCCAGCAAGATAAGCATCCAATTTACTCTTGAAGGTGTTCAATGTAGGTGCTTGAACCACCTCCGCTGGCAGACTGTTCCAGACCTTGGGGGCTCAGACAGTAAAGAAATTCTTCCTTATGTCCAGCCTGAAACGGTCTTGCAGGAGTTTGTGACCGTTCGACCTCGTCATCCCATGGGGCGCTCTGGTGAACAGACGTTCCCCCAGATCCTGGTGGTCACCCCTGATAAACTTAGAGGTGGCCATCAGATCACCCCTGAGCCTGTGCTTTTCCAGGCTAAAGAGTCCCATGGCTCTCAGCCTGTCATCATAAGATCTGTTTTCCTGACCTCTGATCATGCGCGTGGCTCTCCTCTGGACTCTCTCAAGCTTCTCCACATCCTTTTTGAATTGTGGAGCCCAAAACTGGACGCAGTACTCCAGCTGTGGCCTCACCAAGGCCGAGTACAAGGGGAAAATGACGTCCCGGGATTTGCTCAAGAAGCATCTATGGATGCACGCCAGCATTTTGGTTGCTTTACTAGCCGCAGCATCGCATTGGAGGCTCATGTTCATCTTGTGGTCAATGATGACCCCCAAGTCTTTTTCTTCTGTAGTGCTAACCAACGTAGCACTGCCGAGCCTATAAGGGTGCTGCAGGTTTTTCCTCCCAAGGTGGAGAACCTTGCATTTTTCAGTGTTAAACACCATGAGGTTCTCGTCTGCCCATTTGCTGAGCTTGTCCAGGTCAGCCTGGATCACCCGCCTATCTTCTGGCGTGGATGCTTTGCCCCAAAGTTTGGTGTCATCGGCGAACTTGGCCAGTCCACTCCTGACTCCAATGTCCACATTGTTAATGAAGATGTTGAACAGGATGGGTCCCAGGACAGAGCCTTGAGGGACCCCACTGGTCACAGGGCACCACGATGAGTGACTGCCATCAATCACAACCCTCTGGGTCCGACCACGGAGCCAATTTCCCAGCCAGCGGATCGCGGTGGAGCCAAAGCCACAACTGGGCAGTTTGGCCAAGAGGTGATCATGGGATACCAGATCAAAAGCTTTTTTGAAGTCAAGATTTATGACATCAACCTCTTCTCCCTTGTCCAGGTCATAGGTCACCTGGTCATAGAAGGAAATGAGATTGGTCAAACAAGACCTACCCACAACAAACCCATGCTGGCTGTCCCTTAGAATGTTAGCCTGGGCCAGTCCCTCAAGGATGGCCTCCTTAATAAACTTTTCTAAGATGTTCCCTAGGATAGAAGTCAGGCTAATGGGCCTGTAGTTAGCCGGATCCACTCTCCTCCCTTTCTTGAAGATCGGCACCACATTGGCCTTCTTCCAGTCTTCGGGCACTACACCAGAGCGCCAGGAGTTTTCAAAGATCCGTGCCAGGGGCTGGGCTATGACGCTCGCCAGCTCCTTGAGTACCCTGGGGTGCAGGTTGTCAGGGCCAGCTGACTTGAAGGTATCCAGCTTCTCAAGGTGTTCCTTCACGAGGTCAGCATTGATGGAGGGTAGGGGATCCCCCTCACCCAGATTTCCCTGTCCCATAGCAGGCATGGGCATCCCATGTGACTGATGAAAGACTGATGCAAAGTACCTATTTAATAGGTTGGCTTTTTCCTGGGCGTCAGTTGTCAGTTGCCCCATCTGGTTTAGCAGGGGTCCAACATTGCCCTTACTTTTCCTCCGGCTCCCCACATATCTGAAAAAGGACTTTTTGTTGTCCTTGATGCCTGAAGCTAGTTGGAGTTCAGTTGCAGCCTTGGCTTTCCTGGTTTGCTCCCTGCTGGACCGGACCAGCGTGGAGTAATCCTCCTTGGAGGTGAATTCCGTCCTCCATCCTTTGTAGTCTTTCCTTTTTAGCCACAGTAGGTCCGCTAGGTCTCTGGAGAGCCAGGGGGGCTGCTGTGCCTTCTTGCTGCCTTTCCTTCGTGTTGGAATAGATTTAGCTTGTGCACTGAGGATCGCTTCCTTGAGAAGCAACCAACCACTCTTCTTGAACTCCCTGTGGTCATGGTCCCTGAGGGCCTGACTGACTAGCCTCTTGAGCTTGTCAAAGTCGGCTTTTCTGAAGTCAAGGACTTCACTGTTGCTGACTGACTTGCCAGCTTTACGGTGGATGGTGAAGGTGATCAGCTCGTGGTCGCCGTCACCCAACTTCCCATCAATCACTAGGTCGCCGATTAGGTTGTCCCCCGTAGCCAGTACCAGGTCAAGCAGCGCTTTGCCTCTCGTTGGCCCATAGACTTCTTGAGTCAGGTAGAGGTCATCCACGCACAAGAGAAAGCTTTGCGCCCGCTCAGATTTAGCTGAGTGATCTTCCCAGCTTATGGCTGTTATTCCTTGTAACTCCTGGTAGTGCTCAGGGCAACAGGGACTCTCCCATTGCCTGCTGGTCCCCCTTGGCAAGTTTGTAGGTGGCCACCATATCCCCCCTCAGCCTTCTTCTGTATAGGCTGAACAGGTTTGGGTCCCATAGTCTCTCCTCATAGGGCCTACCCTGCTGCCCCCTGATCAAGTGAGTGGCCCTCCTCTGGACCTTCTCGATGCTGGCCACATCCCTCCTGAAGTGCGGTGCCCAGAACTGGATACAATACTCCAACTACGGCCTGACCAATGTCGTATAGAGGGGGAGGATCACCTCCTTGGACCTGCTCATGATGCATCTATGGATGGATGACAAGGTGTGGTTAGCCTTCCTGACTGCATCCCCACATTGGTGGCCCATGTTTATCTTGGAATCAATAGTGACTCCAAGATCCTTTTCAGCCTCTGTGTTGACGAGAGGGGAGTTTCCCCGCCTGTAGGTATGCTGCTGGTTTTTCTTCCCCAGGTGCAATACCTTGCACTTGTCAGTGCTGAAACTCATCCTATTCTCATCCGCCCACCCCTGTAACCTGTTCAGATCTAGTTATAGCCTCTGCCTCTCTTCTAGTGTGCTCACTTCTCCCCACATCTTAGTGTCATCTGAGAACTTGAACAAGGTGCTTTTCACCACCTTGTTCAAGTCACCAATGAAGATATTGAACCCCACTGCCCATGTCCCTCCAGGTCAGAAATGACCCATCCACTATCACTCTCTGGGTGCGGTCCTCCAGCCAATTTGTGACCCATCTGACTGTGTAGGCATCGACACCACAGTCGCCTAATTTTTTAAAAAAGATGGGGTGAGAGACAGTGTTGGAATGCCTTCCTAAAATCCAGAAATACTACGTCCACCACAACACCTGGATCCAGGGCTTTTGTGACCTGGTAGTAGAAAACAACCAGGTTGGTCTGACAGGACCTGCCTCGAATGAACCCACGTTGATTGCCTCTAACCATAATCTCCCCTGCTGGTCCCTTGCAGATGTGCTCCTGGATAATTCTCTCAAAGAGCTTCTTCAGGACTGAGGTGAAACTAACAGGCCTGTAGTTTCCTGGGTCCTCCTTCCTCCCTTTTTTGAAAATGGGGACCACATTGGCCTTTTTCCAGTCCTCCAGCACCTCACCAGAGCACCACGAGTGCTCGTAAAGCTGTGCCAGAGGTCCCGCAATGACCTCTGCCAATTCCCTCAGCACTCTGGGGTGGAGATCGTCAGGACCAGCTGATTTTAACATCTCTAGTCCCTCCAGAAGTTCCCTGACTAGGTCCTCACTGACCCTGGGCCTGGCTGCATCTCTCCTGGGTCCATCCAAGATCCTAGTGGGGGGGATGTCCCTGTCCTTGCTCAGAAAAATGGAAGAAAAGAAACTCTTAAAGAGATTAGCTTTGTCACCTGGTGCTACCACCAGATTACCAAGCATGTGCTGCAGAGGTCCCCTGTTACTTGGTACCTTCTTTTTACCTCCTATGTATTTAAAAAAGGACTTCTTGTTATCCTTGATCCGGGTCACTAGTCCCAGTTCCATCTCTGCCTTAGCCTTCCTAACAGCCCCCCTACAGTCTTGAGCAATGGAGGTATAGTCCTCCTTGGTGAGGGCCCCTCCCTTCCATTGGGCGTACGCCTTGTTTTTGGCTTTGAAACATTCCTGGATGCTTTTGGTGAGCCATGGGGACTTTTGAGCACTCTTGCCCCCCTTTGATCTGTATGGGGATTGTCACCCTTTGGGCTTGGAGGATCGTCTCCTTAAGGAACGACCACTCCTCTTGGACTCCCAACTCTGCTCCCCTCCGGGACCTCAGTGCCTCCCTGACTAGTCTCCTTACCTCATTGAAATCCACCTTCCTGAAGTCCAGGGCTGCTGCCTTGCTGCAGGCCTTTGTCACCCTGTGTTGGATGGTGAATTCCAGTAGGCAATGATCGCTATCACCCAGGTGGTTGAGCACCCGCAGTCCCCTCACCAGGTCGTCGCCTGTGGCCAGGACCAGGTCCAACATGGCATTTCCCCTGGTGGGACTGTGCACCTCCTGGGTTAGATGGAGGTCCTGTAATTCAGCTAGGAACCTACGTGAGCAGTCAGACCTGGCTGACTGTTCTTCCCAGCAGATGTTCGGATAGTTTAGGTCACCCATGATGATCACGTCCCTTGATTTGACTGCCTCCATGAGCTGACCAAAGAATTCCCGGTCCAGCTCTTTCCCCTGGTTAGGTGGCCTATAGTAGACCCCCACTGTTAGGTCCCTTTCCCTCCGACCCCTTTGTTGGGTAGGGGAGGCCGGGGCCAGCATCTGGGATCATGGGGGTCTTCTGGGGCAGCAGTGCTGAGCCAACCTCTCAGAGCCTGGTTGGTAGCCACATGTGCTGTGTTGCTTTTTTAGCAGTCTTTTTTTAACACCAAGATGTCCCAGTGTAAATTAGCACTGCAGCGAATGGGTGCACATGCGCTGTGTGCAGTTTGCAGCACCCCAGATGGGTTTAAGGCACTGCAAACTGCATGTGTGTGCTTGTCAGGATACACCCTACAAATTTTGTTTCTGGTGTTTATCTCTGGTCTTGCCCAAGTACTACCTTCTCTGCTGTCTCCTGGGTTTTGTTGTTATCCTCATCTATCAGACTATGTTTAAGCTGTTAGCAGGTGTTAGCCTCAAAGTCCATGCCTGCTGTCCATCCACACTGTAAATCCTTAGCTCCAACCACCAGTGGAAGGACCACTTCCAGGGCATAGGACGTCTACCAGCAGTAATACCGTATATCCAGAAAACACCCAGGGGTAGGGAATGAAAATAGTTATTTATCTGAATCCATCCTGTCTTACTGATGGCTGTTGAAGCCTGGATGAGAAGAGCTGAGAAAGATCTGGGTGAAAGAAGAAGAGGGAAACAGGAAAGCCAAGTTCTGTACCCGTCAGAAGAACACTGTTTTCTTACGATAATGATGTCCTTATTCACTGAGAGGACCACGCTAGGGGTGCACTGATAGAGATTTTGGGGTCTGATGCCAATAGCTGATTTTTAAGGAGGCATATCAGCCGATACCAATCTGATTTCCGATAAAGCTGTGTGCAGCTGGTAAGTCTATTGTGGTGGAAGGGGATGGGAGAGGGAAGGGGCGTGGGGTGGCAGATAAACTGCCCTGTGGTGAGGGAGGGAGTGGGGTAGGGGCAGACACTGCCCTGCCAGGGCAGGATGGGGCAGGGCATAGAACGGATCCACGGCTCATCGGGGGGGGGGAAGAGGGGTGGCTCCTGCCAGTGCTTGTACCCCTGGAGGGGGTACGTGATCCTGGATCTGCACAGGGTGGGTTGGGCAGGCTGCAGCTGCGGGCTGGAGCTGCGGCTGCACTGGGCTCTTCCCGGAGGGGGCTGAGTGTGGAGTGGGTGGTGGTGGCACTGGGAAGAGATCTGTAGCAGGGCTGCAGCCACCCCACATTTCACTGTAGCCCCTCATAGCCCCTCCTCCCAGCACTGCCACTTTCTGCCCTAAGCCCAGCCCCACCAAGAGCCTGGCACAGCCCCAACTCCAGACTGCAGCTTCAGCCTGCCCACCCTGCCTTGTGCAGATCTGGGGGCACATGCCCCCCCGTGCCCTCCCAGGGTGCAAGCAGTGGCAGGAGCCTCCCCACGCCCCCTGGATGAGCTGCAGCTCCATTCTGAACCCTGTCCCACCCCACCCCACCCCACCCGGTCAGCATCTTTCCCTGCTCCTGCTCCACTCTCTCACTCACCACAGGGGGTCCCCTCATGCCCTTCCCTCCCCACTCCTCTTTCACCACAATGGATTTACCAGCTGCATGCAGCTCTTCACACTGCTGGACTGTGCTCCTTGCCACCTATGTGCTACACTGCGGCACACATGCACAGACATATATTGGCCAAATTATCGGCCACATTGGGCTCATTTCTGATACAGCCAATTTTCTTTACACAGCTGCCCATCCAATATCGGACCAATGTATCGGTGCACCTCTAGACCAAACCTTTCTCAGTGATTCTTTGCTATTGTAACATGACATTCTCTGCCTTTGTGTGGGTGACCTTCTTCCTAGCACTGTTTCGGCAATTGAGCCAATCTTAATTAGAATGTGACTTCTTAAAAAGCTTACATGACCATCTCAATTAAATGTTAATTCAACAATTTTTTACCTTGATGTACAGGACTGAGATATTTAAACAGATCCTCAAGCCACTAATACCTTTATAGACAGGGAAATCACACGCTGAATATGGTGGTAGATTAACTCAGCTAAGTAAAATATAATGAACTGTTTTGCCCTAGATTTTCCTGTGGAGGATAATCATTTTGCTTTTGCAGCACTTAGGCGCATTCAGAACTCTGACATTTACATTTCTCTACTGCTTTAAAGATTTCAGTGACACTATTAGCATTCTAACAAGTCTTTAAGCTTTTATACCAAGGGCATACATGTCTTGTGTTTGAATATTTTGAGTAATATGTTTACAAATGAATATATTTCTTCAGCTTTCTGTAGTTTTAGTCATTTAAAAAAACTGAGAGTTTTTGGTCATTGTCAGCTAACAGATTCATATTTACAGGTCAACACATCCATTAATTTTGATGAGGAGCCAGGTCTAGAATGCTGGATCTGACACAGTATCTCAAAATACCTTTGGGACATCCAGATATGAACTTCATGGCTTGCTCTTACTTCTAGAATGACTGAAGAGTCACTAAACACTGGAGAAGTCAGAAATGAGCTAGAAATTCTGTAGGTTGGACCTATTGCCAATTACAGTTGCTGTCTGTTATCTACAGGGGCTACCATCAGGCAAATTTAGAAGCGACGCACGAAGTGGTGTAGGTTACACTTCACTATGGTTCTGTCATAGTGTGGACATCTACTTGAGAAGTCTTTCTATGAAACTCCTGCCATGAATCAGGCAAGAAGTGAATATGACTTTGCCCCTCTGCCAAAACTTCTAACCACCAGGCTGTCTAGTATTCAAGGTGTTCTTCTGTTGGAACTGCTCCACTTTGTATAAAATATATACATAGCTATTTGAACAGAGAACAAGAGAGTCACAATGCTTCTTTAGCCTGAAAGTGAGGACATTCAATCCTGTCCCTGCTCCAATGAACATATAATTCTTTTATATAAAGTGATGTGATGTCAATAGAAAGAATTGGAAACACTGCACCACAAGGCCCATGCCCCCATGTCCTGCAGCCTAGTGTTACAGGTTTCATCTGTATGCTCCCTGGCTGTGCTCTGACACCCTAGAACACTATGTCCATGGCCCTTTGACTGGATGCCTCTACACGTGCACATTTACTGCACTGTAACCTAAATTACTGTGCTGTACAGACATTGATCTACACATGCACACCCATACTATGCAGTAAATATGGTGACTCACACTGACCTGGGTATAAATTAGATATCTGAATCATGCCCGATTTACACCTGATCAGTTACTGCATAGTAATGCACATGTAGACACCTTGCTATGCAGTAATTTAGGGGCCTCCCTGCTGCTGCCCAGCCACTAGGGGGCCAGCCAGAACCCAGCCTCAGGGCTCCTGCCTGATGCTCTTTCCCACTGCTGGGCTGGGCTGGGCTGGGCTACTCTTCTCTCTGGCAGCCCTTAGCTGCAGGGTAAAAAAGCCTGCAAACATTTTGTGCCTTAGGGCATGCACTCCAGGGAGCTAGCAGGAACTACTTGTGGCTGCAGCACCCCAGCAGGCCCTGTGTGCCCCCCTGAACAGTCCACAGGCTGGGTCTGCCTAGGCTGTCCCCCTCCTGAGCTGCTCTCTGGCCACAGGTTAGTGCTGCCAAGGGCTGCAGCTGGCTGCATCCTTCTCGCAGCCCTGTGATCCCCCTAGAGCTCATGGCCCTAAAGCTCATCCCCCCACCTCTCTCTCTTTACAGGACCATGGTGAAGCACCTTGACTGTGCAGCTGTGGCTCCCAGACTTCCAAGGCCAGCATCACAAGGCCAGCCATGCAGGGTCCCAAGCACCTGGTATGAGGCATGACATTCTTCTCCTCTCCCGTTTCCAGCCCTGGTCCTGTCCATGTATCATAGTATCATAATACTTAGGGTCAGAAGGGACCTAAACAGATCATCAGGTCCAACCCCCTGCCCCAGGCAGGAATGAGTGCTGGGGTCATAACGCCCCAGTCAAATATCTGTCCAGCCTCCTCTTGAAGACCCCCAAGGTAGGAGAGAGCCCCACCTCTATTGGGAGTCCATTCCAGAGCCTGGCAGCCCTAACCGTGAAGTAATGCCTCCTGATATCCAGCCTGAACCTTCTTTCTAACAATTTGTGGCCGTTATTCCTGGTAAACCCTGGTGGTGCCCAGGGGAACAAAGTCTCACCCAATTTCTGCTGGCCCCCTCTGGTGAGTTTGTAAACAGCCACCAGATCCCCCCTCAACTTTCTTTTGTGGAGGCTGAATAGGTTCAGGCCCTTTAGCCTCTCTTCGTAGGGCCTGACCTGCTGCCCCTTGACCATGCAAGTGGCTCTTCTCTGGACCTTCTCTATGCAAGCCACATCCCTCTTGAAGTGTGGCGCCCAGAACTGGACACAGTAGTCCAACTGCGGCCTGACCAATGCCGCATAGAGGGGAAGGATCACTTCCCTGGACCTGCTTGTGATGCATCTGTGGATGCATGACAAGGTGCGGTTAGCTTTACTGACCGCTTCCTCGCATTGGCAGCCCATATTCATCCTATTGTCAACGATGACTTCAAGATCCCTTTCTGCCTTTGTGTTGACAAGAAGGGTGTTCCCCAGCCTAAACGTGTTGCTGGTTCCTTTTCCCTAGATGCAGCACCTTGCACTTGTCTGCATTGAATTCCATCCTAGTCTCATCCACCCACCTCCATAACCTGTTTAGATTTAGCTGGATTCTGTCCCTCCCCTCCAGTGTGTCCACCTCGCCCCACATCTTGGTCTTGTCAGCGAATTTGGACAGCATGCTTTCCACACCCACATCCAGATTGCTGATAAAGGTGTTAAACAGTACAGGCCCCAGGACCGAGCCCTGGGGGACTCCACTGCCCCCATCCCTCCAGGTCAAAAATGACCCATCCACTACCACTCTTCGAGTGCAACCATCTAGCCAATTTGCCACCCATCAGACTGTGTAAGTATCAATGCCGCAGTCACCTAGTTTTTTTGAGAGAATGTGGTGAGAAACCATGTCAAAGGCCTTCTTAAAGTCCAGGAAGATGACATCCACCTCAACGCCCTCATCCAGGGACTTTGTGACCTGATCATAAAAGGAAACCAGGTTAGTCAGGCAGGACCCGCCTTCAATGAACCCATGTCGGTTGCCCCTGAGCATTACCTCCACTGCTGGACCCTTGCAGATGTGTTCCTTGCTAATTTTCCCAAAAGTCCTCCCAAGGACTACAGGTAAGACTGACTGACCTATAATTGCCAGGGTCCTCCTTTCTCCCCCTGTAAATGGGTACCACACTGGCCCTTTTCCAATCCTCCAGAATCTGGCCTGAGCCCCACAAGTGCTCATAAAGCCATGCCAGGGGCCCCACTATGATGCCTGCTAATTCCCTCAGCACCCTCAGGTGAAAAGCATCTGGACCTGCTGTTTCAAACATGTCCAGCCCCTCCAAAAGTTCCCTAACTAGGTCATCCCTGACCCTAGGCATGGCAGTGTCTCCCCTGGGTCTGTCCATAATCCTAGTGGGGGAGATGTCCCAGTCCCTGTTCAGAAATATGGAGGCAAAGAATTCATTAAAGAGGTCAGCTTTTTTGTTTGCTGCAATCACCGCATTGCCAAGCCTGTCCTGTAGAGGCCCTACGTTACCTGGTGCCGCCTTCTTACTCCCTATGTATTTGAAAAAGAACTTTTTGTTATCCCTAATTCTGGTTGCTAGCCCTATCTCCATCTCTGCCATGGCCTTCCTACCAGCCTCCCTGCAGTCACGAGCAATGGAGATGTAATCCTTCTTGGTGATAGCCCCTTGCTTCCACTGCTTGTACACCCCTTTTTTTGCCCTCAGGCATTCCTGTATGCTTTTGCCAAGCCATGGGGGCTTTTTAGCACTCCTGCCCCCCGATACACATTGGGACTGACTCCCTTTGAGCCCAGATGATCATCTCCTTAAGGAACAACCACCCGTCTTGGACTCCCATCTCATTGAAGTTCCGAGACCCCAATGCCTCTCCTACTAATCTTCTTACCTTATTGAAGTTGGCCCTCCTGAAGTCAAGGACTTTTGCCTTACTGCTTGCTTTCATTGCCCTGCGCTGGATAGTAAATTTCAGCAGCAATGATCACTGTCACCCAGGTGGTTGAGTACCTACAGACCCCCCACCAGGTCATCGCCTGTGGCAAGGACCAAGTCCAGCGAGGCATTTCCCCCGGTCAGGCTATGCATCTCCTGGGTTAGGTGCAGGTGACCTGAGAATTCCAGGACCAGCTCATCCCCTTGGTGCGGTGGCCTGTAGTAGACGCCAACTATCAAGTCCCTTTCCCCACAACCCCCTTGCATTCTTACCCAGAGTGCCTCATTTTGCCCCTCATCTGACCCCATCTTGATCATCGAGGATGTGTATTGCTCTTTGACGTAGAGCGTGACACCCCTGCCTTTTTTCCCTGCTCTGTCACCTGTACAGCCTGTAGTCCTTGATGTCCACTGTCCAGTTGTGGGTAGAATCCCACCTGATCTCCGTGAGCCCCACTAGGTCTGTTTTTTTGCTAGGTAGCAGGATGGTGAGTTCCTCCTGCTTATTCCCCATGCTCTGAGTATTTGCATAGAGGCATTTGAGGCCTTCTCTGTGTGCACATGCCACCCCCTTGTTCCTAAGCCTGCCTTGGCCCCTGTCACTTACCTGGGTACTACCTGCATGTGTCACTTGGCTTGATTGAGAAGTGTCCTCATGTTCCTGTGTCCCCATCCCCCAGCGAACCTAGTTTAAAGCTCTCTATATGAGATCAGCTAGCCCAGAAGAAAAAACACACTTACCTTTCAGGGAGAGATGAAGCCTGTCTTGGCCGAGCATGTCCTCTGTGTGGAAATGTGGGTCATGGTCCAAGAACCCAAGGCCTGCCCAGTTACACCAGCTCCAAAGCTGCCGGTTGAGCTCACCAATGCATGCCTCGTGGCACTGTCCACATCTGCTCACTGGAAGAATAGAAGAGAAAACCACCTGCACCCGTCTCCTTGAACTTGGCCCCCAGAGCCTTGTATTCCTTCATGACGTGGTCCGGACTGCTCCTGGTTGTGTGATTCATTCCCACATGGATGAGGACCATGGGGTATTGATCAGAGGGTCGAATGAGGTTTGGGATCATCTCTGTGATGTCCCGAATCTGAGCTGCAGGCAGGCAACAAGCCTCATGTGCCATGGGATCATGGCAACAGATGGACCCCTCCATTCCTCTCAGGAAGCCCCCACTGCTTTGTGGTGCTGAGTAGCCATGATATGCTGGTGCCTTGCCCACGCCTGACTGCCCAGCTCTCCAGCCCTGCTGGTGCCCTGACTCCGCACCCCCAGCCCACCCCCTCCAGCCCTGCCAGCAGGGGCCCCCAGCTGCCAGAGCTGTCCATTCAGCATTGTGTGAGCCCTGGCTGCTGCCCTCAGGAGGCAGCAGCTGCTGTGGCAAAATGGAGTATGGAGCCCAGCTCTCCCTCCCCCACGGGCAGCTTGGCCAGAGCAGAGCCCACTGTGGGGGCAGATGTGGGCTGCTCATTGCAGGGTCGGGGCTTCTTGCCCTACTGCCCTCCCCCCGGGGCCTCCACAGCCCAGCAGGCAGAACATGGCATAACACGACAAAGTGGGGCTGGGCAAAGAAGTTGAATGCTGCCACCGCAAGCCCCATGCCACCATGGCAAGGTACCCTCTGCTCACCCAGCAGCAGCAAGGGGCACAACTCCACACTGCCACTCCCTAGGAGTGTGTGCAGCAGCAGGGAGCCGCTCCCCGCATCCCCCGGACATGCCACCCGCAGTCCCATTCCACTTCCCACCTGGGCCCTGTGACTGCCTGTTCCAACCCCAGGCTCCAAACCCCACGCACTGCCTGGGCGAGGCAGTAGCCCCAGCCTCAGCCCTGCTCAACTGCCTTCCTCACTATGGGGGCCTCAGTTCCTGCCCTCCTCCCCACAGCACCAGACTTTATTGCGGGAGCTGCTCTCCAGATGCCTGGAAGCCATGTGCATGTGTACATGTGCACATGCACTTGGAGCCCTGCAAATCGCTCTCCAGCGACTCTGCCAGCCTGCAAGGGGAAACCCACTGTTTCCATTTTTCTACTTTAAAGGAGAAAATCTGGGTTTTACCTTGTTTTTCCATGGCAAATGGAAACCCCAGATGCCAGCTTATAAGTAATTGAAAATTATTATAGCAATTTTCTATGTGAGGCAAGGGTGGTGGAGGTTGTTTTTGCTTTTTTTTTTGTGGTGATCCCTTATTGACTTAACTGTATCTCTCCTTATTGGGAGAGATGTTAGACAAGCTCTCAAGCACAAATTGCCCTTCCTGACACCTGAGGTATATATGGGAATTTTGATATCCTCTGTGTAGTTGGGGCTGGTCGTGCTTTGAGCAGGGGGTTGGACTAGATGACCCTGTGAGGCCCCTTCCAATCCTAACTTTCTATGAATCTATGTTGTAGTAGGGTTGGGGCACTGTTGTACTTGTAATGATCCAGGAAATACAGCAACACTGTAATTATTTCTAGAGCAGTATTGCAATCCAAGGGAACTGAGTTCCAATTATATTTAAAGAAAATACAAATATGTTTTCACTTGCCTGAACTTAAACATTGGAAACCCAAGGACTTTATTTCAGAGATAATTACATTGCCCGTTATGTTCTGCACCTTGCAACCCGCAACCCCTCATCAGTTATTGATGTACTCTCTCAACTTTAACTCCATTTTACTGCCATAGGCCTTTTTCTCATCTATTTTTTATTATGTATATTTTAGCTATAATTCTCTCTTGCTTGCAGAATGCCTCTAAAAGTTGGTCATCACCTTCTCTTTTTTAAAGGCTATTTTTTACCTTTTCCATTTAATATTTCATGCTGTAAGAATTAAAAATTGCATGACAGATGCTGCACAAAATAAAATGGTAGTTTATTATACAATTGTGGAATATGAGAATTACATACCAAAGTGTTAGTTATTATAGCTATAATTGTGCATTACATTTCTTTGTAATCCTATATTGAAGAGGTCCTCACTTGTTATAATGTGTGAAGTAAAATGTAGTGCTTATAATTGGAACATTGTGCTTTCCCTTCACCGAGTGTCACAACTACGAGGTTCATGGCATCTCTTCCCCACCTTATGGAGTGCACCCTTCGTCTGGACTCAGACTATCATCATTCTCATGACAGACTCATGCCATTCTCCCACTCTCAGAGTTGGCCCTGGGTTGCAGTGTGTCAACCACAGCTGCTCAACAGACAATGGAGGACCAGAAATTGCAGCTCTATCCCTTGTAAGACCAATGACAATAACAAACTACTTCCTTAAAGGAAATATTTAGAACAAAAGCATTTAGGAGAAAACTGATCTTAAAACATGTGTCTAGTTTAACAGGTGTCTAAGCATCTGTCACATGGAGATCCTGGTGATACTAAGCTATGTAGTATCAACAGGGAAAGGTGCACTGGTGAGGTGAATAGAAGATGGTACCATCACAAGGGGTTTGGCTTCTTTGACCATGGTCTGCACTTCAGAGAGAGCAGATTGTTGGGAAGGGATGGCCTCCACCTCACCTGGAAAGGGAAGAAGCTCTTCTTGGCCAGAATGGCTGACCTGCTTGACAGGGCTTTAAACTAAGACCACCAGGGGACAGGTGATCTATTAACAGTTCTAACCCAGGTCACGTTAGCCTCATTACTAATAACGTGGGCAGCCCAAGGGAACCCGCTCTGACAACAGCCCAAGGAAAGGTCCTGCCTCACCCCATAGGGAAGCATGGGGCTACTCATAGTAGACTCATCTGCCTATACATGAACACCAGGAGCTTGGGAAACAAGCAAGAGGAACTGGCCCTTCTCTTACATGAAAATGACTATGACCTTATAGAGATAACAGAGACCTGGTGAGACTCTACCTATGATTGGTCTGATGCTTTGGAGGGTTATACCTTGTATAGGAGAGATCATTTTGGGAAGAGGGGTGGGGATATTGCTCTCTACGTCAAGGATCAGTTCACTTCCCTGCAAATTGAGTTTTCTAACCAGGAAGGGTGTCTTGAGGCCCTCTGGGTCAAAATACAGGGAGAACATGGGGAGGGGGACATATTTGTAGGAGTCTACTATAGACCTCCCCAGCAAGAGGAAGAACTTGACTGGGAACTGGTTGAGGCCATGTGCTTCTGATGCATGATCATCATGGAGGAATTCAATTTCCCTAACATGGAAACATAGAAGTCGGGTCAGAAGGGACCTTGTAGATCATCAAGTCTGACCCCCCCCTGCCTGGGCAGGAGAAAAAACTGGGCTCAAATGATCCCAGCCAGGTAGGCATCAAGCCTCCTCTTAAAGACCCCCAGGGTAGAAGCCAGCACCACTTCCCTTGGAAGTTGGTTCCAGATACTAGCCGCCCTGACTGTGAAGTAGTTCTTACAGATGTCTAATCTAAACCTACTCCAACTAGTGGCTGTTATTCCTTGCTATGCCAGGGGGTGCGAGGGGAAACAAGGTCTCTCCCAAACCCTTCTGGTCCCCCTTAGTGAGTTTATAGACACAGGCACTAGGTCCCCCCTCAGCCTTCTCTTGTGAAGGCTGAACAGGTTCAGGTCCCGCAGTCTCTCATTGTAGGGTCTGCCCTGTTGTCCCCGGATCATGTAGGTGGCCCTCCTCTGGACCCTCTCCATGTTGTCCACATCCCTCCTGAAGTGGGGCGCACAGAACTGGACACAGTACTCCAGCTGCGGCCTGACCAGTGTTGCATAGAGGGGGAGGATCACCTCCTTGTCCCTGCTAGAGATGCACCTGTGGATGCGTGACAAGGTCCGGTTAGCCCTGCCAACCGTGACCTCGCATTGTTGGCCCATGTTCATCTTGGAGTCAATAATGACTCCAAGATCCCTTTCTGCCTCCGTCCTCTCAAGAAGGGAGTTTCCCATCTTACAAGTATGCTGCTGGTTACTACTACCCAACTGCAGCCCCCTGCACTTGTCAGTGTTGAAGCACATCCTGTTTTTGCTAGCCCACCCCTGTAACCTATCCAAGTCTTGCTGCAGTCTTTCCCTCCCTACTAGCATGCTCACCTCACCCCATATTTTGGTATCAGCAGCAAATTTTAACAGGTTACTTTTCACCCCATCATCCAAATTGCTGATAAAGAAATTGAACAGCGCAGGCCCAAGGACCGAGCCCTGGGGGACTCCACTGCCCACTTCTTCCCAGGTCGAATATGACCCGTCCACCACCACCCTCTGAGTATGACCCTTCAGCCAATCTGCAATCCATCTGACGGTGTAGGCATCAATGCCACAGTCGACCAATTTTTTTTTTAATGAGGATGGGGTGGGAGACGGTGTCAAAGGCCTTGCTGAAGTCCAGAAAGATTACATCCACGGCAACACCTGCATCCAGTGCTTGTGACCTGATCATAAAAGGCAATCAGGTTGGTCTGACATGACCTGCCCCTAATGAAACAGTGCTGGTTGCCCTTGAGGCCGGCCCATTGCAGATGGGCTCCATGATGATCTTCTCAAAGAGTTTCCCTAGGATTGAGGTAAGACTGACAGGCCTATAGTTGCCCGGGTCCTCCCTCCTCCCTTTTTTAAAGATGGGGACCACATTGGCTATCTTCCAGTCATCTGGCACCTGGCCCGAGCACCACGAGTGCTCGTAAAGCCGTGCCAATGGCACTACAATAAACCCTGCTAGCTCCCTCAACATCTGGACCTGTTGATTTGAACACATCCAGCCCCTCCAGAAGATCTCTAACTCAGTCCTCCCCAACCTGAGGTCTGGAGGCATTCCCCTCAAGTCTGTCTGGCATCACAGTGGGGAAGTCCCGGTCGCTGCACAAGAAAACGGAGGTGAAGAATTGGTTAAAGAGGTCTGCTTTCTCCTCTGGTGCAACCACCAGATTGCCCAGAGGATCTTGCAGGGGCCCCACATTTCCTGGTGCTTTCTTCATCCTCCCTATATATTTGAAAAAGGACTTTTTGTTACCTTTGATTTTGGATGCAAGTCCTAGCTCTATGTCCACCTTAGCTTTCCTGACAGGCCCCCTACAGGCCTGAGCAGAGGAGGTATACTCCTCTTTGGAGATAGCACCCCCCTTCCAACAGTTGTACACCGCCTTTTTGGCAGTCAGGCATTCCCGGACGTCCTTGGTGAGCCAGGGGGGCTTTCGGGCACTCCTGCCCCCCCTACTTTTTGTTGGGATGGTCACCCCTTGGGCTGAGTATTGTCTCCTTAAGGAATGACCACTCATCTTGGGCACTGAGCTTCCTTGCTCTCAAGAACCCCAGCACCCTCTCCCATTAATCTCCTCAACTCATTGAAGTTGGCCCCCTTGAAGTCTAGGGCTACCGCCTTGCTGCAGGCCTTGACACCTTGTGCTGGATGGTGAATTCCAGCAAGTGATGATTGCTATCACTCAGGTGGTCAAGGACCTGGAGGCCCCTTACCAGGTCATTGCCTGTGGCCAGGACCAGGCCCAACAGGGCGTTTCCTCTGGTGGACTGTGCACCTCCTGAATTAAGTGGAGGTCCTGCATCTCGGCCAGGAACCTCCTGGAACGGTCTGACCTGGCTGATCGTTCCTCCCAGCAGATGTCATGGGAGATTTAAATTACCTGGACAACTACATCCCTTGCCTTACGTGCCTCTGCAAGCTGGTCCAAAAATTCGCAGTCGAGCTCCTCCCTTTGGTTGGGGGGTCTGTAGTAGACCCCCACCATTAGATCCCTCTCCCCACGGCCCCCTTGTATCTTGACCCAGAGCACGTCAGCTTGCCCCTCCTCTGACCCCATTCTGCTGGCAGAGGATGTGTATTGCTCCTTGACATGGAGCGCCACACCCCCGCCTTTCCTTCCTTCTCTATCCTGCCTGTAAAGCCTCTAATGCCAGCTGCCCAGTTGTGGGATGAATCCTACCAAGTTTCTGTAAGCCCTATTATGTCTGGGTCTGAACTGGCTATTCTGAGGGTGAGTTCCTCTTGTTTATTCCCCATACTATGAGCATTGGTATATGGGCATTTAAGGCCCTGCCTAGCAGCATGTGCCACCCCCTGATTTGGGAAACTGTTTGGACCCCTGTTTCTTACCTGGACACTCCTTGCATTTGTCACCTGTCTTGCTCGGGTGGTGTCTCCTCATCTTCCTGTGGCCCCCTCCCCTGGCGATGCTAGTTTAAAGCTTGCCGTATGAGATCAGCCAACCTGGAAGAGAAGATACCCTTGCCTTTAGGAGAGGGGTGAAGCCCATCCCACTCCAGCAAGTCCCCCTCCCAAAAGTATGGGTCATTATCAAGGAACCCAAAGTCTGCCTGGTGGCACCAACTGTGTAAGTGCCAGTTGACCTCGCCAATGCAGGCCTCGTGTTGCCATCCCTGCCTACTCACTGGAAGAAGAGAAGAGAATACCACCTGCGCCCCTGTCTCAAGCTTGTCCCCCAGAGCTGTTGGGAAGCAGGAGCAAAGTGCACGTGTGCCACACATGTTCCCACCTTACGTCGGTGGCGAAGGCAGCAGCTGCAGAAGAGACAGTGGCAGGGCCAGCAACAGCTGATTTCCCCCTAAGGTAAGTGGGGCAGAGGGTACAGCGCAGCTGAGGCAGATCTCGAGGGGAAGCCCTCCGGAGCCCTTTTAGCTCACCCAACAGGGAGCGGCGCTCCCAAGCCGCATGCAGGCAGGCAGACAGCGGGAGGGCTTTTCCCCAAGCGGGGGAGCAGCTCTGACTAGACTCTTGGGGTGGTAATCCCTGCCACCCTGGGATCCCAGCGGGAGGGTCGGTAGGGGGCGGGGCTGCCAGCAAACACTTCCGGCTTAGCTGGAAGGCCTGATTGGCTGAGGGTACAACATCTCTTGGGATGAGCACATGGCTAAATCTGACAGGTTGCACAGCTTTCTCACTTGCACTGATGACCTCTACCTAATGCAGGGTGGTCTATGGGCTGACTACGGGAAGAGACATTGCTTGATCTGGTCGTGGTCAAAGGGGAGGATCTAGTGAGCAATCTGAAGACCAAGGGGAAGCTTGGTAACAGCAGCCATGATTTAGTTACCTTCTCAGTTCACCAAAGAGTAGGCAAATCCCTCAGTAAAACAGAAATCCTTAACTTTGGGAAGGCTGACTTTTGCAAACTCAGGGATTTGGTAAGTCAGGCAATTAGAGGGCATACCCTGCCCCCAGATAAGGGAGTACATGAGGAATGGTCATCTCTCAAAAACATAATCTTTGAGGCACAGGGGAAAGACATTCCATCTCTCAAGAGATGTAATTAATGGGCAAGGAAGCTCCCTTGGCTGAACACGAAATGGTTGGACCCCATTAAACTCAAAAGAGAAGCCTACACCAGCTGGAAGACAGGAAGCATCAAAGAGGACTACTCAGCACTCACTCACACCTGTAGGGAGCAGTCCAGAAAGCCAAGGCACAAACTGAACTCATGCTTGCTATAGGGATCAAGGACAACCAAAAGTCCTTCTTTAGATACATGGGACGTCAAAAAAAGAACAAAGATAGCATTGGATCCCTGTGAGATCAAGTGGGGCAGCTGACATCCAGCACCCAAGAAAAAGCCAATCTCCTGAATGATTTTTTCGCATCAGTTTTTCACCCTCCCAAAGGGACCACACTGTCAGAAAGGACACAAACCATCCTGGGAGTGGCTGGCAGGCCCAAAATTGATGTGGATCAGCTGAGGGAACACCTTGAGAAACTGGACATTCACAAATCCATGGGCCCAGACGGAGTGCACCCAAGAGTCTTGAAGGAACTGGCAGACATCATTGCACCCTGCTTGGCAAAGGTATTTGAAGATTTGTGGTGCTCAGGAGAGGTCCCGGAAGACTGGAAAAGAGCCAACATGGTCCCTATCTTCAAGAAAGGGAGGAGGGATGACCCAGGGAATTAAAGACCAATCAGTCTGATGTCCATCCCTGGAAAAAACCTGGAGAAAGTTGTCAAGGGATCCATCAGCCCAAGAGTAATGGAAGGCAAGCTTCTGAAGGCCAGCCAACATGGCTTCGTGACTGGCAGGTCCTGCCTGACCAACCTCATCTCCTCCTATGACCAGGAGGCATGAGTCCTGGACAAGGGAGATGATGTGCATGTCACATATGTGGATTTCAAAAGCCTTTGACCTAATTTCCCAAAGTGTCCTCATGGCTAAGCTGAGGAACTGTGGCCTTGATCATCTTACAGTCCAATGGCTAGGTAACTGGCTACAGGGCTGGACCAAAAGAGTACTAGTTGACGGGAGCAAATCAGCATGGCGCAGGGTGACCAGTGGAGTCCCTTAGGGCTCAGTACTTGGGCCAGTACTCTTTAAAATTTTCATTAATGATCTGGAGTTGGGAGTTAGATGTGAACTGGCAAAGTTTGTGGATGATGCCAAATTATGTGGGAGGGTGGTCACACTGCAGGGGAGGCTGGAGATACAGGCTGACTTGGACACGCTGTCAAGGTGGGCTGATGAAAACGTGATAGCATTCAGTGTAGAGAAGTGTAAGGTACTGCACCTTGGTAGGAAGAACCCTCAACATACTTAACAAGCTCAGCAGTGCTATGTTTACTAGCACCATGACCGAAAGAGACTTGGGGGTCCTGACTGACCACAAGATGAATATGAGTCACCAATGCAATGCTGTGGCTGGCAAAGCAAACCAAACTCTGGTGAGCATCTACCAATGCATCTCAAGCAAAACCAGGGATGTCATCTTCCTGCTTTACTTGGCTTTGGTGAGGCTGCAGCTGGAGTACTGCATCCAGTTTTGGCCCCCCCAACTCCAGGAGGGTTGTGGAAAAGCTTAAGAGAGTCCAGAGGAGAGCCAGTTGTATGATCCAAGGCCTGGAGGGAAGGCCATATGAGGAGAGGCTGAGAGATCTGGGACTCTTCAGTCTGGAAAAGGGAAGGCTCAAGGAGGACTTGGTAGCAGCCTACAATTATATAAGAGGGGTATATCAACTCCTGGGAGAACAGCTGTTCACCAGAGCTCCCAAGGGATAACAAAGTCTAACGGCCACAAACTCCAGGAAGGCAACTTTAGACTAGACATAAGAAAAAATTTCTTTACAGTGCATGTGTCTAGAGTCTGAAACAAACTCCCCCCAGAGGTGGTGCAAGCACCTACTTCGGACTTTTTCAAAAAACATCTGGATATTTTTCTTGCTGGGATCACTTGATCCCAGCTAACTGCCTGCCTATGGTAGGGGGGCTGGACTCGATCTCATGAGGTCCCTTCCAGCCTCTAATGTCTGTGAAATCTATTAAATGTATATGTTTTGGGGGTGCTGGTTGTAGCCATGTTGGTCTAAGGACATAGATAGACAAAGTACTTTGGGTAAATGTGATTGATCTCTTTTATTAGACCAACTGAATAGTTGGAAAAATTGTTCTTTGCAAGCTTTCAGGCACAAACACCCTTCTTCAGGCACAGGGAGATTCTGCTGTTGTTTTGTGTTCTCCTGGATGGAATAGAAGCCAATATGCAAAATGCAGGTCTGTGAAAATGCAAATGTGTGGCAGGGAGGATCAGAAGCAATGGGAGACAATAGGTTTCAGAAAGGTAGGTGAAGGAGGAAAAAAGTGTGGGGATAGGAGGGAGGAACAGAGGGAGAATGCAGTTGCTTCCTTGATTGGTAGCTTCCCCCTCTCCCCAGAGGTAAGCTAGAACAATGCGTTTGTGCTAGAAAGACTTAAAGCCCAATAACCAATAGCCTCCCTTCACAGTAAATGTCTCATATAATGTTAATAACATGATACATCTCTAGAGTCTTAAATTATATGCATAACAATTGCCATCTGTCACAGCAAGGCCAATGCAACAGTCATTATTACACCTGTCGTTGTGATGCTCAGGCTATATGGAAACATGTAAGGGTAGGGGCTTCCTTTTATCATGGACTACACTGGCTTGAAGAGGCACCAGGAAGTGCATAGAATGCTACCTATGGCCTCATCCAACAAGCACAGCTGTGTGGTATGTGGCACCGCAAACATCTGCAGCGCTACAGACTGCACATTCAGCTGTTCTCTATGCTGCAAGGGAGTACTGCCTATGAGTGTGCTGCTCCAATTTTTTCCAAGGGGGTGGGGAAGGGGGGCTGACCCCTGGAAAAAACCCATGGAAAAAAGGCTGAGCAGAGCATGCACGGGCAGCACATGCCTCAAACATGGAGCAGGACACCTAGAGCCATGCCGCTGTTGCTAGCCAGGTTCTTTTTTTTTTTTTTTTTTTAAAAGAAGTTTTTCATGTTCCATGCCAAATCAGCCAGATCAAGTCCAAATCCATAAGTCAGTCCAGAACCATAAGTGGACCCACAACCAGCAAACATCCTCCACTCTCCCCAGGGGTTTCAGATATTTCCAATGTCTTTTGGCAGGCATCCTACGTGCAGGCCCAAGCCTAGAGGCTTGGGGTTCAGATGCCCACAAGTTTTGTCTGCCCTCAGCCATATAGCTGCAGGAGCAAGCTAGGAAGGAGCCTCCCATAACCATAAAATGGGCATTAAACGCCAACACCTCAGCAGGTACTAAACCATACCAGAAGTTATCCCCAGGAATGCTTAAGGAAAACTGTCTTCTTGGACCCAGATGCATGGGGATTCCCCAGCCAGGTTCTACACAGCAGAATCTCCACTGCTGCAGCCCCAGAACCCCAGGTAAGGCTGCTGATGCCGGCCCAGTGCTGGTCCCAGCCTCCCCAGCCAGGGTAACTTGCTAAAGCACGGGTGGCACAGGTGCTCCTTGGGGACAAGTAGCAGTGGCACAAGGTGCACTGCTGCTATATGTACCCAGGGAACCAAACATCCACACCATGCATGTGTGTGGACATGGCCCACAGGTTCAGCATCTCTGTAAATAGCTTTCTTAATAAATAACAGAGTTAATGTTAGAAATACAGAGTCATCTCATGTCATTACCTAGCATGTAGCACCAGAAACATGAGTTGGAGCAGTGATTCTCAATCAGGATGCCACAGCTTTTAAGGGTGGCATGGGGTACCATATAAATGTTAGGTGTACAAACATGATTCACAAGATAAACTCAGAGATTTCAAAGATTTCCATAGCATTAAAGTCATTCTGCCCAGCTGTTGTCTTTCATAGATTTCATAGACATCAGGGCTGGAAAGGACCTTGGGAGATCATCGAGTCCAGCCCCCTGCCCAAAGGGCAGGAAGTCAGCTGGGGTCATAGGATCCCAGCAAGATAAGCATCCAATTTACTCTTGAAGGTGTTCAATGTAGGTGCTTGAACCACCTCAACTTTGAGTTTTTTCCAACAGAAAAATTGCTTTTTTTTTTTTTTTTAATCTGTTCTGAAAAACTAGTGAAAACTAAAAGCTGGCATTTTCCCAGGGGTGCCTTGAGCCTAAAAATGTTGACAACTATTGAGTTAGAAGTAGGCATAATTACTCTGATAACAGCAGAGCAAGGACTGATTTGTGACTCATAAGTTAGATTGCTTCCTGCTTCACCGTGATTGCATATAGAAAATTAATTCCACCAGCCTTTTTTTCCCCCCAGCTAGTCTTAGTCTTTTCCCACTGTGCTGGCTCAGCTATACCAGCTGGCTTGTCATGGAGACAGAATTAAGGTTCTATTTATTGCTGTGACAGGGGGCCATCTCGTGGCCAGTCCAAATGTTGGCTGGTCCACCTGTCTAGGGCAGTCTGCTCAACTGTCTTGCCTACCACACCTTTGTTGTAATTTAATAAATAGTTGTTTATTAGGCAGAGGCTGTCCATTTCTTGCCCGATGCCAAGGGCATAGTACATGGCTCCATATCATCCCTACACCGTGTCTCATGATTTACAGACGGCATTACTATGTGGCCCCCAACAGAGCCTCACTCTATGCCCGCCTGATGTTTGGACCCCACCTGGATCCCGCCTCCTTAGGCGACCCTCATTCTGTGCTGCAAACCTCCCTAAGCCCTTTTCCCTTGTGGCAGTGGTCCCCTCTGGGACCTTTGGCCTCACTGGTCCTGGCCTTGCCTCTAGGTCATTTGGGACTCCTGGCCTCTAGCCATCGCTTGCAGTGGGCACTCTGGCCCCTCAAACAGTCTGGTCCTGGCCTCAGCATGAGCCAAGGTTATTTTGGGTAGGCCCTTGAGCCACTCACCTTCTCTCATACAGGTCTGCCTCCCTGGGCCCTTCCAAACACTGTGCCACATAGTTATTGTGGCCCCTCCTGGGCCCACTGTTCCACCCACACTGGGCTTGCTCACTTTCTACTTAGGCCGGCCTATGCATAGTCTTTCAGGCCCTATGGACCCTGCTCTATGCAGTCCACATTCAGTCTTTCAGCACCCCCTGTCAGGTGATCACCGGATATGGGCATGCGCCCTTGCACCCGGTCAGCATTCGCCGGTTCTCTCCCATGCGTCTTGACACTCTGTCGGTCTAGTTGGGGTGGTTCTCTCTCTCTTTTTCTATTCTCTCCTGCCATGACTTTGATGTTTTAAGGATATAAAAGAAGAGGGAAGGGTGATGACTTCCCTGCCCCAACAACAACTGAAGCTGGTTCAAGCCACTGAGTTCCATGCCGGTGAAAAGACGGAAAGAAAGAAACCCACAAACAAGATTTGTTGGCCACTCTGAGTTCCTTCCCTGGTTGTCAGGACTCAAGGCAACCCCTTCTACTTTGCTCGCCATCCTGCCGGGCACTTGACTATCAGTGCTGCAGGCAAATGAGGGTGTTTTTTTTCTCTTTTTCTAATTGATGCCACACCGGCTTAATTGAGCACCCGTGGCAACTGGTTAGAACCACAGATTAGGCAGGAAAAATGTTTCCCTCTCTCCCTCTCCACGTTGAGCTCCCTCTTCCAAAACAGAGGCTTGGGAAAGTTCTTCTCCCAGACTCAGCTGCCCTGGGAACCAGGCTGCTGGGGTTGGGAGCAAAATGGGGTTTCCCCACTTCTGTTCCTAACTGCCACCATGCAGGCTTAATTGGCCACCTGTGGCAGTTAATCAGCAAAAAAAAGACCAAGCAGAGAGAGACCGGGTCCCTTTCTCTTCTCTCTCTCTCCTCTTCGTTTTTTCCTTTTTTTTTTTTTTTTTTTTTTTTTTTTTTTTTTTTAAATGGAGGGCTCCTCTGAGCCCACAAGACCAGATTGGTCTCTTGCCTCATTCCCAGGGACTTCAGTCTCAGGAAGGAAGAGTACAGCTAATGCCCTACCCACCCACCGCATTGTCCATCCATTCCTCTGCCCTCTGGTTCCCCACTCTGTCCTGGATATAGAACTGGCCACCTCTTCCTGCCAATTTGCCTTACCTGGCGAGGTGGTAGAGTAGCCCTTGGGTGAATCGGGTGTTCTCACTGTAGTGTGGCTGTACTGTTCCTGCTGGACCCATGTTCATGGGCAGGGGGCCACACCGAGTAAGTAGCCCCCCCAAATACATACCCTACTCTACATAGCCTACTGCTTTTTCACATGCTCCCTCACTGGGACCACTATACTGCCCCCTCAATAGGGCTACTAGGCCTTATGCCCCTTGGGCCTCAGGTGTCCGATTAAATTCCTGGACCCCCACCTGTTCCCTCTATGGGGTAACCCATCAGGTCACAGGGGTTGAGGCTATATGGCACCCCATACCTGCCTTTCACTAGGGAGGCACTGGTGTGGCATTTCTTGGGGACCACCCCACTGCACCATCCAAACATATCAGGATGCTGTTTTAAGTCATTTCCCAGGACCTCCTCCATCCCCATAGATCCTACCCTGAACCTCCAGGTGTTCTGGGAGCATCAGCTCTCTGGGTTCATGATGTTATCCCTCTGGCTCCCTGCAGTAACTACCAGCTTAGTTCCTAGGGCCCAGGGTTATACTGAGGCTGGCCAGACCGTCTTCCAATCCAGGAGCCCTCTTGCAGTCATGTGACCACCTCATTAGCACTTGTCACACCTGCCAGCTGTTCCACAGCCTGTTCAAGCCTCTTAAAGCAGCAGGCAACAAAGGTGCTCTGCCACAGTAGTCCACTACTGGCTATCCACTCCCTTTCTGCCTGCACAGTGCTTTTCCCCTATGTAGTCATCTGTGATATGGGTACTCCACAGAGGTGCCTAAGGGGCACCGTACTTCCTATTAATCCCGCAGTGAACAAAGAGATTATTTCATGGCTGTCTGGGATCAGAGTATCTTAGAAGAGGAATGTAGTAACATATCCAGCACAGTAAAAAGAGGTGAGGGGCATTCAGGACTTCCCAACAACAGGGTGATGCTGGGGTGTAAGGTTCACTTGCCCCATTTTACAGACAACAAGCCAAAGCAGTTACTTGGTTTGCTAAGGACCAGTAAGGAGACTACAGGTGAGGGAGGAAAATTGGTCTTAGAGTTCAGGTTGTGACTGTAGGTTCAGTTCCTGCTCTCTTCCACAGATGTTCTTACGCAAGTTGCTTGGGCTTTTTGTGCCTCTTCTGAAACACTGGGACAATGCTTTACTAATTGCCAGGGGTGATAGGAGGATCCATGATGGTGATGTGCTCAGATCCACAAACATGAGGTGGTACCCGTTCCCAAAACAGCCACGCTTAGAATGGGGTTGGAATCCTGGAACTTCTGATTTGAATCCTGTACTAGGCCCACTATATCTTCATGGAAAGGATGATCCTACCATGCAATCAGATTTTGCTGGAGAAGCATTGGCTTTGGCATTCCAATAGGATTCCTGCCTCTATACAGATCAACCTGTTTCCCCATCTTGCACTGTAATCAGCCTAGTAAATCCCTAATCCATGCCTGCAGGGTAAATACAGTGAAAGAGGCCACACTTGGGTTAGTCTGTAAGAACATTTCAGAGAGCTTTAGGATAGCCAGAGACAAAGAAGGTGGCTAAGGGTAAGGATGGTCACTGTGGCACTGTGGCAGCCTGAATACCTCTGTTTTGTGTGGGGAGCGGGACGGAGAAGAAAGAAAGGGGGGAATGCCTAGAACTGTAATGTTACTAATACCACTCAGCAGCCTCCTCCTTCTTCTGTTGAGCTCCTTAAGGCTAGGGACAGACATTACACACAAACTGGGTTAAGTGATCAGAAACAGGTTTAAACCTGTAACAGAACAGATGTTCAGTGCACAGAACCGAGTTTGAAAATGGTTGAAACCAGCTTGAGATGAACCTGGTTGAATGTTGGGTCAAACTGGTTTATGCAATGTCTGTCTCAGACCACTTGCTGGTTTAAAATAAACCAGACTCCCCTAGCATCCTGGCATGCTCTCTGGGCTCGGCAAGGCTGTCTGCCCACAGCAGAGCTGGTCCCTCCTCTCCACTCCCTCGCTGGAGCTCCAGTGGAGACTGCAGGCATCTGCCAGGCTTCTTCCTGTGTACCAAAACCCCCCAGTTTTAATTTATTTTAAAATGCATTCCCCCCCACTTCCCCAACCATTTCTGACTTTTTCTCTCCCTCTCTATTCCCTATAGATAAGTATAAGTAAGCTAAAACATAGGATAAGCTTTAACATTTTATTTTAGGTAGTAAGTTTTATTTTTCTCTCCCCTCTTTGCAAATAAGTTCCCTGCTATTTTGATATTGATACCCACTGTTTTCTAAGTGGTAATTATTATGTTTGTACTGCTTTTAAATTGTGATTACTGTTTTAGGCCTATATATGTAAATTAGCAAAAGTCATATCAAGTTGCCATTTTGTATGTCAAGCCTCCATCTTGTGTCTGGGCATCCCCTGTGTTGCAACTGTATGATTCATGTACCCCTCCCATGTAAATTGGTTCCCAGATGAATGAGAGTGATTGGGAATGACTGAAATACAATGGTAGTAGGCCTCTACTGAATGGCCTAGCAAGAAGAGAGGCGTACACCCAATGGAAGGGAGGGGCCATCACTAGGGAGGACTATAACGCAGTTTTTCGGGGATGCAGGGGGCAGTCAGGAAGGCCAAGACGGAGATGGAACTGGGACTAGCTTCCCAGAATAAGGACAACAAGAAGTCCTTTTTTAAATACATAGGGGGTAAAAAGAAGGTTCAGGGTAATGTGGGGCCCCTGCAGGACACATTAGGAAATTTGGTCATCACACCAGACAAAGCCAACATATTTAATGATTTCTTTGCCTCCATTTTCCTAAGCAGGGACCAGAACAGTCACCCCCCCACTGGCCCCTCAGGTGCCAGGGGAGGCTCACCTAGGCCAAGGGTTAGTGAGGAACTAGTCAGGGAACTTCTGGAGGGACTGGATGTATTCAAATCAGCTGGTCTGGACAATCTCCACCCTAGAGTCCTGAGGGAATTGGCTGAGGTCATTGCAGGACCCCTGGCACAGCTTTACGAGCACTCACAGTGCCCTGGTGTGGTGCCAGAGGACTGGAAGAGGGCCAATGTGGTTCCCATCTTCAAAAAGGGGAAGAAGGAGAACCCAGGAAACTATAGGCCAGTTAGTCTTACCTCCATCCTGGGCAAGCTTTTTGAGAAAATTATTCTAGCGCATATCTACGAAAGGCCAGCAGGGGAGATTATGCTTAGGGGCAACCAACATGGGTTCATTAGCAGCAGGTCCTGTCAGACCAACCTGGTGGCCTTCTATGACCAGATCACCAAATCGTTAGATGCAGGAGTAGCAGTGGACGTAGTCTTCCTGGACTTTCAGAAGGTCTTCGACAGTCTCTCACCCCATTCTCATTAAGAAACTGGGGGGCTGTGGTGTTGACACCCACACAGTCAATTGGGTCGCCAACTGGCTGGAGGGCTGCACCCAGAGAGCGGTGGTGGATGGGTCATTTTCGACCTGGAGGGATGTGGGCAGTAGCGTTCCGCAGGGCTCGGTCCTTGGGCCCGCACTGTTCAACATCTTCATCAGCGACTTGGATGAGGGGGTAAAAAGCACCTTGTTCAAATTTGCTGATGACACTAGGAAGTGGGGGGATGTGGACACACTAGAAGAGAGAAATAGGCTGCAATCTGACCTAGACAGGTTACAAGGGTGGGTGGATAAGAATATGATGGGATTCAACACTGACAAGTGCAAAGTGATGCACCTGGGGAAGAACAACTGGCACCATACCTACAGGTTGGGGAACTCCCTTCTTGTCAGTACAGAGGTGGAAAAGGATCTTGGAGTCATCATTGATGCCAAGATGAACACAGGCTGGCAGTGTGGGGAGGCAGTCAGGAAGGCCAACCGCACCTTGTCATGCATCTACAGATGCATCTCAAGCAGGTCCAAGGAGGCGATACTCCCCCTCTACGCAGCACTGGTTAGGTCGCAGCTGGAGTACTACGTCCAGTTCTGGGCGCCGCACTTCAAGAGGGATGTGGACAACATGAAGAGGGTCCAGCGGAGGGCCACTCACATGATCAGGGGGCAGCAGGGCAGGCCCTACAAGGAGAGGCTACAGGACCTGAACCTGTTCAGCCTCCAGAAGAGAAGGTTGAGGGGGGATCTAGTGGCCTGTTACAAGCTAGTTAGAGGGGACCAGCAGGCACTGGGAAGTCCCTGTTCCCCCGAGCATTGCCAGGTGTGACCAGGAATAACGGTCACAAGCTGGCAGAGGGTAGATTTAAGCTAGATATCAGGAGGCGCTACTTCACAGTCAGGGTGGCTAGGATCTGGAACCTACTTCCAAAGAGAGGTGGTGCTGGCTCCTACCCTGGGGGTCTTTAAGAGGAGGCTAGATGTACACCTTGCCAGGGTTGTTCGACCCCAGTACTCTTTCCTGCCATGGCAGGGGGTCGGACTAGATGATCTAGTCCTTTGGGTAGGGGGCTGGACTCGATGATCTCCCAAGGTCCCTTCCAGCCCTAATGTCTATGAAATCTACTCAGGTCCCTTCCGACCCTAGAAACTATGAAAGGCCTGTAATGACCAGGCCATCACCTCACATTGATTCATCCAGGAACCACGGACCTCACCCAGGAACAGAGACAAGAACCCAGCATTTGAAAGACAAAAGACCCTGTAGAACCAGTAACTCTACCATTGTACTCCACCATTACAGACACCCGACACTGCACATCCCTGCAGGGAGCACATATGCTCAGTACACCAGGGGCTGACCCTTGTCTGGGCATACCTCCTATCACTGGGATCACACAAGGTCTGCCTCGATAAAAAGGGGCAGTGAAGACAGACAGAAGACAGACTTTCCATCTGGACCAGCACCATGCCACATCACCTATCCACCCAGAGGCCCTACTGGCAACCCCCCTTTGGACAACACCTACTGGACAAGGATCCCTTTCCAACTTGAATAGGTAACTATCACCCACCACCCCCTCTTCAACCAAGGACTTGGACTCTGCTTCTCTTCCCTACCTGGACTCCAGCCCTTCCACTGAGTCTCTTTCTCCTGCTGCGTGTGTGCACCAATAACTTCATGGGACTGTGTAGTGTGTTGTCTGTTTAATAAAACTGTTATTTGGACCCCTAAGTTGGGTTTTGCTTTTCTATGGTTTGGCCCTACTCCAATCTCTGCTCCTTGCCCCTCTAACTTCTGTCTCATTTCTCCCTCTCCTGCTTCTGGCTCGCTGCCACCTCCAACAGCTGTCCTGAGCTCCTCTCTGCCTCCAAACCTCCTGTTTCTTTGCCACTGTCTTATCCCCACTGCATTTTCCTTTTCCCCTGAGCAACGAGATTTCTGCCTCAGTTTCTTTCCTGGCTGTCTCCTTGCCACCACTTATCTGCCCCCTCCCCACCAATATCTCAACTGTCTGCCTCAGTCTACCTTATGTAAACCCAAGCTTCAGTTCCTAAGCCAGCTTCTCTGTAGCCCACTGGTTCTAATCCTTGTTCTAGCAACTTTCACTCCCTACACTTTAACTCTCTCTCTTATCTGAATGTTCCCCCAAGTATCCCAGGTACCCCAAGCACACACATATACACTGTACCATCCAAGTTAGGAACGTGTGCATGTGTGCGCATATACACATGATATATGAATTAGTGATCTGTGTCTAACTTTCGGGGTGTATAGTATATGTGCTTGAATTGGTGATAGCTACGCATGTGCCTAGGCTGGTTTGGATGTGTATGTGCTTGAGCTGGTAGTATGTGTGTATGCACCTAATTGATTTATGTATTTGTATATGTGCAATTGTGTCACACCCTCCTGTCTAACAGTGCAATATTGAGATCATGAGAGTTGGCCTGACCCCCACAGGGCAACACTAAGCAGGGATTATTCCACCCCGCACCCCCACCTCTCAGCACTAGCTAGTAGACCACATGCGGACTACAGTCCATGCTGTGGGAGACAAGAAAGGCAGACAGGTTTTTTGGAGCTACTCAACAGGTAGCTGGTAATGTCCTTCCTTGGAAAAGCTGTTTAGGAAGATCTTTAACTAATAGAGAGGGGCATTATTTTCTTAATGGGTTGATAAACACTGAGTTAGGGGTGATAAACATTCCCTGCTGGGCTGCTCAGGAGAGCAAAATATCAGAGCAGCCTGGCCATACCCCCTTCAGCTCAGCACTTTGAAAGGGAAGGGAGGGCTGCTCTAGCACACCCTGGCTTTTAGCCTGAACTACTACAGTCACATACCTGAATTTTTTTCCATCCAGAAAGGATGTCTGTGTGGTTACAAATTGCTTAGACTAAACCACAAAGATTGAATCAATTCAGGCTCAGGATTTTTGGATATCATTGAGGCTAGGGACGGACATTTCACAGGTAGCACAGAAGCATACTTCCCGCTATACTATAGGAATGAGATGAAAGGGGTAAGTATCAAAAGGGCTCTCAGCTCCAGTGCATTTGCTCTTTTTCCATCTGAAAGGTCTGATCACTTTAATCATAATGAGGGGGTGTGACAGGATGCAACCTAAGGGTGCTGTAAACTCCCCTAGCACCCCCTACTGTGCTGAATCAGGTCCAAATGCACCCTCTTTAGCATCAAAGATGTGGTGGGTGAGATAAATATTGTTAAAGGGAGGCTGCCTTCTTACCCTCCTTGGCACAGTACTCTGCTACGTCCCAGTCTGTACCCTGCGTTTGATAACACTGCAGCCAGAGCTTCAGGAGCCATGCATGGGTCCTACAATCACCCTTGCCCTCACGGGTGATCTGTCTCATCTCTGTTACTTGTGCCCTCACAGACACTCTCTGGCTCATCTCCCTATTGGCCTATGTCCTCTCGGGCACCCCCCTAGCTTCCCTCATAGCCCACACTGGGGCCTTGCCTTGCGATCCCCACCATCGAGGCTCAGGCAGCTATGGCCATGCCTGGCCTCCAGACCCCCTTTCCAGGTCTTGTGCTCTACTGGGGCTTCTCACCTGCATCCACATTGGGCTCCTCCCAATACTGCCTACACTGGGGCTGGGGGTCAAGACACCCCAAAACACAGCACCCTCTCCAGCACCAGGAACCCCCACACCACTGGGGAGCTCCTGTGAGGCCTCCTCCAACCCCTACAGCCTCACCCAGTCCTCCAGTGCAACAACAAAGCAAAACCATAAGCCAATCAGCTACAACTCAAACTAAGCCTCCTGGCAAAATGTAAACCTCTACGCCACCTGGCTAATCATCAATTGGATCCCTACCAGGGCTTTCTCCTCCCAGTATCCTTGAGCCAAAGCTATTCAGGCCACCAAGTTGCCTACTCCAGCAGAACTCCTTCTCCCATCAATGCTAGTAGGAAACTGACTTCTGGCCTCAGCCTGGCTGTTTATGTAGGCCAGGCCCTGCCCCCTTCCAGTCAGCTGACCAAACTGGTTGTCTCAGCAACCCACACCTGTACTTCCCTGGTGACTGGCAGCTGAGCCCATCCTACTGTTTGTCAGTAGCAGGCACCTTAGTGCCCTGCTACTGGGGGAAAGTGATGGGTGATCTGGGTTTTAGAGACTGAGTGTGGATTGTAAAGGCAATATACAATGTGAGATAATGAGGGGCTGATTGTGCAGGGCATGTACTCACAAACTGGCAATTAAGCAGCATATGCTTGAGGTATAAGGTGTGACATGGTGGTATGTTTTCCTGCTGTTCCTAAAACTTAATCCTGTTCTGCTGCAGGAAACAAGCTGAGTTTGGACAGATGCCATTGGCTACATTTTCCTCCCCTTGGCAGAGATGGAAATTGCTATAACAATGCAGGACAGCAGCCATTAGGAGATCCACAGGCAGGTCTTGGATTAAGTAGAGAGGAGAATTAGAGATTGTTTTCTCCTGGAAGCTGGAATGTGGAGCTGTGATTGAGGCCAAGCTCCTTCCCTACTACCTGACGTAATTTCATGATGTAAAGTGAGCAGCTTCTTCATAGCTAAGCTATGAAGCTGTAGCTTCTGCCATTTACAGTTGTATGCTTTATTTTATTCCCCCTATTCTTTGCACTTGGAAAACTGGTCTGGATAAAAGTTGCCTGGTTTAGGGCAGCTGTGAAGTCTGGGGGACAGCATTGGACAGATGGCTTCTATGTTATCAGTCATTGCAGAATCCCCTGACTGAAAATTTTTACTTTTGTTTTATGCCTCTTCCTCCTCCCTCTTCTTCTTTATTGTTACATATCCTACAAGCCTTCAGTCAGGACTGAGACCTTGCTGCTGAAGGTTTTACACAGATGCAGATAAAGAGCTGGAGCCACAGCTTCAACAGAACTGGCATCTTCATCTCTCTGCAGCTTCTCAAAGGGAGCATGAGGCTCAGAGGAATCAAAATTCCTGGTGTCCCAGCAGACCTGTTCCCACATAGCAGCCGATGGTGCCTCTCACTGTTTGTTTTAAATCACTGTATTTAAATATACTAGTTACAGTGCTTAGAGGCAGAGAATTTTGTAAGGGTAAACTACTATTATTAGTCACGTTTCCCAGCACCTATAACACACAGAGAGGTTCAGCAGCTTCCAAAATCTACAGCTCACCAAAGGCAATGGAAAGATTCCTGTTGATTTTAGTGGCCTTCGGATCAAGTCTTTCTTAGTGCTTAGTGCAAGGCTGTCCAACTGACATGGGGCCTGTGAGGGGATAACTGGCCCTTGGAGTCTGGCTTAGCTGCTGCTTCTCCTATTGCACAAGCTGCAACAGCAGCCTGAGGCTCCAGGCTCCCCCCACCTCTTCCAGCTACCATTTCTTGCCCCTTCCCTACAAGGCAGGGCAGTGCCATGCAGCAGGAAGAGCACAGGGTTAATCTGGGGCTATGCAAGCATGCAGTGTGTGTGGAGGGGTGCCTATGTGGGCACCTGATGCAACAGCAGGGTCATCTGTGGTCCCTGGCTGCTTAGAAGTTGGACAGTCCTGGTTTAGCAGATCCTGTTTTGGCTACAGAAACAAAGGAATTGGGCTCTTTTCTCAAGCCTTATACTTAATATCCCCAGGTTTTCCTGGCTATGGTTTCCTGCAATCAGTGATAGTAGGCTGGGGTAGACTCAGTTGTGCAATTTGCTTAATTGATTTGTGAATATAATTGTGTATAGTTGGGTAGAGACAGGTTGAAGGAGACAACAAGCATGGCAAATTAATGGGAGGTTGTTACTTGTACAGTGTGCTCTTGCAGATTTTTATATAACATGACATGACATCAAAGGGACCTCACATCAGGGGAATCTGAAGGGGTAGAGGAACAAGCAAGTCTCAGTGTGGCCGAGTGAGGCAATCAGCTGCCTTTTGCACAGCAATCAGCAGATATTCATGGATCTAATACACAGTTTTCCCATTACAGTCATCAATTGCAGATACAGTTCTATTGTCCTCAGTTGAGCTGCATCTATTCACATCACAACTGAATGTAACTCTTAAAGACTGAAACTCAGCTGCTCCTGTTGTGGCACAGAGAGACATTCACCCTCCTAGGGTGTGCACAGAAATTGTTTTTTGGCTATTTAAAGCACTTTATTGCCATGACAACAGAAGTGCATGGTTTTACAGCACTTTAAAAAGGTGTACAACACTTTAACCCTTGTTAAATGAGGTATTACATCCAAAGTGCTGTATTTTACTGCTGTAAAATGCTGCTTTAGCATCCTACAGCACTTTAAGTAACTTCTGTATACTGGTCACATGTCTGATCAGTGGAGAAGCTCCACTGATGGTGCTGTGGAGCACCCCCTGTCGCATAGCCTGGAAAATACAGGGAGGCTCTGAGGCACCCCTGCACCAAACACTGAGCTTCTGTCATGCTTAAGAGTACTGTGACTTTATAGTGCTATAAAACATGCTCTAAATTACAGTGCTGTAAAACATTCATAGAGCACTTCCGTGGAAAAACATGGAAAAATGTGGATTTTCCCCTTTAAAGGAGAAAACCCTGGGAAACTACAGGTTTCCCCTTGCAAGCTGGCAGAGTTCCAACCTGCAAGGGGCTGCTTGGGGCTGGCAGGAGTGTGAGGAGGGCAATCAGAGGCAAGGGGTACCACATGCATGTGCACATGCACACGCACACATGCACGTGGTTGGCAATGAAGTTAGGCAGCATGGTGGAGAGTAGCTCCCACAGCTCCCTTCAGGTAAGTCTATGGGGCAGGTTGGCATAGGCAATGTGTAGTGGGGTGGGAGGATCATAGGTTATGCATGGGGGGGAAATGGGGAGACACATGTCTCCCCAGATTTCTGTACCCGCAGCAGGTCACAACACTGCAGTCTGGCTGGACTGACACTGGGCAGAAGCTGCCTCCACTGCCAGGGGGTGATACCTGGCACAGTGGGGTGGAGTGGGGTGGGGAGACTTGGTGCTGTCATCATCACGGCTGCCAGGAGGGCTGCACTGCCTTGTCCATTAAGATGAGGTGCCCGTTGCCTGCAGGAGGGGATCACAACCTTGTGATGCTGTGGCACCTCACCTGGGTGGCTGTGGCAGTGCAGCTAGCACAATGCTCCTGGTGGCAGTGGCATGCAGGGAGTTGGGCAGGGAGTGCCTCATCTTGGTGGCACAATGCTCCCTCCCATGCCAGGTCCTGCCCACTGGGCCATGGAGGTGGCTCCTGACCAGGGTTGGTCCAGCCAGACTGCCCCTCTTTGGGTTCAGAAATCTGGGGGGCACACATACCTCCCATGCCCTATCACACAGTCTGTGGCATTGCTTATACCCACCCCCCTTACCCCACATACTGAAGGCCTGGGGGCAGCAGGTTGAGTGTGAGGGGCACCAGCAGGGCTGGCAGGGATGGGGCACTGTGAGTTCGGGAGTGAGGGGCACTGGCAGGGCCAGGGGGCTACGAGCGAGGAGTGAGGGGCACCAGCAGGGCTGGGGGGGTTATGGATTGGGAGTGGGGGGCAACAGCATGGGCAAGGCACCAGCATATCAGGGCTAATCAGAGCCACAAATTGTGTGCATGTGCTTGTGCTTGTGCGGGGGGGACGACACAGCTGCAGCTGAATCCACATCCTGATGAGTGAAGGGGGCAGGGGGAGCTCTTGATTTTCTATGATAAAAAACCCCAAAATCAACAGCCAAAATATATAGGTATTTAGAATGTAGCTTATTATGATGATTGAGGCACTGGTAGGCTTCCAAATTGCTTTAAGATTGTAAATATATCAATGAAACAGTGTGTTCAACTGATAGCTGTTTTTATAGTGGTGTTTCATTTTATTTGAGGAAAAATGTGGATTTGAGGGGTTTTAACTGGAGAATTTAGGATTTTTTTTATCAAAGAATTTGGGATTTTTTAACAGAAAAAAACCTGGAGCCCTGCTGATGAGCCACTCAGCTCTGGAAAACCTTTGACTTGACTTGATCCCAAGAGAGGTAAACATACAAGGCTAAGGGTGAACCCTGACACCAAAAGTGGGGCACTCAAAGAGAACAGGAAGGAGACAGAGGTGCAGCTAGTCCCATACAGTTATTCATATAATAATTTATCTTATATTTGTATTGTAGAAACTCCTGGGACTCTTAGAAAGGGGCTAGGACTCCTTATACTGGGTGCTACATAAACACGGAACAACAAGACAGCCCTCATGTAGTTTCCAAAGTGTCTTTACTACATCTTTTTCTTCCTGTATGACAACATTCCTGAACATGGCTGATTTCTGTGTCTATTGTCCACCTGTCCAAAGACACACACTACATTTACTGTTCTGTATCAGCATTTTTGTTACGCTAAGATAATCGTGTTGATTTTTGCTTTTAAACTATTTTTCTTCACCACACCAACAAGAGCAACATTATAGGAAGGTAAAATTGGATAATGCCTTCAGCCAGAAGATCATTGCACAATGCTTTTAGCAAGTGAAGGGTGGCTATTGACTTCTCCAGGGCATAAGCCATGAAGGTATTTTAAGGGATACCAACAACTAAAAAAGAGTCCCTCTTCTGTCTAAAAATTTTGCCATCAGTTTCACTGCTTCCATTGTATAAGAATCTGGGGACCATCTACACTGCCTTACTGCTGAACCCCAGACCAAAGCAAAGAAACACACTGCACCTGCTCACACCCACTCATTGCATGCCTGAGTCTGAAATTCAACTGAGTAGACTTTGTAGAAGGGTAAGAGACAGAGAGTCTGAGAGTGGTACTGTGCATGTGCCCAGGACCCTTTTAAGCCAAGGATTTTCGATCATTTACCTCCCTGAGCTGTAACTTTCGACCTGCTCCCCGATTGCCTTTAGCCAATCTGATGTAGCAGGACAGCCCTGCCCCGGGGGCAGCCACAAAACAGAGAGCAGTACCAGCTCCAGAAATGTTGATGGTGTTGGCTTGGTCAGCTGCCACTGCAACAATGGCTATATTTTTAGGTTACTCCCTTCCCAGAGCTCAAGCTGCCTGTGCTTACCTGTGCTGCATATACCTGGTCCCTCTACAGGTGCTGCCTGGGCTTGGCTCAGAGCCTCCTGAGATGAGTCTAACCCCTTTGCTGGCTGGATCCACATCGAGGACCATAGATTGTCAACCCCTAAAAGCCATCTACGTTGCTTGATTGCAGGGCTAGGTAGGGCCGGGCACATACCAAATGGAAATAAGCAGGTGAAATCTGGTTCTGTCTTGGGTTTGGCAGGGAGATGGTATAGATAACCTTTGGCTTTTCCTTTTTTTGTTTGTGTGGCTCCTTCCCACAGCATCAGGAGGAAGAACAGCACAGGAACAGGTAAACCCACACCAATCGGCTCTGGTTTATTTGTACATGACTGTGAAGCCATGACAGCGATACAGTTGCAGGGCTAGAAACCACTTGTAACTCAATATTTGAATCTAGTTGCTAGGTAGGTAAGTGGGTTTCAAGTTGTCTGGTGTTTCATGTAAGTTCACTGAAGTCAGTTTCCAAACGAGGGCGCAGCCCAGGACAGAACACCTCTGATACCCTGAGAATGGATCAGCCCCTCAAAGCAGGTAGTTACATAGCTGCTTTTGCTGAACTTGCTAAGTTATATCTCTTCAGTGCATGGAAGATTTTGGATTCCAGGGCTGTCACTCCAGCACCTACTCTCAGCACTGAATAGGCTTTACATACTGGGAGAGAGATTTAAAAAAAATAATCAGGGCCTGATCCTTAATGGTGAAGAGTATTCACAGCCCTCCAAGACTGCAGCCTGATGTCCTTACTCAAGAATAATTTGCATTGGCTATAATGGGAGCAATAGCTAAAAACAGAACAGGAGTGAAATCCATCATGGAGCCAATGCAGAAGTGGCAGGTAGTGGAGAAGACACAAAGGGAGATCTATTAAGGGTTCCCCAAACTGGTCCTGAGTACTCTGAAGTGGTAAGCAGACAGGAGAAGTATAGGCAAGGGGTCTGGGGCTTCATGACTAGAGGTCCGGCTGGACAGAGATATGTAGATCTAGCATAGTGATGCACAAGCTGTGCTGTAGACCTCAGCTTTAGGTCATAGGCAGACCCCTTTGGGGTTTATAGATTTGTTGGTATTTGGATTAGAATAGACTATTTATCAGCTATCTGGATCCTTGGCATAACTCAAGGTGCCAGGTGGTTAACTCTATATTGAACCCAAGAGCTTCTGCTTGACTAAGCTACACCTTCTTGAAAGACATCCAACCTTGATCTGAAAGACATTAAGAGGTGGAGGATCTATCCCTTCTCTTGGTAGTTTGTTTCAATGGTTAAACCCCTCACTGTCAAAACACACAAGTCTAATTTCTCTCTTAGTTTTTCAAGCTTTGATTTCCAGCATGCTTTCCAGGTTATGATGCCTCATGCTCAAGGTATGGCCAGCATTATTTGTTCCTAGATGCATGGCTGTGTATTTAATAAAACACACCTTTTTGGGGTAGGCCCAGTAATCCTGACTGTTCTGTATGACTGACCTGTCTTGCTCAGTACTGACTATCCCATCAATCTTTCTGCAATCTTCACATTTTATCAGCAGTGAATTTATATTCACTTCCAGATCACTAATAATAATTTTGAAACATGTTGAGCCTGGTGTAGGCACCACAGAATGCCACTAAAAGGATCCCCCATGGTTTGCCATTGGCAGCTATTTGTTGAGATCTATCAGTTAGTTTTGAATATGTGCTTTACTAAGACTGCAGAACGCTAATTTTTTAAATCAAGATGTTATGGGCTACCAAGTCCAGTGCATTAGAAAAATTAAGCAAACTACATCAATGCAGTTGTATTCATCAGCCGCACTTGTGGTTTCATTAAAATATGAAATCGAGTTTACTTGCAAGAACCTTTTTCCATAAGATTTTATCAGCTCATGGGGCTCATACTCTGAGCCTTTATTTCTTTATTGATTGAATTATTTTTGGCAGTCTCTAGGAAAACTGAGTAAACAAGTACCTGAGTCAGAAGAAGATCCAGACCAAAGGCTGAGGCTGGGGTCAGAATGAGAGAGACCAACTCAAAGTCCTGGGTGGCAAGCAATATCAACATCCAGAGTTCAAGCAGAATCCAGAATCCAAAACACAAAAACCAGGGAGGAGCTAGGCACAAAGGAGACCAGTAATAGCTGCTGTAGGTTGTGAAATACTAAGTAGCCAAAGCTCAAACAAAGGACCTGGGCTTATATATTAGCAGGGATCTGGTTTTCCATTTCCCATGGAAAAAAACTGCAGATTTTCCCTTTCAACTGAGAAAAACACAAATTTCTCATTTTAACAAAGCACACAGATTTTCCATGTTTGCAAAGAGCTCTCTGCAGGCTGGCAGAGTTCCTGACTGGGCTGGGGGAGCGTGAGGAAGGTGATCAGGCAGGGGGCACCATGTGCAGGCCGCCAGGACAGCAGCTCCCGCAGGTAAGTGGCGGGCTGAGGTTGAGGCTCCCATAGGGAGGGAGGGAGGTAGTTCGGCAGGGCTGGGGCTGCCGCCCAGCTGGATGGTGCGTGGGACTTAGGACTTGGGGCCATATGCAGCCACAGGGCCCTGGCAGGGAGCGGGATGGGGCCACGGGTGGCTTATTCAGGGGTGAGGAGGGCGGGGCTGGCTCTCCACCACTGTGCACACTCCAGGGAGCCAGGGGGAGGTACGTGCCCCTCAAATTTGTGTGTAGGGTGGGGCAGGGGCAGACTGACTGCTGCAGGCCCTGCCCCCCACCTCAGAGCTTCTTCTGCCCAGTGAGCAAGGCCTGGCACAGTAGGGCAGAGCAGGATTGGGTGGGGAAGCTTGTTGCTGCCACTGCGAGTCCCATGCTGCCCTGGTGAGGTGCTCCCTGCCTGCCTGGCAGCAGCAGAGGCAGTGGTGTGGAGTTGTGCCCCTCACTGCTGCCAGGCACACAGGGGATGCCTTGCCAGGGTGGCACAGGGCTCACAGTGACAGCAACAAGCTTCCCTGTTCTGCCTTGCTGCGCTGGGTCCTGGCTGCTGGGCTGTGGAGGCCCTGTGGGAAGGGCAGTAGGGCAGGGAGCTCGAGCCTGCAGCAAGCAGCCTGCACCTGCCCCCCTCCACAGGCTCCGCTCTGGCCGTGCCACCTGTAGGGCAGGGGGAGTTGGGCTCCACGCTCCGCTCTCCACTCAGGCTGAAGCAGTTGTTGCCTCCCACAGCTGGCAGCCAGGGCTCAGGCACTGCTGTGGGGTGCAGGGGGTGCACATCTCATCCCTGGCCCCATAGCCCTGGTAGCTGGGGACCCCCTCTGACAGGGCTGGGGGGGGCAGGGGCTGGTGGGGGACAAGGGTCGCCAGCAGGGCTGAGGCACCTGTGAGTTGGGAGTGAGGGGCACCAGCAGGGTGGGGGGGGTTGTGGGGGGGGAGTGAGGGGCACTAGCAGGCCCAGGGGACTGTGGCTTGGGAGTAAGGGGTCTGAACCTGCATCCTGGTAAGTGGAGGGGGTAGGGGGGCTCTGATTTTCCATGATAAAAAACCCAAAATCAAATACTAAAATGTGTAGGTATTTAGAATTTATTTTATTATAGTGATTGAGGCACTGGTAGGCTTCCAAAGTGTTTTAAAATGGTAAATATATCAATAAAATGGTATCAGCAGTGGCAAGTGGCAAGCGGGGGACTGCCCGCAGATGCTGGGGGCATTGTTGGAGGCGAGGGGGTTGTGGGCGGTGAGTGGCGGCTGCCTGCAGAAGCCAGCAGCAGCTTTGGTGGTGGCCAATCTCGGGGGGGTGACATGCCCCCCCCCCGCCCATACCCCACTACATGTCGCCTATGACCACAAAGTTTTGTTCCCTGGCCTGCTCCTGTAGCAATGCAGTTCCCTATTGCTTTATCTCTACTATATCTAAGATGACTCTCCCCCTAGTCTCTTGATAGCTGAGTTGTACTGGATGTTATACATTACCAAGTCTCCAAGTGCAGGTATACATTTTACAAGAGTAATATTAACAAACACACAAACATTAATCCCTCTTTCAATCTGTTTTTCTGAGTATGACCTAGGAAGCACTTCTCTTGACTGTATAGACTCAAGCACTATTAAACCACAGGAATTGAAATATCATGAGGCTGGAGTAAGCAGCCACATCCCCTAGCATGCAGACCCACAAGCACACTGCTACTGAGGTTATTGCTCCATTTTATGTATATTTCAGAAGGATTTGGACCCAGGAGTGTCTCACTATGTTTGGAAAATAGGGAACAAAAAGAGACTCAGAGGATGCATCAAAACTTGTCTCTCAGAAGGCCTGGATGCACGGCTAAGAAGTAACCCTTACCCACTCCTGTCTGCTCCACTTGGGTATAAACAGACAAATCATTCCCTCCAGTGCTGTGTACAGTTAATTGTGGCTCATACAAGTTCACTGCAAGTCATTCCAGGGGCAAGCCTGTCAGGCTGTGTGCTCTTCCCGACTACCTACTGGCAGAGAGCTGCAATGCATCTTGGAAGGGCTAAAAGGGCTGTGCCACTACTCTTCCATCTCCAGTTTTGACTCAGATCAGCCTGAAGGGAGACTGCTGTTTACAGCCCATGTGTCCAGAAGTGCAAACTAGCAGGACAACCTAGTTGGAGTGGCCTGAGTGCCTGACCTAGCACCAGGCTCAGGAGCTCTGTCTGGGGTGCACAATCGTGGGTACACAAGGCATGCACAAAGGGGCTGGGCTTTTTTCTTGGCAGGGGGGCCAGGATCACTCAGGAGGTTATTTACATGTACCTGAAATAAGCTTTCCAGGCTTATAATGGAGTGGCAGCTCTTTGCTCAATAAGAGTGAGACCCCCTTTTTGTTTAAAGGTCAAGTGTAAAATTCATGTCCTTGCTCAGATTGCCCGGCCAGTTGGAAGCAATGTAGGGCTACTGGTCCAAATTTGGGCTACAGGCCCCTAAAAAGGCAGCTATTCTTCAGATAGATAGAATCTACCTATATTTGCACACCACAGCTCTGTGGACCAAACAGTCTTGACATTTATCCCCCTGGTTTGATCTGTGCACATGCCGAAAGAGCAGCTGAAAGGCTTTTTGGTCTACTTCATTCCAAGTAAGCTGAGTAGCTCAAGGAGGTATACTATAGCCATTGAACATGACCTGCACTCAGCCAACCTCAGATGAAATATAACATTTGGCAGAGAGTTAAAAAAAAAACCAGAGAAAGATGTCTTACTACAATCTGTTTCTGTTAAGTGGTTTGGGGGGAGGGGTATATGAATACAACAAAAAATTAAGAAGGGCCTGCAAGAGCTTTTGAAAAGAAATAAACTGCAACTACATAGGTTTGCAGAGTGGGGTGGTGGTGGTTAGGGATGGAAGTATGAGGTTTGTGGTATGATAAGGGGAAGGGAGGTTATAGGGACAGAGACCATGGGATGGATGGGGAGGGGAGGTAGAGTTGGAAGTGCAGGAGCAAAAAAGGAGAGGACACTAGAAGGGGTTACAGATGGGTGGGTAGCAGGGCTGCAGAGAGCTAAGGCAAGGGGGCACTTGCCAGCTCCACATTCTCCCTGTTCTTTGGAGGAACAGACAAGCGGAACAGAGGACAGCGACAGCAACAGCAGCAGCAGCAGCTGGAGCAACAAAGACGGAGAGGCCACATGAACTGAGTATGTGACCCCAGAAGCAGGGCAAGGGTGGAAATGAAGGAAGGACTGGTCAGAGGGACCAGAATGGACTGACGTTATTTTGTGTGTGTTGCGCAGGTTTGCAGATATTGTAACAGGTTCGGATGGTCAGGGGGCCTTTGTGTGGGTGCACATATACAGATTTCTGTAATGGGAAACTTTTAATCCTTTTGTGATGTAAAAGGTAGAATGTAGCTATATATAACCTCGTAGAGAGAGAGAGAGAGAGACTTTTTTTTTTTGGTAAAAGTGTCTGAATTGCTCCCCCTGTCTGCACTCATGAGAACCTGCATCCTTAACATTTACTTCCTGCACCTTGGAAGCCATCTCTAGCAGAAGGCTGACATCAATGAAGAAATCCAACATTGCCTTAAATGTGCAAGCACAGTTTTTAGATGCCTGAAGAAACCTGTGTTCAAAGATTGCAACAACAGATCCGAAACCAAGTTCATGGTTTATCAAGCAGTTATGATCCCCACCTTGCTGTATGGAGCTGAGACATGGACAACATACAGGAGACATCTAAAGTGGTTGGAGAAGTAACAATTGCTGCTTGTGGAAGATCTTCCAAATCCAGTGGGAAGACAGCCACACCAATGTTAGCATTCTCCTGCACGCAAACACCACAAGTATTGAGGCAATGATCATCCAGTATCGACTTCTCTGGGCCAGCCACATCTTCCAGATGTCCCAAAGGACTCCCAAAGGAAGTTTTATTCCCAAACCCAGACTCCCAAAGGAAGTTTTATTCTCACAGCTCAGCCAAGGTATATGTTCAAGAGGAGGGCAGAGAAAGCATTTTAGGGATGTCCTCAGGGCTAACTTAAAAAAATGCAATATTGATGTCAACTCATGGTAGATGATCACCCAGGACCACCCCAAATGGAGGAACAGTCCGTTGCAGGGATCTCAGTACTTTGAAACCTCACAACAGTAACAGGATATGGAAAAGTGGAAGCAGCAGAAATAGCATGTCACAGACCAAATCAAGAACCCAGAACCAACCACTCATCCCATACAGCAACATGTCTGACCTTCAGTCAAGTCTGTTGATCCCAGGTGGACCTCATTAGTCATCTTTGGACACACAGAACCTGGGGTTAAAGTGGACAATGAGCTGTGTATGAGCCAACAGTGTGCCCTTGTTGCATTGAAGGGTGACAGCATACTGGGCTGCATTAGCAAAGTGTTGCTAGCAGATCAAGGGAAGTGATCTGTTCAGCCCTGAGACTACATCTAGAGTACTGTGTTCAGTATTGAGTCCTCCACTATGAAAAGGATATGGACAAATTGGAGAGAGTCCAGCAAAGGGCAATAAAAATTGTGAGGGGCCTGGGACACATGACTTGAGGAGAGGCTGAGAGAACTGGGTTTACTGTATTTTGTTTGAAGAAGAAAAGACTCAGAGAGAGGATTTAATAGCAGCCATCCACTACCTGAAGGGGGGTTCCAAAGAGGATGGAGCTGGACTGTTCTCAGTGGTGGCAGATGACAGAACAAGGAGCAATGGTCTCAAGTTGCAGCAAGGGAAGTTTAGGTTAGATATTAGCAAAAACTTTTGTGCTTGGAGGTAGTAAAGCACTGGTACAGGCATTTTGTAAATGAAAGACTTCAATGTTTTATTTTGTAAAGACTTTTTTCTGTTTTGAAACTGTCCTACATTTAAAATATAAGGAAAAGAGTAATGGAAATAAAGAACTCCCATATTCAGTTGACCGCAGATCAAAATATTTTTTCCGAGGTTTTGACCTGGCCAAATTGAATCAAACAATCCATTATTTGTAGAGTGCCACTCAGGGCCTTGTTACTTGGTAATTTTAGGTGGCTTCTGGAACAGTTAACCCCTGGACTTCACTGCTCACTAACACCTGTTAAGTGGCCTAAAGCACTCACTTTTGATTTAACGTTACACCACTCCAATTTATCTCTAATCTACCTAATTTTGCTCCTGTTCCATTAACTTGTAGCTACTTTCCCCAGCTTCGTTACCCAAACTGAAATCCAGCATCCCAAGAGGCAGTGAATGAGCAGGGATGCCAGGGCACAGTGGGAACACCTGGTAGAGCAAACATAGCTGCCTCAGAGTGCCTGATGGTTGTGATGCTTCCCCCTGCTGCTCGCACTGGCTCTGCTCCTACTGGGAGCAAAGCAAGCTTGTCCAAGCGAGGGGGGACTGCCTCCATGACACCACTCATACCGACTCTTCTCACACCAGTGTGAATGGTGATGGGGAGGAGGTGCTCCCCTGCTTAGACTAGCTTGCTGAGCTCCTAGCAGTGCCAGTGTGAGTGCCGGCACCCCCTGCTTGGACTGGCTGGCTCTGCTCCCAGCAGAAGCACAGCTGGGAGCAGAGCCAGTCCAAGTGGCAGTGGGAAACACCACAGCTACCAGGTGCTCCAGGGCTGCAGCACTCTCCCTGGCAGGAGCAGCAGCTCTGTTCTTCCCCTAGCTCCTAGTCCTGCCCCTGGTAGCCAAGCCTCTAGTGGCAAGTCACATCTGTACAGGCGAGGGGCAGTCAGAACAAGTTTTTTGCCTTGCCATGTGACTGCTACACTAAGCCGAACAACACTAAATCAGTTGGCTTACAGTATAAGGTCTACAAGTCCTCACTGGAAAACTCAGTTCCTGTCCAGCAGAGTGTTTTGCTACTTTGATAAGTCTTTTCCTTAGGTGTCAGGCTGGCGAGCAAAAATAGCCTTTGGTATGCGGAACAGAAAGTTTGGAAAAATTCTGACGCTGAGCCGCCGATAGAGTTGGTTGCAGTCAGTCAAATGGAACTGAACCATTTACTTCCACCTTGAGTCAACATTGCGTTGTGTCCACCTCAGCTGCTGCGGTGCCCCATGGGACTAAGATTTTGTATGCCTCATGCTCCCGTTCACCACTATGGGCTGGACTCCCTGACCAAGTTGTCACTCAACCATTGTACTAGGGATATTGGTCCCCTGTGACACACAACAGTGGTTCAGCCACAGGGGAGGCCATGGTACATCATGGGAGTTGTGGACTGCTCGCAGAATTTGGCATGTAGGAGAAAATGGGGGCATGTGATATACAAACTACAATTCCCATGAGGCACCGAAGCAGCTCATGCAGATACCAATTAATGTTGAACTGACCTGGAACAAAATGTTGCAGTTCAGCTCAATGTGCCAAAATACTCTAACACCAATGAAATATTTAGGTTAGATTTTCACAGCACAAAATTAAAAAGAAAAAAAACAGGCAAAAGCACATTGTGGAAACCATGTTTTCCATTAGGCACTTTTCCCATTTTCAGAAGCTCGAGTACCAGCTCAGCCATCAAGGCTGTAGCCCCTGGAGCCCTTGCTGCTTGCCAGTTCGGACCCCAGTGCATCAGAAAGCACAAGCAGCCAAAAAAACAATTTTGTGGATTTCTTCTAAAGCACTACAAATTGCTTTGCGGTTTGTGCTGTGGATGGTTCTCTGACTGGCTTGTCCGTGTTAAAAAGAGACAGCCCCTTGGTTGCATTTGGTTCAGACTGTCATTTGTGCACTGAGTCTTTTCTAACAGACATCTACAGAATGAAGTCGGTTCTGCAACAGTCAGTTCCCATGGGTGCTCCATAGTTGTGTTGTGCCATTTGAGAAGGCAAAGGAAGTGAGGACAGGGTTTAATCTACATTAGCCAATGACATATTTCCCTCTACAAAGAGCCAAATGAAAAGGGCACTAATGAAGGCCAACAGGAGCCTGGGGAATTCAGCAATTCTGACAATTAGGCCCTTGATCTCTGAAAAAGGAAGCAATGAATGACTAGGGCTGTGCAAAATTTCACCCAGCATTTCATTTTGAAGCTGTTTCAATGCGTTTTGAGTTCAAAACAGTGAAATGGAAGCAAAACAAAAGCCTTCAAAATGAAACAAGGGGACTCGAAACATTTGGAAAGTTTTGAAATGTTTGAGTTTTGAGGCCAGGCTTATTGGCTTCAGCGCCAGTCCCAGCTGGCAGCACCCGCCTCCTCTCATCTGGCAGGCAAATCGGGGGCTCACCCACACCCTTGAGAGGGCTGCGGGGGCTGTATGAGAGTCCCCCCTAGGGTGCCGAGCCCCTATCTTCCTGCTAGATGACAGACCAGCACCAGGCACAGCCTGTACCCAGCACTGGGAAGACTGGTGCTGCCACTGGCCCCAGGCGGCAACACCTGCTCCTGTCATCCGGCAGGCAGATTGGGGGCCCACACCCCCAGGAGCGTTCTGGCACAGCACCCACAGCCCTCTCGGGGGTGCCAGGGGGCCCCCAATCTGCGCACAGGATTACAGGAGGCAGGTGCTGCTGCCTGGGGTCAGTGGCAACACTGATCTTACCCGGGCCAGTCCCAGCAGGCGGCACCCGCCTCCTCACATCTGGCAGGGAGATTGGGAGCTCGCTGAAGTCCTCCTGGGGCTGCAGGCCCCCAATCTGCCTGCCAGATGACAGACCGGCGCTGGGCACAGCCCACACCCAGTGCCGGGAAGGTTGGTGGTGCTACTGGCCCTGGGTGGCAGCACCAGTCTCCTGTTATCTGGCAGGCAGATGGGGGGTCTGCACCCCAGGGAGGACTCCAGCACAGCCCCCGCAGCCCTCTTGGGGGTGTGGGCAGGCTCCTGATCTGCCTGCTGGATGAGCGGAGGCTGGTTTTACCACCTGAGGCCAGTGGCAGCCAGGGCTGTTCCTTGCAGGGGATGAATCAGGGCAACTGCTCTGGGCCCCACACTTTGAGGGGCCCCGTGGAGCCCAGCGGAGTGGCTGTGGTGACTCTGCACTCCCACTGGCTTCATGTATGGCTGCTCACTTCCCTGTGCCACCCACCTGCCACTGGCTTCTTTGCATCCAGGGCACACGGGATCGGGGCAGGGGCAGGTCCCCACACAAACTGATTTTCCCTGGGCCTTGCATCCTATCTCTAATAGAATCTCTGCATCTATCCCATCTCAGAGGAAAGGCAGCAAAAGGGCACAGCAGTCCCCTTGGCTCTGCAGGGAACTAGGAGACCTCCTGCATCTAAAAAGAAAGACCTACAAAGGATGGAGGACTGGATCCACCTCCAAGGAGGAATACTCTGCACTGCTCCAGACCTGCAGGGAGCAAACCAGGAAAACTAAGGCTGCGAATGAACTCCAGCTACCTACAAGTATCAAGGACAATAAAACTCCTTTAAATACGTGGGGGACTGGAGGAAAAGCAACGGCAACATTGGACCCCTGCTGAACCAGATGGGACAACTGACAACCGACACCCAGAAAAAAGCCAACTTGCTAAATGGGTATTTTGTGTTGTTTTTTCACCACTCCCCTAGGACATCCCTGTTAATTATGAGACAGGAAGGTCCGGGTGAGGGAGATTCCTTACCCTCCATCAATGCTGACCTCGTGAAGGAACACCTTGAGAGGCTGGATACCTTCAAGTCAGCCAGTCTTGACAGTCTATACCCCAGGGTACTCAAGGAGCTGGTGAGCATCATAGCTCAGCCCCTGGCACAGATCTTCGAGAGCTCCTGGCGCTCTGGTGAAGTGCCCGAAGACTGGAAGAATGCCAACGTGGTGCCTATCTTCAAGGAAGGGAGGAAAGTGGATCCAGCAAACTACAGCCCCATCAGCCTGACCTTTATCCTGGGGAAGGTCTTAGAAAAGATTATCAAAGAGGCCATTCTTAACAGACTGGCTGATGGCAACATCCTGAGGGATAGTCAGCATGGGTTTCTTGCGGGTAGGTCTTGCTTGACCAATCTTATTTCCTATTTCAACCAGGTGACCTATCACCTGGACAAGGGAGAAGAGATTGATGTCATATATCTTGACTTCAAAAAAGCCTTTGATCTGGTATCCCATGATCACCTCTTAGCAAAACCAGCTAACTGCGGCCTCGGCCTTAACACAATCCACTGGCTGGGGAACTGGCTCCATGGTCGGACCCAGAGGGTGGTGGTTGATGGAAGTCAATCATTGTGGTGCGCTGTGACCAGTGGGGTCCCTCAAGGCTCAATCCTTGGGCCTATACTATTCAACATCTTCATTAATGATGTGGACAATGGTATCAGAAGCAGACTGACCAAGTTTGCTGACAGCACCAAACTCTGGGGTAAAGCGTTCACACCTGAGGACAGGAAGGTGATCCAGGCTAACCTTGATAGGCTCAGGAAATGGGCAGATGACAACCTGATGGTGTTTAACACCAAAAAATGCAAAGTTCTCCACCTTGGGAAGAAAAACCTGCAGCATGCTTATAGGTTCAGCAGTGCTGCACTGGCTAGCACTACTGATGAAAGGGACTTGGGGGTCATGACTGACCACAAGATGAACATGAGCCTTCAGTGTGATGCTGCAGCTAGTAAAGTAAGCAAAACACTGATTTGCATCTATAGATGCTTCTCAAGCAAATCCCAAGATGTCATTTTCCTGTTGTACTTGGCCTTGATGAGGCCACAGCTGGAGTACGGCATCCAGTTTTGGGCTCCACAATTCAAAAAGGATGTGGAGAAGCTTGAGAGGGTGCAGAGGAGAGCCGTGTGCGTGATCAGAGGTCAGGACAACAGACCTTATGATGAGAGACTGAGAGCTATGGGACTCTTCATCCTGGAAAAGCACAGGCTCAGCGGTGATCTGGTGGCCGCCTATAAGTTCAGCGGGGTGCTCACCAGGATTGGGGGGAACACCTGTTCACCAGAGCACCCCAAGTAATGACAAGATCAAACGGTCACAAACTCATCCATGACAGGCTGCTTCAGGCTGGACATAAGGAAGAACTTCTTTCCTGTCCAAGCCCCCAAGATTTGGAATAGACTGCCGCTGGAGGTGGTTCAAACACCCACTTTGAACACCTTCAAGACACATGTGGATGTTGATCTTGCTGGGATCCTATGACCCCTGCTGATTTCCTGCCTCTCCCTGGAGCTGGACTCGATGATCTTCCATGGTCTCTTCCAGCCCTAATGTCTAAGAAATCTATGAATCGTCCTTGGGTTGGCTCTGGCAGCAACCTGATGGCGCTAGTGGCAGGGGAGTGAGCGATGCAAAGCTGGCAGCGATGGCACAGAGTTGCCACAGCCACTCCGCGTGGCTCCGCGGGTCTCCCCAAAGCGCAGTGCCTGGGAGGGTCTCCCCAATTCCCCCCCCAGGGACAGCCCTGGCTGCCAGCAGGCAAATCAGGGGCCCACCAGAACCCCTTGGAGGGCTGAGGGGGCTGTGCCAGAGTCCTCCCAGGGCTGCTCACTGTGTCTATGGCCAAATTGCCGGTTCTCTGAATCAGCATTGAATCTTTAGATTTGGATTTGGCCAAATCAAACTGGGACAGTGTTCCTGGCCTTACCTCCTGGCCTTACCTCCAAGGTCTTCCTGGAGCACCAGAGAGATGTTTCTTTCCTTCTAGTTGGTCACAAACTGCTCAACTCAGACTGCTGCTTCTGGCCTGGGTTAAAATGGAGGCTGCTGCGCCCCCTCAGCCAATCCCATGGCCCTCCTAAGGTCATGTGCTAGCCTTGCCGAGCACCTGCTGGCTGCTTCGCTGCCCATTAGAAACCTTAAAGTGGCAGGCACTGCAGGTGCCCTGCCACAGGGTGGCTGTGGACTGCCTGCTACTGGCTCAGAGCTCCGTGCCCTGCTTCCATGGCCTGGTGCGTGGGACCTGGCATAGCAAAGCAGTGCCAGGCAAGGATGATTGCTGCCACTACCAGGAGCCCTGCATTGCCATGGTGAGGCACTCTCTGCCCACCTGGCAGTAGTGGGGGGGCACAACTGCGTGCTGCCACCCCTGCTGCGGCTGGGTGGGCAGGGAGCACCTTGCCATCATGGCGCAGGGCTCCTGGCAGTGGCACCAAGCCCCTCTGCCCCTCATTGACCTGCTGTGCCAGGTCCTGCCTGCTGGGCCACAGAGGTCCCTAGGGGAAGGGCAGCAGGGTGGAGAACCCAAAGCCTGCAGCGGCCAGCTCACATCTGCCCCTGCCCCATGCACAAATCTGGGGGTCACATGCCCTCCATGCCACCCCCAGAAGTGAGCACAGTGGCAGGGAGCCAGCCCCTCCCCACTGGCCTCTGGACAAGCCACCCATGGCTCTGTCCAGACTGTCCTGCTTCCCACCCAGCCCTGTGGATGCACATTCCTGCCCCAGCCCCAGGACCCCAGCCCCAAACCCCGAGCCCCAGGCTTCACCCACTATACCAGTTAGGCAGCACTCCCAGCCCCAGCCTTGCTCAACTCCCTCCCTCTTTCACTATGGGGCCCTACCCCTCCCCCCGACTTACCCGTGAGGAGCTGCCTAGCTTCCTGAAACTCTGCCAGCCTGCAAGAGGAAACCTGCCATTTCCCCACATTTTTCTCCTGAAAAAAGAGAAAATCTGCATTTTTCTCCTTAAGATGAGAAAATCTGTGTTTTATCACATTTTTCCCGTGGCAAATGGAAAACCTAGATCCCTGAATTCATAATGAAGCAGGAGGAAAACAAGGATTTGCCTGTTCCAACTGCAGCTGAGTCCAGTGTAGGATCTATCTCACCACTGGAATGAGCAATCATCTCATTCTGATTATGTGTCTGAGCCTTCCCAGGGCTTGACATATGACTGGGTTTTAGAACAGACCATCTCAGTTAGTGTACCTGAGATCCAAAGTCCACTGTGTTGGCTTCAGCCCCCTGCTCCAAGGTCAATTTGAGGAATTTGGTTGGGTATTTTGCAATTTCACGGGGCAAGGGGTGAAGTAGCCTGCATAGTTATTGTTCCTCATCAACAGATTGGACAGACCTGGTAAGGAAAGACAAGAGGATCCAGGTAGAAGGACATCTTCTGGCTTGAAGCCCTCAGAAAGTGAAACTATGCATCCCTTTTGCAACCTCCACACCCAGACAAATGTAGTCTTTCCAGTTCTCAATCAGTTGGCACGCTTGTAAAGTGCCAGGCATGCTAATGTCACTTCTCAGAAACCTCACTGCCATGTACAAAGAGACAAAATTTTGGATGCTACTACTGGGATCTTCCTTCACTGTACTGGAACCGACTGCCGCCGGTGTGGAGAGCCTCTGCCACGTCTCCTGCTCTTTCTGCTTCTCCCGCAGTGTTCCTTCTTATTTCTGCTGGCCATTGATTGCCCATGACATCACCACCTGGCTTCAGCTGGATAAAGGCGCGGCTCGTAACCCGCATGGGTTCTACTTCTCGTTCCCACAGTGTCATGCATCCTGTTGCACATGAGTAGTTTTCTTGTTTTTTTATTTTTATGCATGGTTCCCATCCCCAGTGCCCCCAGGGTGCGGCTTGGGGCTCTTTTATCTGAATGCCCCTGGGACAATGGGGAAGGCAACAGACTACATGAAATCAACCCAGAACAGGTGAGGGATCTTATACAACACTTGGATGTTTAAAGTTTGCTGGTCCAGATGACCTGCACTCAAGAGTAAAGCCTTTGACTCTGTCTCCCATAGGATTCTCTCTAACAAATCAGACAGTACCGGGATGGAGCAGTCTACAGTGAGGTGGGTAGACAACTAGCTTAGAAGCTGCTCCCAGAGAGTGGTAACTGATGGGATGGCCTCCTCCTGGAGGGCTGTCTCAAGTGGTGTCCCTTGGGAATTGGTGCTTGAACCTGTGCTATTCAATATATTCATTAATGACTTGGATGAGGGGGTGGAAAGCTCAATGATTAAATTTGCAGACAATACCAAGCTGCGGAGAAATGCAAGCACACCACAAAATAGGGCAAATGTCCAGGATGACCTTGACAGACTGGATTTATAGGTGGAATGAAATCAGATGAAGTTTAACAGGGAGAAGTGCAAGGTTCTTCACCTGGGTAGGAAGAACCCCAATTTGGTGTCATTTGCAAACTTAGACAGTCCGCTTCTGATACCTGAATCCAGATAATTTATAAATATATTAAAGTACGGGTCCAAGTACAGAGCCCTGGGGGATGCTGCTGGTCACCATGCACCATGTTGACATGGTTCCATTGACTATCACTCTCTGGGTCCAACCACAAAGACAATTCCTAAACCATCAGACCATAAGGTTGTCAAGGCTGCAGTTCCCCAGTTTAACCATGGAGATTTCATGGGAGACCAAGTCAAAGGCTTTTTTGAAGTCCAAATAAATTATTATCAACCTTTTCTCCTTTGTCCAGATGATACGTCGCCTGGTCATAGAAGCAGAGACAGATTAAGGTGTACTGGGGCCCTGGGCAAACACAAAATTGGAGGCCCCCTCCCCACACAGGAGCTGTGTTGCAGTGGAGAGAGGGTCCCCTTCCTCTCCTGGTACTGGTGAAGGAAACTGGATGGACCCTGCTGGGCTGGGGGTGGAGAGGGCACATGCCCACCTCTTATCTCCGCTACCCCTGCTCCCCCACTACAGCCAAAGATACACACACTAGTATGCACACATTCTACTCTCAGTCACCCTCTGGACATGGACACAGACACAAACACACTCTGTCTGCCATGAACACAGGCACACACATGCGCGCGCACACATGCACACACAGACACACACACAGAGATGCGGATGGGTGCGCACTCTACTCACTCTGCACATGGACACAGACATAAACACACTCCCTTCCATGAACATAGACACACACATGCACACACACACACAGATGCACACAGACATACAGATGCGCACACAGACGAGCGCACAGATGCATGCACACACAAACAGATGTGTGCACACACACGCAGAGATGTGTACACACACAAACAGATGGACATGCAGAGATGCACACACATGTACTCACACGTGCACAGACACGCCCAGGCATATAGAGATGCACACAGACACACTGGCGTGCACGCGCACACATGCACGCACACACACAAACACACACACATGCACAAACATATGTATGCACACCCCCCCACCCAGCCTGGCCACCTACTTTCCACCCACAGGACCTCCCTGCTTCCCCACTGTCTCTCTATCACTGTGAGAAAGCCCTCTCTCCTATGCCCCCTCCCCCCTACAAGCCATCTGCAGCTTTGTCTTGCTCCCCACCCAGCCCCGTTGCACTGACCTGCAGGTGCAGGGCTATGTTCGTGCAGCTGCACACATGCACAGGGCCAGGCAGTCAGGCCGGGAGCACTGTGCCACACCTCTTCACTGGAAGGGGTAACTACAGGGGGCTAAGGTGAATTTTTGGGAGCTATAGCCCCTGAAAAGCTCCCCCAGTGCTGCCACCCACCTGCAGAGGTGCGGCGTGGCACTCCCTGCCTGGCCCCTCCCTGCCCAGGCGCAGCGCTCCATGGCACTCTTGGCTGGCCCAGCTCCAGCCTGACCCCCCAGCCCCACTGGGGGAGAAGCCTATGGCAGAAGGCCACCTCTGCTTCTCCCCAAAAATTCTGGTCTTTGACAATTTGGTTAGGATGGGCCTGGCAGAGGGTACACACCTTACCCTATCTCTTTAGGTAACCTAAGCTGGATACATTCCTGAGGGAGGGGGGAAACTTGCCCCTCTGCCTATGTGACTGGCATCGCATACCTGGGAGAGGGGCTTGGGCTTCCTGGGGAGATAGGAACTGCCAGTCTTCCCGGCAACTAGTAATGCATTTCAAATTGGTTGGCTGACAGCCAACAGGTGCTGGCCTCCATTGGGCGAGGTAAATGAGGTCATAAGGGCTATATAAGTTAAGGACTGCCCAGGAGGAGTGGGGCAGCAGCCATGAGGAAGACTCAGAGAGAGAGAAGACCTGGACCATCTGAAACTTGCTCTTTCTCAAAACTCATGATCAAGGAACTGCCTGCCTCCAGAGGGAATTTCCAGCTGCCTCTGGATGATACTCGTGAGTAAGCTACCCGACATCTAACTAGATATTTAGCTTGCAGTAACTCAGATGTGTGATCAAAGGCTACCCAGCCATGCCAGTTTGCTCTACGGGATTTCTCTGATATTGCTCTAACCTGTACCCTATTCCAACCCTACCCCTTGTAACCACTAAAGTTCTCCTTTGTACCTAGAGTGGGAGACTTATTGGGTGTGGGTCTAGATTATGCCTTGGGGTCCCCTTGGTTTGGCTGACTAAGGGAGACCACTATTTGTGCTTCCGACTGAGGGAAGCACCCCCAAGTGCTTGAAGTGAGTCAAGTACCCTCGAGGGCTACTAGGCCTGTGTTACCCAGGGGATGCAGAGCCAGAATCAAGCCCAGCCCTGGGTGGCGGCAGTTTTTACCCCCAGGCTAGTGGGTGTGCTACAGGCAGGGGGTTGGCCAGATGTGAGGCACCCCCAAGGAGGCACTCAGAGGGAAGGTGGTCGGGCACAGTGAGGTGGGTAGCTCAATGCAGGAGCACCCCCTACTGGCCTGCCACAGAGCCCCACTCCCAGCTGCAGGGAAATAAATGTGAAAGCTGGGGTTTTAAACTTGGTGCCATTTTTGTCTCCCTGCTGGACTCTTCATCCTGAGGAAGAAAAGGTTCAGGGGGGACTTGGTGGCAGCCTATAATTATATAAGGGAGGTATACCAGGATCTAGGAGAACATAGATTCATAGATGCTAGGGTTGGAAGGGACCTCAACAGATCATCGAGTCAGACCCCTGCTTAGGCAGGAAAGAGATCTGGGGGTCAGATGACCCCAGCCAGATGCCTATCCAGCCTTCTCCTAAAGACCCCCAAGGTGGAGGAGAGCACCACCTCCCTTGGAAGCCCATTCCAAATTTTGGCCACTCTTACCATGAAGAAGTTTTTCCTAATATCTAACCTAAATCTGCTGTCTGTCAGTTTGTGACCATTGGTCCTTGTTACTCCAAGAGGCACCCTGGTGAACAGAGCATCGCCGATCCCTGGCTGCGTCCCCCTAATTAATTTGTAGGCAGCCACAAGATCACCTCTCGGCCTTCTCTTGTGGAGGCTGAAGAGGTCCAGGTCCCTCAGTCTCTCCTCATAGGCCTTGTCCTCTGAGCCCCTAACCATATGAGTGGCCCTCCTGTGGGCCCTCTGGAGTCTATCAACATCCTTCTTGAAGTATGGCGCCCAAAACTGGATACAGTACTTCAACTGCGGTCTGACTAATGCCTCATAGAGGGAAAGTATCACCTCCTTCATTCAATTTGTCATACATCTGCTGATGCATGATAACATGCAGTCAGCTTTGCTGATGATTTTGTCTCACTGATGACTCATGTTCATCTTGGAGTCCACTATGACTCCAAGATCCCTTTCTGCTTCTGTGCTGCTGAGAGGGTCACTTCCCAGCCAGTGGGGTGCTGGATATTTTTGCTCCCCAGGTGCAGCACTCTGCACTTGTCCTTGTTGTACTGCATCCTATTCTGTACTGCCCACTTTTCTAACCTGTCCAGGTCTGCATGCAATCGTTCCCTACCCTCTGTAGTGTGCACTTTACCCCACAATTTAGTATTGTCTGCAAACTTGGACAGAGTACACTTCACACCCACATCCAAGGCCCTGATAAAGATATTGAAGAGTACGGGTCCAAGGACCAAACCCTGTGGGATCCCACTACCCACATCCTTCCAGGTTGATGCCGACCTGTCTACTACCACTCTCTGGGTATGACTGCTAAGCCAATTTACCACCCACCGGACTGTGTAAACATCTATGTCACAGCCTTTTCATTTATGAGAATGGGATGAGATACCATATCGAAGGCCTTGCTGAAGTCCAAGAAAATGACATCCACCTCTACTCCTGCGCCTAGGCATTTTGTGATCCTGTCATAAAACGAAACCAGATTGGCCAGGTATGATCTACCTGCTATGAATCCATGCTGGTTTCCCTGCTGCATTATTTTTCCTGCTGGACTCCCACAAATATGATCCTTCATGATCTTTTCAAAGACCTTTCCAAGGATGGAGGTGAGAGTGACTGGCCTATAATTACTTGGATCCTCCTTCCTCCCCTGCTTGAAAATAGGGACCACATTGGCCCTTTTCCAGTCTTCTGGGACCTGACCCAAGCACCACAAGTGCTCAAACAGCCGTGCCAGTGGTTCTGCTATGACACTGGCCAACTCCTTCAGTACTCTCAGATGAAGCTCATCCGGTCCTGCTGACTTGAACACATCCAGTCCATCCAAGTGACTTTGCTCCAAGTCAGCGTCGGTAGTTGGTGGGCTGGTGTCCCTCTGATACCCAACTAAGAACCCATTAAGAGACTTATCTTGAACCCTGTTCAGAAACACTGCGGCAAAAAACTCATTGAATAACTCAGCGTTGTTCCCCCTCTCTGTCACTAATTGCTACTTCTTGTTCAGTAGGGGTCCTGTGTTGCACTGTGCCTTCGCTTTACTCCCTACATACCTAAAAAAGACATTTTGTTGCCTTTAATTTGTGTGGCCAGCCTCAGCTCTGTAGTTGCTTTGGCTTTTCTAACTGCCAAACTGCAAGTGTGGGCGGAGTAGGTATACTCCTCCTTGGTAGCTTCCCCTTGCTTCCACCACCTATATGCCTTCTTTTTCACCCTTGGGCTCCCCTGGATTTCCCTTTTTAGCCAAGGAAGTTTTTTGGCTCTTTTCCCCCTTTTCCCTCGTATTGAGATACTTTCCCTCTGTGCCTGAAGGATGGCTTCCATTAGGAGTGACCACCCTTCCTGGACTCCCATCTCGCCATACTGCTATCCTGCAGAGTGGCATTGACTAGACTGCTAAGCACACTGAAGTTAGACTTTCTAAAGCCAAGCACTTCCACCCTACTAGTTATCTTACCCACCCTACGCCGTATGGTGAATTCGATTGATTGGTGGTCACTGTCCCCAAGGTGACCACAATTCTGCAGCTCCCCTACCAGATCCTCCCCTGTAGCCAACACCAAGTCCAGTAAGGCATTCCCCCTCGTGGGACCGTATACCTCCTGTGTTAGGTGAACATCCTGCATGCAGGTTAAGAACCTATGTGAATGGTTGGGTTTGGCTGACTGCGCCTCCCAGCAGATGTCAGGGTAGTTTAGGTCCCCCATGACAACCACGTCCCTAGACTGTATGGCCTCTGAGAGCTGCCTCAAGAATTCCAAGTCTAGCTTTTCCTCTTGGTGTGGTAGCCTGTAGCAGACCCCCCAACACCAAGTCCCTTTCCGCTCTACCTCCATGTATCCTAACCCACAATGCCTCAACTTTCTCCTCCTCTTATCTCAACAGTTGTTTACCAGGCAACCCCAAGGGATAACTAGGTCTAAGGGCCACAATCTTCTGGAACGCTGATTTAGACTGGACACAAGGAAAAACTTCTTTACAGTCCAAGTTTCCAGGGTCTGGAACAGACTTCCAGGGTCTGGAACAGACTTCCCCCAGAGGTGGTGCAAGCACCTCCTCTAGACTCATTCAAAAGGCGTTTGGATGCATATCTTGCTGGGATCATTTGACCCCAGCAGAGTTCGTGCCTATGATTTGATGATCTCACGAGGTCCCTTCCAGCCCCTAATGTCTATGAAATCTATCGAGTTTTAAACCCTGCTTTTGCTTCCCTGCTGATGAGGATCCCTGGGCCAGGGCCCTGAATTGGTAAGGGCCCCTGGGCTTGTGCCCAGCTGGCCTATGCATAGAAGGAATTGAGTTTGGTAAGGCAAGACTTACCCGCAATTAAGCCATGTTGGCTTTCTTTCAGAATGTTGCCTTCCGTTAGCCTCTTGTTAATGGTTTCTTTGATTATTTTTTTCCAATATCTTACCAGGGATTGAGGTCAAACTGATTGGCCTGTAGTTCTTTGGATCTTCCTTCCTCTCTTTCTTGAAGATAGGCACCACACTGGCCCTCTTCCAATGTTCAGGAACCTCGTCCAAGCACCATGAGTTCTCAAATATCCTCGCCATTGGCTGTGCTATGATGTTAGCCAGTTCCTTTAGCGCTCTTGGATGCATCCTGCATGGGTCAGCTGACTTGTGGATGTCCAGCCTCTCAAGGTGTTTCCTCATGAGATCTTCACCAATGATGGGTATGTGTTCACCCATACCCTGGCAATCCTGCATATTGTTTGGCAGGATAATCCCCCTGGGCTGGTGGAAGACAGACACAAAGTAATCATGAAGGAGATTAGCTTTTTCCTGGGCAGCTGACAACTGACATCCCATTTGGTTTAGCAAGGGTCCTATGTTGCCCTTGTTTTTTTTCCAGCTACCCATGTATCTGAACAAGGGCTTTTTGTTGTACTGGATTCCCATAGCCAGTTTGAGTTCAGTTTCAGCCTTGGCTTTCCTCGTTTGCTTCCTACAGGTGTGGGCCAGTGCTGAATATTCCTCCTTGGTGATATTACCTGACTTCCATTTCCTTTGGCTACTCTTTTCATATACAGGAGGTCCGTGAGTTCCCTATTTAGCCACAGGGGTTGCCCAGCCCTTTTGCCACCTTTCCTATGGGCTGGGATGGACTTCCCTTGTGCTTCAAGGATCACGTCCTTAAGGAGTGACCATTCATTGTGGACTCCCCTCTCTATCAGGTCATGGTTTCTCAGGGCCTCAGCAACCAGGCTCCTGAGCTTATGAAAGTCAGCTTTCCTAAAATCAAGGATTTCTGCATTGCTGACTGATTTGCCAGCTTTGTGATGTATCGAGAAAGTGATCAACTCATGATCACTGTCTCCCAGCTTCCATTTGATTCTCAGGTTGCTCACTAGATCATACCCTTTGGCCAGTACCAGATCCAGGAACACCTTACCTCTTGTTGGCTCATAGACTTCTTGAGACAAATAGAGTTCGTCAATGCAGGTGAGAAAGCTACGTGACTGAATGGATTTGGCAGAGTGCTCCTCCCATGAGATGCCATGGTAGTTGAAGTCACCTCATGACAACCATGCACTAAGAGTGTGCAGCCTCTGCCAGGTCCTTAGCAAATGTGTGGTCAAAATCTTCCTCTTGGTTAGGAGGTCTGTAGTAGATTCCTATCATTATATCCCCTTTACCACGTTTCCCCCATAATCTAACCCAGAGGGTCTCAAGTTGCTCTTCTTGGGTGCCAAACTCCACTTGTAGGGAAGTGTACTGCTCCTTCTCTCCATTTTTCAGGTGAAAAGTCTAGCAGTAAGAGTCAATCTCCACTTCGTCATCCCTGATGGCACGCAGCCTCTGCACTGCAGCCTGGAGTTCCCCTATCCGGCACTCCAGAGACTCCAGTGTGAAGCAAACCTTACAAGGGGAGGTGTCGTTGTCCCTGACCCCAGGTGCCTGCAGTCGTTCCAGTCACTCTATGATTCTGTGATTCTATGATACAGAAGTTGAATAGTAATAGACAGTCTGTGTGCTCTCCACAGAGACACACCACCCTTTAAAGTCCTTTGGAATGACAAGTTCATATATAAACCCATTTCAAGTCTTTTTTGGAGGTGTCTGATTGGCTCTATTAAGATAGGTAAGCCAATTTATGCCAGCTCAGGATCTAGTCCATATGTGTGTAAACCAGTCCACTGGTAGATCCTTTTTCTGTGGTTCATTATATTTGCTTTTAAAGGTCTAACTCAGTGCTTCCCAAACTTTTCCTCAGCATGACCTCATTTATGCCTCCATTTCCTCAGTGTGACCCCATTTTCTCAGCATGGCCCCTCATTCCCAACCCACAGCCTCTGACCCATGCAACCCTACCTGCTGATGTTGTGACCCCATTTGGAGTTGTGACCCACAGTTTGGGAACCACTGGTCTAAGTATTATCAGTAGCAGCAGAAGCCACAACAGTTATCATCATCATCATCACCATCATTACGGAAAGAATCATTTACATGGTCTCAGCTTCCCTGGTTTGCTGCCAAAACAAAACCACCCTATCTCTGGCATGGTTCCGGAGAGGCCAGACAGGTACAGTGGGTCAGGGGTGAGCTGTATCTAAAGAACTGTGTGAGAGTGATAGGATTAGGATGCAGGAAGCAGGGGCTCATCAGGGCAGAATATATCAGCACCACAGTGTTTGCTGTTGACATGGTTCTAAGTACTGCTTTTTTTTGTGCACTGTGATGGCCGCTGAGTGCCATGTACTAGCAAGCAGAACTTACATGTAGAGTGTAGCATCAGCAGCAAAACTCTGTGAACAAACACAGGTAGCTGGGAAACATCTACTTTAAGCTTTACCTTCTGTTAAACTGTTGCTAGCAGTGCTGGTAAGTCATATGGACCCTCACTCTTCTTCATCAGTAGTATAATGCTGGATTTTATTGAAGAGAGACAGCATCATTCAAGACTGCCTGCATCAGTAGGCATTTAGCTTTTGTCTGTGAAGTGATGCCAAAGGCTGTATAACATATCACCCTTCGTTGCAAGAAATAGAAGAGGGGAACTGAGTGGCTCATGAGTCACTGGCAAAGGACTAGAGGAAAAGGGAATGAAACAAACTGAATGAAAAATGCAGAATGAAGAGGTCTTCAGAAGGACCAGGTCTTGGCACATGTTTCTACAGTACCTAGCATGATGAGGCCTCTGGTCATATTGTAATCCTCTTCCTCCTCTGCCTCATCATCATCATTCATCAGTCCAAGCAAGGTGCATTCCAGACTCAAAAATCCACTGTGGCAAGCAAATAAAAAAAATGCATGGAGGAAAGGAGGAGAATGGCTTTTCTTTTCCACCTATTTTGCTTTAGCATATGAGAAGAAAAAAGGGAAAAGCAAAATATGGTGATGAAATATGTAAAATTAAAATGGCTGAACATATTTAAAAGCTCATCCAGTCCTGAGTGTTTGAAAAGAATGAATCAAAAAGTTGTGCTGGAGAAAGCAATTAATACATGTGTAATTTCATGTTGAGAGTTCACTTGACTTCCAAGTTAGGGCACTGAAAAAGTATTTAACAAATATAATTAATTTTGACAACTGTAAACTTTCTTGAGTTTAGGATCATTCCTAAACATATGACAAAAAATCATTCCTGACTATATCTGAAAGAAAATTAAGCCTCTATAGCAGGTACTGTGAATTTTACAAATCATTCCTAGCTGGAGGGGGCAAACTGCTTGGATACAACAAGACAACACTCAAATCTTCCTCTTCAGAGAATTTACTTATCACCTTGTTCATCTTGTTCATCTTTATGCTTTCTGATTACCCCTAAAATTGGAAGTTTAGTGCTCTTATTCTGGAGATCTCAAAGTGCAGGGGTGGGGAGCATAGAAATAGTGGTTCCTTTAAAGGTTGTTACTAGAGTCACAGCAGAACAGCAGCCTTTCCAAAGGTTTCCCCTTTCAGTTTTGTTTCCTGGCTCTTTCTTGTTCCCTTTAAGGTAGAAGTGAAAGTAATCATTACCCAAGGCTAGCAGGGGTGCACTCTTTATATCATGCATTGCATGAAAACTAAGCAGCAAGGGAAAGGAACCAAAGAAAATCAAGCATAAGAATAATGTAACAGGTTGTCTGGTTGCACCATACAATCTTTTATTTCCCATGGTGAACTTGCCCACAGAACACAGCATAAACCAGGGGTAGGCAACGTTTTTTTGGCCGGAGTGCTGAAAAAAACACAATATCTACCTTGGAAGGTGCCGGAGTGCCAACATGCTAGAGCCTGAAGCAGCTGGGCTTGCAGCCTCCCAGGTACCTGCTGGGAGCAGCCTGGGCTCTGTGGTTGGCAGCAGCTGCTTAGAGCTCGGGCTGTTGCTGACCCCTGGCATAAACCATATGTCTGCAAACATCAGGTACAAATAGTAAGGGGTTAAACCAAACCCTGTGGTTTTTTTTCCCCAGACCCGGAAAGAGTACCTTGGCTTACTGCTGCACCTTCTATCCTCACAGCCTTCCCTCTCTCTCCCCTGGGAGCTTTTAACTTCCTTTGGACCAGCCAATTATCCTTATCAGCTGGCTCAGTCCTCCTAGGAAGGTCTGTAATCACTTTCTTACCACCTGCAGCTGGGCTGCAGCCATGGAGACCTGCAGTCTGCTACACATCCACCCCACCCCCACCCCCCAAGAATGGAACACACTTCCATTTCTTTATCCACCCCACTCCCCCCCCCACTTCTCAGGAGAAGAAATTTGCATTCACATGCACTGACCTCAGGCAGTGGTGTATGGGGAAGTCAAAAGGTTGTAAGGATAAATAACACCTCATCAGCTAGGGGTTAGCCTTCCTCATAGCATTAAACCATATTAATGGGGCTTGGTTGGTGACCAACTGGAAATAAGCTCCTAAGGCAGGGGTGGGAAAAATACAGGCTGTGGAGGGACTTTTTTGGCCCACGGCAGGTCCCCGGGTCCCACCTGGCCCAGGTGCCATCTGGCCTGTGGCATGTCCCTCTACCCCCAGGGATGCAGCAGGGCTGAGGTGGATGTGTGGCCAGACTCTATTTCCTGGCAGCCCTATCAACAGCAGCTCCTTCCAGCTGCTGCCGCCACCAGCCCATGGAGACTAGCCAGGACCCATGCAGGGAGGGTCTGTGCCCTGGGCTGAGCTCATGGCCCTGGCCCGGTCCTGACCTGTCCTATGCAGGGGTCAGTGTCCCTGCAGCGCCCATTCTGGACCCATCCATCCCAACTATGATGAACAGCAGTGGTGGCAGGTGGGCAGGAGCTGCTGCTGGGCAAGAGAATAAAGCAAGACCTGGTGGTGAGCACGGCCACCTCCCCTTTGCTGCTGCTGGACCCTTTTTGGTGCTGCTGCCCAGAGCCCACACCAGGACTGCCCTGTCCCTCCTTGCCACTTCTGCTGCTTCACTGAGTGCAGGAGCCCAGAGGTGGCGCTGGTGGTGGCAGCAGCAGGGAGGAGCCACAGAGCAGCCCTGACATGGGCTCTGGGCAGTGGCCCATGACAGCTCCCCAAAACTCTCTATGTGGCCCATGGACCCAAATAATTGTCTACTTCTGCCCTAGGAGATTGTAACAAAGGGCTTCTACTACCCATTTAATTGCTAATTACTCTTTCTCTATTATAGCATACTTCTGCTTTCAGGGGAGGAGCTTTCTACTCAGACACAGGATAGGGTGTTCCCCATTGTCAAATTCTTGGGAGAGGACCACTCCCAGGCCTTGCTCTGAGGCATCCATGTATACAATAAATTATTTTGTCAGGTCTGGACCATGCAGGACTGGTGTGCTACACAATAGCCATTTTACAGCTCCAAATGCTGTCTCACATTTGCATGATCACTGGACCCTTTGTGGTGCCCCTTTCCACAACAGGTCCATTACTGGGGCCATGATGTCAGCAAACTGTGGGATGAACCACCAATAGTAACTTGGTAGACCTAAGAAGGACTTAAGTTGTTTTTCTGTTGTTGGCACTAGTGACTCAACCAAGACCCTCACCTTATCAATCATGGGCCTGATTTTCTCTCTGTCCAGTATCTACCATAGGTATTTAGTTTGTATACACTAGGCAACATTTACTCAGACTGGCCATGAGCCTAGCTGTGCGTATAAACTGCAACACCACCCTCAGGCACTGGAGGTGGTCCACCCACATGCTCGCAAATATTACAACATCGTCTAAGTAGAAGGTCACATATGCTCAGTGCAGGCAAAGTATTTTATCCATTAATCATTGGAATGTTGCTGGGGCTTCATATAGCCCCAAAAGTAAGGCCTTCAAATGGTAAAGTCCCCATGATGTTGCAAAAGCTGCAATTTCATGGGATGCCAGGTCTAACAGTATCTGCCGGTACCCTTTGATTAGGTCCAGAGTGGGTATATATCTGGCATTGCCTATGTGCTTCACCATTTCATCTGTCGTGGGCATAGGATACACATCACATTTTGAAACAGCATTGACCTCATGAAAGTCAATACAGAACCACATTCTGTATGGTTGGGTTTCAGCACTAATACAATTGGGTAGTACACCATTTACTGTCGTTTGACTCCTCCATGACTCCCAAATCCATCATTTTCTTAATCTCTTGCTTTAGTTTCCCTCATCCAGGTTGGGATTCTCAAGTATCCCTTCTGGATTGTGTATCCTGGTTTGAGGACAACTTGGTGTTCAACCAAGTTAGTCCTCCCTGTGAACATCTCTTTAAACTCCTGCCGTAGTTGGGGTCAAAGTTTCCTCTAGTTGGAGGTCAGCTACTGAATCTGGGGGAGGGATCCAGCCCCATCAGGCTGGCTTCTAGCAAACATGTGGAAGCAATGCACACCTCCGCCTCCCCTCTCTCTCCCCTGGGAGTTTTTAACTTCCTCTTGGCCAGCTAATTATCCTTATCAGCTACAGAGCTGTACAAAAATTAACATGAATCCATAACAGAATATCCTCGAACCTTGTCTGCATTAGCTGGGTTGCAGGGAACTTGAACTTTCCCAGTGTTACTGACTGGTTTGTTGAATCCAACTGTCAGCGCGTCCGCCAAGTACCCCCTTTTTCCTCGTAATTCCCGCCTGCCACGACTTGGATCTTAAGGAATGAAATAGGGGGGAAGTGATTGTCACATATAGAAGTACCCGCGGGAAGTACCATGTTGACTAAAATCAATTTTTAATGCTTTTATTCCATAGGTCTTTGTTGTTACAGGAAACTCTCCTTTTCGGGAAGCTGCAATCCAGCAGACTATTCTTGGGGCCCCAGCCTCCTGGCCAGCCCTATTCTAATAACCCAGTGCACAGAGGTTGTGCCAGGTCTTAGTCTCTGCCGTTACTTAACTTATTACCCGCTTGGCAGTAATTATTCCATTAACGACTTGTTACAGCCACCGCCTGCAGCTTTTCCCGGCAGAGCCAGTGTATGGGTTCCAAAACTCTCCCGCAGTCAGGACTTGCCTTCCCGGCTCTCAGCATCCCTCTCCCCTCAGGGTCCCGAAGCCACCCAGACTCTTCAGGGTCTAGGCAGGGGTTGTCCCTCTTGCTGCCCCCTTTGACCCACTGTAGCCTTTCTGTTCTTGGATGTCGGCTGCAGTTCCCACCTGCAGCATGGCTCCACTTCTCCCCACACTCACTGCAGCTCTTGTGGACTCAAGGTAAGTTGAGGTGAAAATCCAGGTTCTGGGATCCCTCTGCTCCCGTTGATCCCACGTTGGTGTCCCTCTTCTCTCTCTCTCTCTCAGTGGTGCCCAATGGCATCCCTCTTTCACCCTCTCTTCTATTTATTCTCAGAGTCTGGTCGCCATTGGCTCCTTAAGGGCTGGAGCCTGCCCCCACAGGGTAATTATTTCCAGCTGCTCCCATCTCCTTAGCAGCAGGGCCTCAAGGGAGACCCTGTTACACCAACCTACACTCTACGGAGGCAGAGACCTTCTTGTCAGTAGTTCTGTGCCTAAAATAAAGGGATTTGATCAGGACTTACTTCTAGGTTCTACTCAGATACAACTTATCAGTTAATACTAATGCATTGAAAGATCTGAAGTGCAGAGAGCACTCAAGAAATCCTGTAACCCAGGTTACACTGAAGTATGTATGAGAAGCCTGTTCTAAGGCAATCCATTCTGACTTCTGAGGGCTAGGAGAAACCTTGGGGAGCAATGCGCTCATAATTTTCTCCTGCCTCCAGTTCTCTGGTACAGGGGCTATTCCTGGACAGTGTCCAGGAGAAGCAATCCACTATAATGCAGCATGAACAGGTCCAGGGAGGTGATGCTTCCTCTCTATGAGGCACTGGTCAGGCTGCAGCTAGAGTAATGTGTCCGATTCTGGGCACTGCAATTCAAGAAGGATGTGGACAACCTTGAGAAGCTCCAGAGAAGGGCCACTCGTATGGTTAGAGGTCTGCAGGGAAGACCCTATGAGGAAAGGCTGAGGGACCTGGACCTTTTCAGCCTCCACAAGAGGAGGCTGAGGGGGGATCTTATGGCAGTATACAAATTCACTGGGGGGGAGGCAGCAGGGAATAGGAGATGCTCTGTTTACCAGAGGACCCCTTGACATAACCAGAAACAATGGCCACAAGCTGATAGAGAGTAGATTTAGGTTGGACATCAGAAAGAACTTCTTCACAGTTAGGATTGCCAGAATCTGGAACAGGCTTCCAAGGGAGTTGGTGCTCTCCCCTACCTTGGTGGTCTTCAAGAAGAGACTGGACAAGTACCTGACTGGGGTCACATGGCCCCAGCACTTTTTCCTGCCACTGGCAGGGAGTCAGACTCAAAGATCCGTTGAGCTGCCTTCTGACCATCTATGAATCTATAATGAGGGAGTGAAAAGGGGAGAATAGATGGGATCATGGGCTGAGTCAGAGATCCCCAGATATACACAGGAGCTCCCCTTTGGCATGGGGCTGCTCTGCAGTTCTTTTTACACATGCAGAATCTGTCCCTTAGCTTCCATTATTTTGTCTCAGCTGCGAGCTATTTTAGCACCCAGATATTGGTGCCCATCAGTTTGCGGTTGAGATAAAACCAGTGTGTTGGGGGACGTGTCTCCTTGGAGTGTACAGAAGCAGAAAAAGTTGTGTGGGCTTGACATATATCAGAAAATTCACACTTCTAGGGGTATTTGCACCCCTACTTATGTGAGGTCAAATCAGCAGAGTCTGGCTTACCTGCACTCCAGCTAGTGAAGAAACTGGAAATAACTCTCAGATAAGCAACATGGTATTTTTGGGTGCTACATTTTTAGTGGCAGCCTATTCCTTTGTTGTCTCTGCTGACCAGTGAATTAAAAGCATTTCCATTGTGGGTTTACTTTAATTTTATTGATCAGCTTTGCTTTCTGTCCCTCTCTCATAAGCATCTTTTCATATAACATGCAATATTTATATAGCATCCACTGGTACTGTCAACCAGACTATCACTGCTCTGGTAGCTGGCGTGAAGAAGGAGCCAGCAGATACAAATGGAGAAATGAAGGATCTATATGGAAGCTCTTAGAGGTGCTAGCTTGGTGCTTGATTCTGCACAGTGCTGAGTACTATAGCCTAATCTTGGAAACCACTTGTATGTGTTTAGCACTAGGCTTACATTGTGATTAAAACTAAACATGCATTTAAGCACTTTGCTGGATTCAGGCAAAAGTGCTCAATGCCTTGTAAGACTGAGCCCCTGCCCCTAGTCTTCAGCAATGGTCTTTAGAAGAACTCCTACATCTTTGCTCCCCGCTTCTGAGCTTTGATGATGAATGCCTGGAGCTATATATGAGTTAAGTTTTTCTTGGTGTTGGCAGATTCTCTATAACATCCAATGTACGGCTAATTCTTACTATGTAGGTAACTAGTTTCTTATCCCATCTCTTTGTGTCCCCCATCTCCCCACACCCCCCAGTTCATTTTGGAGAGATTTATGCATTTAATGCAATTAATGCAAATGCAGACATGTTATGAGAATGGTTTAATTTCCATTTCATCACAATCAGATTGTAGACACAGTTCTGTTTCATTGTATGCCTCTGTTTCCAGGATTTGTACAATATTCACTTGGAGTGACAGATGCCCCTGTCGAAAGAATCAGGCCTCCCAATCTATGTCACTAAATGTTCAGCATTTGAATGGAACATAAATGATGCATAAGCCTTTTTCTGGCCTTTAGTTCCACTTAAACAATAAGGTCTAACTGGCACAGGAGCCACTGCAGAGGAATGAATTTCACCTTTGTTAAATATGTGAACTGCCTTTCTCCAGTACTATATTTTCCTTATGAATAAAGGTCTGAACAGCACACCCACTTTCTGCCAATATAAATGGAGTTCCGCTATTGAAGCCTTTCAAGTAAACATTTTAATTGTGTGCCAGTGTAATATGCTCTTCAAAGAACTCCTTGGATACTGAAAGTGAAATCAATCACTCCTCTGCGATCACACACATCAGTTAAAGCAAAAGATGCCTGCAGATGATGAGGAGGCACCTCATATATTAGTTTTTATTTTCTATTCACTTTCACATGGTTGCAAAACTGTAAATGAATCCACTTTGTAGTGATCATGAGGTTCAGTAAACACAGGTATACATGAATGAGAAGAACAAAACAATGAACTTTATTTGTGGGTGAGTAGGCAACCTCTCCAGATGTTTGCTCTCGCTTGCTCTCTTTCTCTCTCTCTAACTCCCCTAACTGTGGAACCATCTCCCAACTTCCAACTCCTCTAGTCTTCTAATTAAGAGAATGTCTCTAAATTATAACTTCTATCACTACACACTTGAAAGAGACATGTATTTCAGTCTTGCTCACCAAGTTCCATTGTTGTTGCTAACTTTCCAGGGTGAGTTTGGAGGACTAAATGATGTCAAAGCAACTGGCCATCCTGAATTTTCTGCAAAAGTCTAGATTCCAGGGCTTTGCCTTGGTGTCCCTCATGATTCCCTGAAATGGGGCTTTTGCCTAGATTTTAAAACCCAGTCCTGAATTGGCTCAGTCCCTGAATGTTAGCAGGGTGCCAGGCAGTGTCCTGCTGTATCTGCTGAGAGGATGCAGTACAACACTGCCTATCACTGCAAGAAGCACTTCCTAGACCAGACGCAGCAAAGCCACATTCACGTAGCACTATGCCCAGGCTAGTTAGCTTCCACCTCAAATTTGCCCAGACTGCAGTGTCATCTGAAAGCAGCTGTCCTAAATATTTCCAGTGGTATGGAGGTAATTAACCAAGCACTGCACCACATGAAAATGGCCATACCATTTCCAGCCATGGAGATGGCCACCTATACCACCAGACTAAAATGGCTACACTTCCTAGAAATGAAAGTGGTATAAGTGGTTCCAGATGTTTATAAAGCAGACCTCAGGGGCTGTGCCCTGGATTTGAATCCCAGAAGGTTGGTCATTTTGAACAGTATGCTGCTAATGCCTTTACTCAACAGTTTCTCTGCAGATTTAGTATTGTTAAGAGACCAGGCTCTCCTTCCATTTAGACTGATGTAAATCCACAGTAACTCCTACTGATAGCAATGTAGCTACACTTGTTAAACAAGAAGATGAATCAGGGTCAGGTAGGGGAAAATAAGAAGAAAAAATATAATTTATACTAGCCACAAAAAAGATAAGGGACAGTGGAAAGCAGAAAGACAAAAAAGAGAGAGAAATTGCTGGAGCTTCAAAGGGGAATAAATACCAAAGTAACAAGCTTCTCTATCAATGAAACTGCATATTTAAGATAACAATTTGCTGTAATCATCCCTGGGTACATCTACAAGAGCCGCTGACTGCACAGTAGCTGAATAATACTGCACAGTAGTGCATTACAGCACGGACAGTACTAATATGCTACTGTGCAGTATTATTAGGCTACTGCACAGTATCATCAGTTAAAAGACATTCACCAGCACTACTGCATTACTGGTTACTGTTCATTTATTTAGTAGTTGTTTATACAAATACTAAATAAATGTGCAGTAACCACTGTGCAATAGCATGTTGTGTAAATGCAGCCACTGACACATAATGACTTGCAGTCACTAGGTATGACATCCCACTAAGTGCAGTCCAGTGGAGCATCATTATTGATATGCTATTATAGCAGAACTGCATAGAACACATTTTTTCCTGATATATAAAAGATATCCCAGACAATTTTACAAAGGAAGGAGTGAGGCTCTGAAACAGTTTTTATGAGCCCAGAAGCAGCTCACTTCATGCCTTGAACATTAGAACCAATGGTATTGTTGAAGATTTGCTCTTGGTTTTATTTACTTAAGAACACACTGATCCTCCAGTGCTAAGGGCAATGTATCACCCTGACACTAAGAGGAAAGGATGGATGAGTCCTGCTCTTAACATATAACAGGTGCATGATCATGTGTACACACATGCATGCATATACATACATGTGTTTACCCTCAAAATTAATTCCACTGCCACTCTTCCCGAAGTTTACCTTCATTCTTAAGTAACAGCAAACATAAATCTCAGGCAAAGCTACCCACTTCTAGTTCTTTCTAGGGTTTCTTTATTCATGACCTCCTGTACCTCTCTTGAAGTTTTTTTTGCCTTGGTCAACTTGTTAACTCCTCTACAGCGTATAATGAATTTGGATGTTAGAATGAATCAGGGAAACAGGTCTGGGGAGACTAGTCAGGTGTGACGGGGAGCCAGTGGCCCCGTTATGGAGTTGCCCAAGATGGGTTAATTGCCCATTAAGAACGCACAGCTCAGTGCTGGAGCCTGATAGCAGACTTGCTGATTGCTAATTAAGGCCTTCCTGTCTGGTGGTGGGGCCAGCCAGGAGGGTGTAGGGCTAATGTGGGGCTAGCGAGGCCAGAGGTAGAGTGCCTCCTTGACTGGCCCATGCTGGGGCCAGGACTGGCCCACTGCGAGGGGCACCCAGAATCGTGGGCCTGGGACCCCGCCTGGCCTTTGAGACGAGGCCAGGCCTGTATATGGCCCAAGGTCCTGAGTGGGGACCACATCCGAGAGGGGAGCCAGCTATGAAGGAGGAGGGATTGCAGCCCGGATGAAGGCGGTGTAGGCTGCTGGAGTGGAGGGATTAAAGGAGGGTCCTGCCAGGAGGATTCTGGAGCCTAGTGTGGGGCTGGGGTGACTGCTAACATCTGGATGCCATCTGCGAGGCTTTGGCTGTGGTGTAGGGGAGGAATGGAGCCACCGATAGCACCCCCTGGCATCGGGGCAAAAAAATGGGCAGCCTCCCACCTTATTAACAGCTTAGTAATTTTCCAGCAAGTCATGGCGGGCAAGACAGGCGGGCAGCATGCCCGGAGGCAGGTGGGAGGCCAGCCATGGCTGACCTGAGAGAAGCCCACCTTGTCACAGAGAGGATAGGCTAAAAGCTGGTATAAAGGGTGGCAGAAGAAGGGAGGAAGGCTAAGCACTAAAGAAACAAGAAGCTGGGACACAAGGGAAGTGGTGTGCTTTAGGTGTGGAGAGAGGGGGTACATAGCCAGGTACTGTAACAAAGGAGGAGGGAATGAAGGGACCCACGAGTTTCCTCACAAAGAGCAGATGGACTGCAGTTTCAGGAGGCACAAAGGGCCACGGCGCAAGGCTAAGCCTATTGTGGAAATGAAAATAGGGGGTCTAGTAGTGCTCTCTATTGTTGATATGGGATACACCCAAACAATGTTAAGGGCAGACTTAGTGACACCAGTGATGGGGGAATTGATGACCCCAGTAAATATGGTCTGTATTCATAGAGCCTCATACAGCCTCAGGATGTGCTGTGGAGGCTGTGCTGTTTCAAAAGTGGCAGGGAGAAGAAAGACCCACAGCATACACAAGCAAAACATTCTCCAAGGTGGAGACCAGATATTCAACATAGAAGGCGAATGCCTGGCCATCCAGGGGGGGACTTGAACTGTTTAGGTACAATTTATTAGGTTGGAAACGTGTGCTGATTACAGATCATGCACCCTTGAAATAGTTCCAAGCCGCGAAGACTGATAACTCGCGGATAATGTGATGGCCTCCTGCATTACAGCCTTTCCATTTTTCAGTAGAATATCGAGCAAGAAAGAAGAAGTCATAGCAGGTTTTTTGTCCCAATCTACAGCTAATGCTGATGAGGTACAGTAAAGATCAGGAAGTGAGCAACGAGAACACAAAGAGATGCTGCTGACGGGACGATCAACAGGGGCGCCCCGACTAAAGAGGGAGGTGTAGCAGGGCGCCGGTGGCCCTGACAGAGCTGCCCGAGACGGGCTAACTGCCCATGGAGAAGGCGCAGCTCTGTGCTGGAGCTGAGGAGCAGACTTGTTGACGGCTAATTAAGGACCGGTGGTGGGGCCGGCCGGGGGGTGTTAACTGCCACTTAAAGACTTTGTGTGAGGGAATCAGACACGGATTGCACCGGGGCTGCGGCTGGGAACAAGCCGGCGCAAGGCGCGGTTTCCTGCCGGAGGCGCGGGCGGGAGGAGATCCCCCAGGGCGGCGGGCGGCGGGCGGCGGGCGGCGGTGCCTGCGGCCCGCCAGGAGCGAAGCCGGCGCGGCGGTACCCGGCGTCAAAACAAGAGACTTTGAATGCCAAGAGAAAAGCGCTGGATGCTAATGCGATGGCCCGGGCACCTGTATCTCATGGGAGAGCTCGCCTCCTCCCTGGGAGGGGTGGGGGAAGATGGCAAACAGCCGGGCAGAGGCTGTTCTCCTTCTTTCGGGGGAGGGCAGGACGAGTCGCAGCTCGGGGCTTTCCAAAGCCTGGCGGAGTGCACCAGGTTGTGGCAAGGCCTTGTAGCGGCGGGGCCTGAACCCGTGACAGCAGCAAGAGACGGCCGCGGCGCGGGGAGCGGCATGCTGTAGTCGTCACTGAAAACTGGAAGCTTCCACATGCTGGTGTTACCTCTGTTTGCTCCCATCAAGTCCCGGCAGACGAGACGAACACGGGTACGGGAAGCAGGACTGAATATGTCTTTTTGATCAACCCAGGAATCCCGTTCACATGCGGTGTTGTAAACACACCCATGCCATCCTTAAACTAGCTAGTTCAGACACCATTCGCTTTGACGGCAGAGAGCTTGGCACAGGCTGCGAAACACAACCAAGAAGCTGACTGTGACTGTAAAGTGGCGGGCAGCTCCAGAGGAAAAAGCTCAGGCTCTAACACCAAAAATATTTAACTGGTGCTAACTTAGCAGAAGGAGATGGGAGTAGAGGAGCAAGGTACCAGCCTTACGCCAGGATGGAGAATATTCAAGAAAGGCTTAGGAACAAGGGTGGGCAAAGCCAAATTAGTTCCTGAAATGAACTGGGAGGCAGCCTGCATCTCTGGACAGGGATGATGTGATCTCACCTCTTCCGAAGTACAACGGTAGCAGCACTCTGCTCAGACCCTAGGTCTGGAAGCCCGGCCCCTTAGGAAGATAAGGAAACTGAAGTTGGTCAAGCGAAGAAGGGTGCCTGAGTATTTCAGGAGAGTGAGTGTCCAGTGATTAAGGAGGGGACTGCAGAGCTAGTGAGAGGCCACACTGGAGAGCACGGAGATGTGCCCTTAAGTCCAGAATAAGAGGAAAATCGGGGAAAGTGATCCCTTACTGAATGAGGGAGGCAACCTCAACAGATGATGCAGAAACGGCTGAAATACTCGATGCCTGTTTTAGCTCAGTCTTCACAGGGAAGGTCAGCTCCTAGACTACTGCACTGGGTAGCAGAGTTTGGCGAGGAGGTGAGTTGCCGACAGTGGTGAAAGAACAGGTTAGGGACTATTTAGAAAAGCTAGACATCTACAAGTCCATGGGGCCAGATGCAGTACACCCAAGGATGCTGAGGGAGTTGGCTGATGTGATTGCAGAGCTGCTGGCCATTATCTCTGAAAACTCATGGTGATTGGGAGAGGTCCCAGACAATTGGAAAAGGGCAAATATAGTGCCCATCTTTAAGAAAGGGAAGAAGGAGGATCCAGGGAACTAGAGATCTGTCAGCTTCACCTTAGTCCCTGGAAAAATCATGGAGCAGATCCTCAAGGAATCCATTTCTAAACACTTGGAGAAGTTGGCTAAGAGCAGTCAGCATGGATTCACCAAGGGATTGACTTCTATGATGAGATGACTGGCTCTGTGGATGCCAATGGATGTGGTATACCTTGACTTTAGCAAGGTTTTTGATAGGATCTCCCACAACATTCTTGCAAACAAGTTAAGGGAGTTTGGGCTGGATGAATGGACTATAAGGTGGATGGAAAATTGGCTGGAGCATCAGGCTCAGAGGGTAGTAATGGCTCTTATATCTAGTTGGCAGCTGGTATTAAGTAGAGCACCCCAGGCATCAGTTCTGGACTGTTTTATTTAATATCTTCATCAACAACCTGGAATATGGCATGGAGTGCACCCTCAGCATGTTGCAGATGACATCAGGCTGAGGGGAGTAGCAAATATGCTGGAGGGTAGAGTTAAGATTCAGAGAGACTTTGACAAATTGGAGGATTGGACCAAAAGAAATCTCATGAAGTTCAATAAGGACAAGTGCAAAGTCCTGCACTTAGGACAGAACAATCCCATGCACCAGTAAAGCCTGAGGACCAACTGGCTAACCAGCAGCTCTGCAGAAAAGGACCTGAGGGTTACAATGGACAGTCAGCTGAATATGAGCCAGCAGTGTGCCCTTCTTGCAAAGAAGGCTAACGGCAAACTAGGTGTGTTGCCAGCAGGTCAAGGGAAGTGATTATTCCCCCTCTATTCAGCACTGGTGAGACCACATCTAGAGTGCTGTGTTCAGTTTTGGTCTCCCCACTACAGAAAGGATGTGGACAAATTAAAGAGTCCAGCAAAAGGCAATGAAAATAGTGAGGAGGCTGGGGCTCATTACTTCTGAGGAGAGGCTGAGGGAACTGGGCTTATTAAGTGGGGGGAAGAGAAGGGGGGGCGGGGATTTAACAGCCATCTTTAACTACCTGAAGGGTGGTTACAAAAAGGATGGAGCTGGACTGTTCTTAGTGGTGGCACATCACAGAACAAGGAGCAATGGTCTCAAGTTAAAGCAAGGGAAGTTTAGGTTAGTTATTAGGAAAAACTCTCTCATTAGGAGGGTCGTAAAACAATGGCACAGGTTACCCAGAGAGGTGGTGGAACCTCCATTTTCAGAGGTTTTTAAGATCCAGTTAGATAAAGCTTTGGCTGGGATGATCTAGCTTGGACTGGTCCTTCTTTAAGTAGGGGGTTGGACTGGATGTGACTTCCCAAGGTCCCTTCCAACCCTAATTTTCTGTGATTCTGTGTGGGAGCAGACAGGAGGTTCCAGGTTGGGAGCAGTGCCAATATATTTTACTTAGTCCCACTTTAATACAGTCCTCAACCGTGGGGTCTGAGTGTCTGTTTATGAGCAGGTTCCTGTTTGTGTCTGAGTGTCAGTTTATAAGCTGGCTTTCCACAGTGCACACCTGAAGCAGAATATGAACTGGTCGAAGGAAGCTGTCGGGTCCCTGGCTGTCTGGTCAGGTACCTGTAGAGAACTGCTTCCCTGGTCAGGTTTCTGAAACCTGTCACCACCAGGAGGACTTTCTTTCACATATCTCTGATGTTTGGGGAGTCAGAAGTGGTCAATCATTTCTGCCTGCCAGTGGCAGGTCTGCCTCGGGCAGTTCAGTGGACCTCTTTGCCCTACGCTGTTTCTCCATGGTTGCACACCGAGTGCCCGGTGAGCTGCCTGCCAGCTCAGATCTCTGTGCTCTTTCTGCGGGTCCTTGTGGAAGATCTGCTCCCACATGGCTTGGCAGCTGTCACCAGGTAGTAAGTCTATAGGCAATAGGGTGTCTCTTTCCCTTACCACTTCCCGTATCACCAGGGTCGCTAGAGTAGCATTGTGCAGCTTGTACTTCTCCCAAAAGCACTTCAGGGTCTCGTAAAACCATGAGGAAATCATCATCCACAGGCTCCTGTTGGTTGTCGGGTGCACCTACCACTGTCGCAGCAGCTGCCCAGCAAAATACTTAACAAAGCTGGCTGTTTTAGATTCCACCCCTCTTGCCAGTTTGCACGCCTGGCTCATGCATTTGGCCCAGAGGAAGAGAAGGATGTCTAGCATCCCTCTGCTTCTGCAGCGTTTCACTTTGTACAGCTTGGCCCTCGGCACTCTCCCATGCGGACTTCCAAAAGAAAACACGCCCGGCTCCTTGGATTCTGCGCACAACTTGTTCTGAGGGGGGAACTCTAGGGTGGTGTGTAGCAGCATTGGCAAGACCACTGCCTTCATCAGTGCCACCCCCCCACGTTGACAGGCAGCACGATTGCCATAGTGCCGTAGCTGGGGGGTGAGTGGAGCAACTGCCCCAGGTGCCAAAGCAAAGGGGTGCAAATGGGCGCTACGCGGCCGGGGCGGGACATAGAACGGAGTCACGAGTGGCTCGTCTGAGGGGGGCATGGGGATGGAGGAAGGGCAGCTCCTGCCTGGGTGTACATGCAGCGGCAAGCACGTGGGGGGAGGGTGTGCCCCCCCAGATCTGTGCATGGGGTGAGGGCAGGCTGCCACTGTGGGCTTTGCCCCAGGTGCCAAATGTCACTGCTATGGCACTAGCCATAGCTCGTCTTTGTCCGGGCTTGGCCTCCATCTTTTCCCATGTCCTCTGACCCCTCAGCTCTGAATCAAACTCTACCCCGAGGATCTTTACCCCCTCTCAGGGGATGGAAACCCCTGGAAGCAACAGGTCCCCAAGCTTACCTACCACTAGTAGATGCTTTTGCTCACATTGAGCTTGGCCCTGCTGCTGCTCCGTATACCTGGGTGTGTGTAGTGCTCTTTCTTTGTCCCTGCAGATGATGTTCAAGTCATCCATGTACGTGAGGACTTTCATCTTTTCCCCATTCTTCCTGGGGATCTTCACACCACTGATCCCAGGGTCCTGCCTGAGTGGCTGTGCTAGTGGGTCCATCGCACAAATAAACAGGAGTGGGGAGAGTGGGCAGCCCTGCCTAACACCCGATTCGACCACGGTTGGATCCGGGTGTTCACCAGAGCCCTGCTGCTCACAGTGGTGTATGGTGCCTTTATCCAGGTGACAAAGGTTGCAGGGGTACCCAGCTCTTTCAGTCTCCAGTAGGAAGTGATGGGATACCTGCACTAAGTGAACTGTACTGCTACTACAGGAGGACGGATAAGAGCGATGGGAAATAAATGGCAGACTTTATATGGTGGAGAGGGGTCTGGTACAGACTGTTTTAGGGACTGGCCCTCTGAGGGGGGCAGTGGGTGGGGATATGGGGATGGGGATGGGTGCATGGATATGCAGTGTGAACTGTATAACAGGTTTTTAATGGTTTAACTGTCAAAGTGGGCTTTGATCTGCCAAGTGAACCAAAGGGGCTGCTGGCAGAGTGTTGGAGGTAAAGTTGATATATAAAATAGAGAGACAGAGAGAGAGATTTGCGAAAAACAAAAAGATTGGGAGCAGTGGCAAGGCTATGGAGACTCGAGGCAAGAGGAAGAGTCCAATGGATGTCGGAGGAGACGGCCCGGGAGAGCTGGTGCCCCCAGGCTCTGCCGTTAAAGGGCGGGGAGCGGAGGGCAGCGTTTAGTTGGTCAAGGAAGACAGGCGGAAGGCGGCCGGGCACGGGCAGCCCCAGCGGCCCGGGGCTGCGGCGAGGCGGGCTGGGGCCGGGGCTGCGCCCCCGGATCCCCGGGCCCGGAGGCGGCACCGCCCGGAGGAGGCTGCGCAAGGCCGGCCGGACTTCTCCTCGCCCCCGGGCTCCGGCGGAGCGGGGCTGCCCGGGGCGGGGCTCCTCCGGACGCTGGAGCGCCCGAGCGGGGCCGGTCACCCCGCGCCGCCTCCGCCGGGGAGCCTCTGCCTGAGCGCGCGGCGGGACCGGCGCTGCCCGCGGGGACTCGGCTGCGCGGAGCGCTCGCAGGGGCCGGGCGGGCGCGGGGCGAGGCGGGGCCGGGGCCGGGGCCGGGGCCGCGCGGGATGCGCTCGCCCCGTCCGGCCGCCGCGCCGCGCCGCGCCGCGCCGCTGGAGGCGCCGATCCCGCCGCCCGCGCCCTGCGGCCGCGCCGATGTGGGCCAACGCCAGCTGCCCCGGCGGCCCCGCGCCCGGCCCGCGCCTGCCGGCCGAGGCGTGCAAGCTGGCGCTCATGGTGCTGCTCATCGTGGCCATCACCCTGGGCAACGTGCTGAGCCTGCTGGTCTTCCTGCGCGCCCCGCAGTTCCGGACCTCCCAGGGCTACCTGAAGACCTCCCTCGCCCTGGCCGACCTCACCGTGGGGCTGGTGGTGGTGCCCTACTCCGTGTACAGGGAGGCCAGCGGCCTGGCCGCCAGCCAGGGGCCTGCGGGCGCCTCGGGCTCGGCCCAGTCTCTGCCCTGCTTCATCACCGGTCCCATCTTCGCTGGCTGCACCTTTGTGTCCATCAGCACCATCTTCCTGCTGTCGGTGGAGCGCAGCGTGGCGGTGCTGAAGCCCCTGCACAAGAAGGCGGTGGTCACCAAGCGCCGCACGGTCTGGCTCATCTTGCTCTCGTGGTCCATGAGTTTCTCGCTGGCCGTGGTCCCCCTCTTCTCCAGCCCAGACATCACCCTGCGCTACAGTCCCTGCAGCAAGATGTGCAACTATGCCTTCCCTGAGGCCAGGCTGCCCAGCTCCGGCTGGAACGTCATGCTGCTCTTCCCAGCCTTCGACTTCTCCCTCCTCGGGGGCACCTTTGCCATCAACTTCATCACCTTTGCCGCCATTCGCCACTACGGTAAGGCCCGGAGGCAGCTGGGCAGCGAGGTGCAGGGGGGCAACCGACTCTCCTTCTCAGATATCACTGCTGCCAAGACCATTGGCATCTTGACCTTTGCCTTCTCGGCCTCCTTCAGCCCCATCGCTGTCTTTGTGGTGGGCTCCGTCCTGGGCTACCAGTGGTGCCAGTTCTCCTTCTACGCCTTCTGGATTTTGACCTCCAACAGCTGCTGGAACGTGGCCATCTACAGTGCTTGGGACCCCAAATTTAGGCACGGGGTCAAGGACCTCTTCAGTAAGCGGATGCTGAAAGCTGCCTCCCAGCGCGCCAGCAGTGTTGCAGAGGGGGATTTCTCTTCTCCTGCCTGCGTGGCTGTCCTTAAGGGGATGTTTCGGCCAGAGAATGCTTGATGGGACATTAGGCTTTACCAAGAAGGCTCTAGGTTCCTACCACAGACACTGCAGCCACAAGCATGTGTTGTAATTTGGATTTGTAGTAGCAGCCTGGCTCAGTCCTGCTAGTCAGGGCAGACAAGGAAGTCTTTGGCAGGGACCTGTGTTTTGTCCGGAGCTATCATGATGGGGGATCTGGGAGAAAACTATTTAATTTCTGTTGTCCTATGTGCATGAAGAGGCAAAGACTATTTCATTATTGCAGTGCTAGGTTTTCTTGCCACACAGACTGTATTTTCTCATGTGCGTGTCTAAAACATAAGCAAGCCCAGGGAAAGAGATTATTTCAGCCTGTTTTTGTCAGCTAAACTTCTAGACTTGAACAGAATGTGTTTCTTTATGATGAATAGCAGGGTGGTTTTATAATGGAACTATTCCCCCCCTTCCATGTAGCTAAGAAATGATGCCACTGACTGTTATTGCCCCGAGGATGCCAGACACTTCAAAAATATGGGGGGGAAAAACAGAATTCTTAGAATTTCTGGGCCAAATGCTCTGCTTTTTCCCCTCAAATGTCCTCCCATTATATTTGTCCATGCAAGTAACTGAGTTTTCAGTTCAAAGGAAATTTTAAAAAATGTTTTTAGGTTGCCCCCAAAGAATTTATTTTTCCAAAATTTTCTGCAAACCAAAGAAGAGAGAAGAAAATTTGTTTCATATTAAGGAAAATATTTTGTTCAACTCAAATATAACACATTTGTATTTCTATAAAACAAAAAAAAATTTGTTTTATGCTTTTAAAACCTCTTAATGTATTTTTAAATAGAATTGAAGTATATTTTGAAATATGGTATCATTCTGGATTGGAAAATCAGAATGTTTGTTTTCAAAAAAGGTTAAAACAAAAATATTTCTGCCCCTTTTTTGGATTTTTTTTCCCAGGGTCAGTCCCCCCCCCCCCCACTAGATACAATTGACTCCAATTTTCAAAGTGTTTCAGTCAACCCAAATCTACACTTTTGGTAAAGTTCTGGACAAAAACATGTATCAACTTCCTATCATATAAGCCCAGTGAAATCATAGAAGGGTTTTCATTGAAGTCAGTGAGGCAAGCATGGAATTTACTGACTGCAGAATTTATTATTCAATACGAAGAGGCAAATCTCTGGATACAAGATCAGGTAAGGAAGGGGATCTGCATGTGGTATAGGGGTTACTGCTGCTGACAGAGTAGAAAGTATTTCTGGGGGAAAAATAAGTTTGGAGTATCCCATTCAGTATAAAGCTAAAGAGCTGCTTTTTGAATATCTGGCATTTGACATGCATACACAAAGTTTCTGTGACTTACTCTATGACCATTCTCATTGGTTTGTGATGGCTTTTGGAAGAAACATCTTTAAACTCGCTCAGACAACATGGTTGTATACAAATAAATATAACTAAAGAGCAGCTTGGACTACACCGGCCCTTCTTGGTGAAGGAAGAGAAGAGCTGCATGAATAATGGTCTAGGGACAATTCCTATTGTTGAAAAGAGCACACTAAAGGTATCTTCCACTAATGGAATCCTTATGGACAAAAGAAGATTCTTCTGGGTGTTCCCGAGCCATGTAACATGAGGTGTGTGAACTCTAAAGCAATACATGTACAAACGTCTATTAACTAGTGTATGGTACCTTACAGCTGATGTCTCAGCAAGCTGGGGAGCTAGGTATGGCCCTAACCCTTAAACCAAGTTCCTGTGGGCAGGGTTGTCAAGCATTTGGCATGGTGGCGGTGACTTTGTGGGGAACCTGTCACCTCATAGGGTTGATTTTGCGGGGTTCCGTATGTAATCCATCACTATCCCCTCTGCACCAGCTGTTAGATGGCACGAGTAGACCATTTTGGGACCTCATCCAAAACCCTTTGAAGTAAACAGCAGACTTTCTACTAGATCATTGGAGACCTGGGTTCAATCTCTAGCTCATTTTCACCAAAAATGAGTTTTATTTTATCTTGGCTTTTGTTCGCTCCTCACTGCTAAACCATCTGGAGCAAAGGACACTACACTTAGAAGACATTCTTGCTGGCTAGACAGGGTGAAAGAATCATGGGAGTTGTAATGGCAGAGAAACATTAGTAAGCTTGTGTAGCTAGCTTTAGTTCTGCTTCTAGCAAGTGTTTTCCAACTCACTTCAGTGAGCAGCAGATTTTTCAACAGTTTAGAGGGGAAAAGTGAGAGATTAGTCTACTGCTGGTGACTAGTGTACTGTAGTGGTAAAACTGGAAGTTTTTAGCCTGATGCTGAACCAATCAGCTGACCTCCTAGGAATGCAAAACAGACATGAAAGAATAAATTAAGCCGATGAGTGAGATTGTCAGTTGGTGTCAAAGAGTGGCTCCAGTGAGTTCAATAGAGCTATGCTGCTTTACATCTGTTGAGGATCTCAGCCTACATGATTATCTAGTTCATCAGTTCTCGCTTGTTTTACAGTACAGGAATCCTCCAAAATTCCTTTTCCACTTCCAAAATGTGACAAGTGCAGAGTGATTTTCGTTCTGGATGCAAAGATGAAATGCCATGAACAAGAGAGACAGAAATTTAAGTGGCTAATTAACATTTGTATTTGCATTAGCCCTTGCAATAATTCATGGTTTGGAACTGAATCATCCCATTCCAGCTAAAAATACCTAGTAGGGAAAAAATATACACTTCTAACTGCGTGTGGGGAAAGTGTTGCATGGTACTGTTACATGGGCAGGACTGATGATGGTGCAGTGGCAACACTAATGCAGGGGGGCTGTCACTGGCTCCTGGCATTTTAAGCTAGTCTAATCATGTGTGAGAAGGGTTAGATGGCACAATAGTTAGACTGGCCATCAATCTGCAGCCGATTGCATTCACAGTATGACCTGAACTATTGGATGTGATCTGTACCCATATCTAGCAAAGGGTGAAAAGGATAAGAAAGAAGTGTAAGATACAACCTCTGCCCACAGAACAATGCATATGTTTGAATTCATGTATTGTTATTGGGAAAGGCCTGCTGGCAAGTGACACCCTGTCTGTTGCACAGTCCAGATCCCCTCCTGGCATGTCCATAGTCCCATTTCATTGGCTACAGCAGTTAAGGTAGGTTTGCAAAGCTGGCTAGGCACATAACTCCTACTGCCTTTTTGTGCCTTTTGAAGATTGCTCTGTCACTGCTGTCACACTGTAGAATCAATGCCAGCCTCTAGCTCTTTATGTGTAATAAGCAAATTACATGATTCTAGGCTGGAGTAGAAAGCTTTCTCCTGCCTATTAGGCCCCCAGTGGAATCTCCCAATTAATATGTCTAGTCTTTTATTTATTCTGACAACCATTTATTTTCACATTCGAATAGCTTATTGTGGAAGTTTATCTTCTAATGGATTCCAACCTCTTCAAGTTAGCTTTTGATGAACATCTGTTCACAATCACAGGCTGAAGGGGAAGCAAATGTGCATATTTTTCTTTGAAAAATATTAAGCCTAACCCTTTTCACTGAGTGAATATATTGCATTCACTTCTATTGCAAACGACACTATGAGTTTCTCTACTTACACTAGTCATTATAAAAGGCTAGTCATTTCTATTACTGGATTCAGTGACAGCCCATTTGAATATCAAAGTGGCTAGCTATTCCATTAGAAGTATTACACATTGCTAACATGATTTTTAATGGTTAATTATATAGTTTGAATGGGTTTTTTTGGCAGTAGCATGTAATACTGTCAAATTTTGTCATTCCTTTTACAGAATATATGGTCAATGCTGTTGTTGTAAACTTTTGAAATGCAAAATTAGATTCAGTAGCCCTTGAAAATAAAAGTCGGTGAGAATACAGGTTTATCTCTGGATACCTGTGCATGTTTTTCTTTGTTGTGGGCGAATATATTTCTTGTTTTACACTGATAACTGGGTGAGGGGGCAGTGGCAGAAATCATTGTGATCTATGCTCTACTGACACAGAGTCTGATTTATCCTTGCTTTGTGCTTCTTTTCATTATTTACACTAGCACAAAATTGCCACTTTTTATTCATTATAATTTTTACACCATCTTTGAACCAGAGATATCAATGACCCAAAGTGCAGAGCAACAATGAATTGGACCTATGCTATTCAAACTTTACTCTCCTCTCTCTTTACTGGCAGACCCTTATGATACAATAGGCAAAAAAATCCATCAGTGCCACTCTGGATACAAGCTGTGGTGCTCATGTGGTACTCCTTTATGATAAGTGCCTGGCAAAAGTATACCTCATCATGAGAGAACCATTTTAAACTATAATAAAGTGTCTTTGAGTAGCTCTGGTAAGCCATCAGTGCCCCACAATGAAGAAAATGAATTCTTTGTCCTGACACAAAAGATCCATTGGAGAATACTGGACTCTTTAATAACGGAGATCAATTTTACAAAGAGCACAGCCAATACCTTGGCACTTGTGGACAAATGCAATTCAAAAGGTACATTACAAGTTTATTTTCAGAGCACATGATTACTAGCTTACTGTTGAGAGAATATAATATCCAGCTAATTGATTCTTACAGGCATTAAAAAACACCTTAACTTATTGCCTAAGATCAGCGCTCTACATCTGTTACCAATTAACAAAAGATAACAGGGCCCCTACCCCGTACTGAGGGGAAGTCTAGGGCCCACTGACCAGACCAGCCCCTTGAACAGCCTGAATGGGAAAAGGGGACATTAAATAAGATGGTCCCCTGCCCCAGGTGTAAGCTATGATTGGCACACTTGGGGCGGAAGTAGAGGGTCATGTGACCCAGGGAGATGCTCAAAAGCCCAAGGCTTGGTCCAGAAGGGGCAGTCTGGCTGTACAAGCCACAGGAGGCAGAGCTCCAGGGAGAAGCCAATCCATACTGCCTGGTGAAAAGGACTGTCTGCTATAGGAAGACAGAGCTGGCCCTGTGCTGCAAGTGACCTGAGATAAGTACTTTGAACCTTTTTGCATTTGTGCTATTGTGGGGTGAGATTAATTCTGACAGGGGAGCTTGTGTTTAGCAAGCCTTATGTTTGGGAGCAGACACATGTATTTTTGTCTTACATGTCAACCATAGTGGCTGTAAAGGGCAGATTGGAGACCACTGGGCTGCAGGAGAGGCACTTAGCTCAGAGTACTCCTGGGGCCCAGAGCCCTTGGGTGTTGAGTACAGGCAGAAGTCTAGATATGTCCAGAGGCAAGAGTGTGGCATGTCAGAGGACTGCACATCTGACAGCAAAGACTGGGGAGCATTGCTCTTGTGGGCTTGCTTAGGAGCCCTGTGGCCCAGAGCCTGTGAGAGGCTAGAGCCTGAGGACCTGGGGTCCTGGTGCAGTGGGACGCAGCCAGATTAAAAGTGAGCTGAGGCCAGGAAGGGCCTAGGTTCAGCCAAGGACCTACCCCACAACCCACATCCACCTCCTGGGGGTTGTCTCCCTACAAAATCATAACATTGGGTTGTGCCAGACGAGAAGTGTGGGGGGGAAGGACCCAGAGAGTTCAGAAGCAAGGGTGAGGAGGTTGAAGCTAGGCTGGGAACCTTGTCATGCCAGTACTGAACTTCTGGGTAACATATGATGTTGGAGTAATTAATTCATCTCAATTTTGCCAAGCTTTCTCATGGTGAATTATTCCATGCTTCAAGGCAAATCCTACTGAAACCTATGGGGTTATTCCAAGAAAGAGGCACTCTTCTGTGAATAGAAAGCCAGAATGTAACCCCTAGACATTAATATTGGAGAATCAAAGAAATGTTACTAGGTAAGTAGTAAAAATGTGTTCTCCAGCGCAGGCAGGTAAGGTTCTTTTGGGCAGATGTGATATCTTCTATTAGACCAATTGAGTAGTTCTCCAGTGCAGTCCACTGAAGCTGAATATCTCACTACAATGCTTTGCTGTACTCGGAGGGAGCAATCTGCAATGATCTAGTGCCTTCAGCTCCTTTGTGAGGTCCGTAGGAGCCAGGGATATTCACTATGCTACAGGATTAGACCCAAAAGAGGCAAAGAGATATCCAGTCTGCTGTAACAAAGGGATCTTTATACTGAGGTATAAGCCACTGCAGGACAACAGACTGTCTCTGAGCTGGATCTTGTCTCAGTTCAGTCAAAATTCCCATTGACTTATTTGCTTTAAAGTAGCAGATACAAGATTTAGGCTGGTGTCTCATCTCTACTTATTGGTCTAGGATAGATGTGTCAAACTCCCTAGGCACCATGGGAATCATCATGGGCCAGAGCCAGCCTACCTGTGGCAGTAGGGCAAGTGGTGACAGGGAGCTGTGGGGGTCAACAAAGTCATTGCTTGCCCCTCTGCTGAAATGCATCTCCAGTGGGGCTCTGTACATCGGACTGCAGCAGGGACCCACCCTCAAATTCATGGTCCCTCCAGGAGCTGTATGTATCGGATGATACAATTCCATGAACCAGATCCAGTCTACAGGCCATATCTTTGACATCCCTGGCCCAAGAGAATATTTTGGAATATTTCTCAGTTGGTATATTATTATAGTAGAGCCCCCCTAAGATAGAACCATGACTCTGCAGCAGTTACAACCTAAATGGATAAAACAAAAGGTGGGGGAAGGAATTTTAGTTTCTCTCTTTTAAGAGTTTGCATCACAAGCAGGAATGAACCCAAGAGCTCCTGGGTCTACCTCCATTGCTTCAGCCACAGAAATTTTCCTCTTTGCTGGAGCTAGCTTATGCACTCCTGTGCTCAGAAAAGCAGGCCTATGCTAGTATACCTTCTGCACTGCAATTGATACAGAACAGAGTATTTTCAAAGGCCTCACTTATTGTGTGGATCATGTGGTGATGGGGGAGGAGCATTCTTCGTAAAAACCGGAGTACAGCAAAATACAACAGGACCATGGGGTCATGTTTGTGCCTTTAAAAATAATAGCCCTTCTCTGTGGACTGCTTTATCCCCTAATGAGCAAACAAATATCAAAAGCATTGTGCTTTGGAACCAAAATGGCTTTCTGAGTGTGGTCCTGGCTGCAAGAGCCAGGCTGCATTGCTGCTACCTAGCTGACATTTTCTAAGTGGGATACAGGAAAGAATGTTGCATGGGCTCTGCGAGAAACAACCATAGTTGCCAGAGGATGGAGATGTTTATCTCTTGGAGATCATCTGGATCAACTGACTCTTCCCGGGAGATAGGCCAATAAAGGAGAGCAAAGGAACCATCAGGCACAAGCTGTGTATCTCAGCAAACCCTAGTGACATGATATTATCACTAACTAGCCAGCACCAAGAGCTCCTCATTGCTTGGAGTGTTCAGCTGTTTGGAGTCTAACTTGGAGGAAATATTCATTATAAAAACATTTGTCGGGGGGATTTGGAATGTATTTATTCTGCTGGATTTCACTGCTCTCTCAAATGCTGGATGCAAGATAAGCATTTGTATACAGCTACTGTCATAATAGGCTGTCTGGGTGGGAATCCAAGTCATGTCATCCTCCATAAGGACATAAAACATCCCCTAGCATAGCTGCAGCCCTAGTCCAGACCTTCCAACCTGGCCTTTTCTGCCCCTTAGCCTATCCCAGATCATGCTTACCTTTTTACCAAAATAGCCTGGGAAAGGAGCAAGTCACTCAAATCATTGGGCAGCTCCTGCAAATCCCAAAGGACTTGTGGCAGGCAGTCCTCTACACAGCACAGCTTAACTCACAGACAGCCACATTCTGCACCAGCTGCAGTTTTTGACTAATTTGAAAGTGCAACCTTGTGTTGGGAACAAACTCCAGGAACTGACCCAGTGACTGAGAAAGATGTCAATCCTGAATACTTTATGGCAAAGCCCCACACCCAATAGGAATAAAACTTAAACCTCTTTGTTAATGCAGAGACTAGGGGCACATAATAGTTGCTAAAGCAATTAGGAGTTGGGGATCCCAAAATACCCATTGGTAATGAACCTTAAAATCAAGTGGCACACATTCCTCTTAAGCCAGGTCATGCTTCAAAGCAATCCCTTAACAATCATGTTGGGGAGTGAGGTATAAGTGTGATAAATGTATGGAAGGGTTTATATGACGTGGTTCTTGAGATAACAACGGACCCAGGAGGTCCCTTTCAGATCCATGTTCCTGACTCATCAGGAGATACACTGGTTTGTATACTTGTTCACAGGAATCCTAGCAGGCCTTGGAGCCAGCCCTTGAAGAGTTGTGATGTTACAAACAGCACCTACCCATGTTAGTCCTAAACCAAGGCAATGGAAGTGACTACTGTGCATCATCTACTGTGTGATGCTCAAACTTGTCTCAGTCTTGTTGTCAATAGCACGGATGGAATCCGTTTTGAAAGCCCCCCCCCTTAAGCCGTATGGAACTTGAATTATTTTTACGATTGCTGATGTGCTTAAAAACAAACAACAACAACAGCTGGAGAGGCATCTATCCCCAGTTAGAGGTTGTGCTTGAATTACAGCTTGTAGTACATTGTAGGGAAAACTTTCATGTCCAGAGAAAGTTCTTCCTGCTATTGCAAAGTCTCCAGAAGTCCTTTGTTTGGTTACTGCCCTCAGCAGACTTTGCCTCAGTTGCTCATTTGGTCATAAGATTATTCGAATACAAGGATATTGCAGATAGGCCCAGGGATCTCATGTGTACTTTCAGCAGACCCTTCTAGAGACTTGAGTGTGGCTCTGTTTCTGGGGTTGGCCCCATTCTGCTGGCTGGAATGCAGCTGACTGCCAGCAGGAGACTTGGGTTTCAGTTCCAGTCCAGGATTTGGCTGTCTTAAATGCACCATCTTCCAGGATTCAATAGCAAGAGGACATTTCCTGGTTGATTTAGGGGTTACACTGAGATTTCTTGAAGAGAAGTCCTGGCTAGAGCATGCACTAATGATCCTGTGCAAAAAAAAAAAAAAAAAAAAAAATCACCCTAGATTATGGGAAGCAGAAGAAGACCCCGAGTGATTTGTGATGAAACTTATTGCATGGAAGGATGATATTTGGCTTCATCTAAGCCTTGATAATCATCTAACATGTTAAGGCCATTGGTGTTGTCTGACAGGAGGATCGATTGTTACTATCCTGCTGCTCATAATGAGTTCAGTGAGCCCTGAGAGAACACAAAACCTTTTCAAGCTGCAGAGACCCAGACACCTCTCAGTGCATGTCCCAAGAGACCTAAGTGTTAGAGGAGAAGACTCTTGAGTTCTACTGCTGTGCTCTCTAGGCCTGATTCTCACTTATTCCTGATTTGCATCTGAGTAAGTCAAGTTACACAGACTAGGTGAGAATTCTTTTAAGTAACACTAAAGAAAAGAGCATTAGTGGGAATTGCATATGAACCAGGCAGACCAATGTGACTTACTCATCGTATTTTCCACATTGTTTTTGTCTTTCCTCTTTATTCAAAACACAGCACGATACATGCAATTAATTGGTGGAATACACACACTGCCTCATGCAATTTGGCTGAGGAAAGCTGCTACTCAAGCATATCTTTATTAGTAGCTGTTACAGTCAGTGCCCCTTTTCCTTTTTTTAAAACACTGAGGATCTCAGGGAAGATTTCTCAGAAGAAATTTTTTCCAAGTGCCAGGCAGTCAAAGAGGAGCCATGTCCTACTGTCCAGCCTACTCAATGTTTGAATAATCCAAGGAAGGTTATCTGGAGCTGAGACCTTCCACTCTTTTGAATTCAAGCTTACTCAGACCCTGTGGCTTTCTTTAAACCCCACTCCCTGCACATTCCCAATCTTGACCTTCTCTCAGTCCCTTCTCACAGTCCCCATGTGATGTGCGAGTTCCTCCTCTGTCACCACGGCCAGATGCACCACTCTTTTTACATTTCTCCATGAATTTACAAGAAGTTGCATCACAGAGCTGGTCTCCTTCAACTTCCCACACCATACACGGCACTCAGTTTCTATTTGTCCTAGCATGCTGGCTGCCAGTCTTCTACATCTTCCATAACCCTCTGGAATATTTATTCTTAATCTTTCAGCCTCATTAAATCTGTACTTATTTTTCAACTGCATGAAAAAACCTTTCCCCTCCCTGGCAAATTTTGAAACGGTGAAATTGAAACAAAATGAAAGGCCTTGAAATAGCCTTGAAATGAAACGAGGGCAGTCGCAATGTTTTGAAGCTGGACTTGCTTGCAGCTAAAGAGAAACTAAGGAGAGAGGGGGGAAGGACTGCTCTGACATTGACTGGTAGCTGGCCAGTGACTGGGATCCTTCCTGAGGTCCCTTCCAATCCCAGTGCTCTGGGGGAGGGATGGAAAAACAGCATTATGCATTATTTGAAATGAACTTCCTCTGTGCCTTCACACTTACGAGTGACACACGTTTTGCTCTGTGCAGTTTACTAGAAATCCCCATACGTACCTCCTTGGAACTTGGCAGACTTCATGGCCTCGGAAGGGGCTACTACCCATGCAAGCTTCATCTGAATCGGGCAAGAAATGACAAAGTTATAGGCTGTTTTGTGCTTCCCCATTACAGCCTATGGGAGAAACGGCAAAACAGTTTTGATTAAGTAAAACAGAACAGTGGTTTCAAAACCAAACGAAACTCGAAATGAAGCACTGTCCTGGTGAAATGGAAGTCTAAACGAAACGGTGCTGTTTTGCACAGCCCTAAAGATTAGAAGTCATGAGAGCAGGCCTTATGAGCAGAGGCTGAGGCATGGGACTCTTCAGCCTGGAGAAGCGAAGGCTCGGGGGGGGACTTGGTGGCAGCCTTTAAGTATATAAAGGGTGTGTATCAGGAACTGGGAGAACGTCTGTTCACCAGGGCACCCCAAGGGAAGACGAGGTCTAACAGTCACAAACTGCTGGAAGACCATTTCAGGCTGGACAAAAGGAAAAACTTCTTTACCATCTGAGTCTTCAGAGTCTGGAATAGACTCCATCCCCACCCCCAAGTGGTGCAACCACCTACTCTGGGTATGAGAAATGCCTCAATGCTCACCTTACTGGGGTCAGATGAGCTCACTTTACTGGGGTCACGTGGAGCACTGCTGGGCAGCTGCAGGTGGGAGGGAGGGGAGAGAAGGGATGTTAAATATCATTTTAAAGAAATTATCCATTTAATGTCCTCTCATTATATTGGTTAAACAGTTAACTGATAACACTGCAGCTTGGACACAGCTTCTGCTGGGAACCACTCCCAGGGCCCTTTGAGGTGGGGGCAGCAAGCCCAGGTAGGCAACACCGCCCATGTGGAAGGCCCACCCAGGGAGAGAAGGAGCACCTGTGAAAGAGCAGCTAATGACTTAACTGAAGAGTCATTACGCTACCTGTTTTCCTCTTTAACCTCAAAAGCTATGGATACTAGCTTTGGACCCTCCCTGACACCCTGCCTTGGGAGTCTTCAAAAAGAGACTGGATAAGCACCTAGCTGGGGGTCATATGACCCTAGCCCTTTTTCCTGCCATGGGCAGGGTGTCAGACTCCATGATCCATTGAGGTCTGTTCTGTCCCTAGCATCTATGAATAGTAAGAACATGGTCCAGGGTACTTTGGTTTCTCTGCAGCATTTTTTGAAAGGCCTAGGAGGGCTGAGTAGTCTGAAGAACATGCAGTGTGGGTCTTGATGTGCCAAATGATGCTGCCTGAGCCCAGGTGAGTCTTATCAGCAATCACACTGCTATTTTAAAAAGCCTTCTGGAACAAGAGAGATTCTCCTCATGCTGCTACAAGTGAGAGCAGCTCTTCATAAGATTAAATACATTGCTCCTGGCTTCTTCCTTGCTGAGGAAACCTGCCTCTGTCATCCATTTTCCCTTGGTTCTGCTCATAGCAGATTACATAAGGGTTGATAAATGAGAGCTCTGTCTTGATTTTCTTAAAGAGCTGAGACAGTTGCAAAAGCAAACAGCTTGGTGTTTGGATCAAGTTACTTACTAGACTGTTTAGTGTATTTTGGGGACAAGGCAGGTGCCAGACCCAGACAAGAACTTGAATGCCTAAATTGGGACTTAGGTAGAATTTAGACACAAGCCCAAAATTGTGAACCTGAAAACTTTCACAATGCTACTCCTGCTGTGTAGTTAAAAATGTGAGATTCATTGAGCCTGAGAGCACAAAAGGCACCATGACTATGTAGACTACTGGTTAGAACCATTACTGGGGTAGGGAAAATCCTGCCTTCCATTCCCTGCATTGGAAACTGTTTTTGCGTTTTATGTGATAAAATACACTGGATAAAATGCAAAGACAGTCCTGGGAGCAGGGACCAGGATGGAGTTTTGCTCATTCTGCTTTTGCATGTTCTCTCTGGCCCAATGAATCTTTAATTCTGTTTCTCTGGCCCAATGAATCTTTAATTCTTTTATGCACGGTGGAGCAGCTTTGACAGGAGGGATGGAGAGTTTCAGTACCAAAAATAGCCTATGGCCTGGTAGTGGGGTCATTTGTGTAGGAGATGGGAATAGTGGCTTTGTATTAAATCAGGCACTGGAAGGAATTGTACCTGCCTCCCTCACTTCCTGGACAACCATGAAGGGGTTGTATTTCAGGTGCCTGATTCTAGCTCTGGCTCTAGCAGTGCAGAGGGCAGAGTAATGGCTGTGGTGTGTGGTGCAGGAATAGCCAGGGGTTTGCTGCTACTGGGGCGCATGTCACTTCCTTTTTAGGTGCTGATATGCTGAGTGGCCAAAAAACTCCAGTTTTCAGCAGCAGTGAATCTCCAGGGGCACTTCTGCACCTCGCACTGCTTCTCTGCCCTCCCTGCTGCTGGACCCAGAGCAAGGAAGCAGGATGCAGGGGAGAGAGCAAGCTAGGGGATGGGGCAGGGAGGCACCTTAGCTCCATTTTGGTACCTCCCAGGCAGTAGGGTTCGTGCTCCAGTTTCCCACCCATCATCCTGCTACTGCTGGTGCTCCTCCTTTACAGCTGGCAGAGTTGCCCATCTACGACCCAGAAACCTGGTATGCTAAGCCATTGGAAGCAGGAATGGTCCAAGTGGCAGCCAACAGTCATTGCAGCCCAGCTCTTGGAACCAGGCGTGGTCGGCCTTCTGGCTGCAAGGCCCAGTGTGATGGCTGCCTTGAGAAGACTGTACTGTGAGTTCTGTTTTCTGGGTACAACTGTTGTAATGTGAATTTAATGCTGGAAAAGGCTGTATCATGAGCTCTGGGAACTACACATCTGCACAAAACAGGTATGGTTTGGGTAGTAGCAATGCAACCTGGCCCACATGCTTCTTCCTCAGTTCAGAAGAGCTATGGGCAGTTACCTCCGACTGGCTGATGCAATTCTCAGCTGGTCTCTCTGCCCCTCTCCAGAGCTGCCCAGCCCCCCCAAGTCTGTGGCACTGTGGCTGACAGGCAGGCAGGGACATGAGGTGCAATCACGGGGGGAGGGGCGGGCAAGCTGCCTGCACTGCCCAACCCACCTGCCATCTCCAGCTGCTACCTAAGGGGACCCAGGTTGGACATTATTGGCAGCTCTTGTCTCTCTGTTCCCCATGCCCATGCCAGCCTTCCTCTGTCTGCAGCAGCACCACTGATTTGGAGATGGGGGGGCACCAAAATACAAGTTCACCCAGGGCATCATTTTCCCTAAGGCTGGCTCTGCTCTCCCTCTTGCCTCACCAGTTTCCTTCGCTTGACATGCCACCCTCTACACAGCTGGTGGTCTGTTCTCACCCTGCATGGGAACCTCTGCAGCTACTAGTCAAGGCCCCTTGTTTGCTTTCCAGCTGCATTATCCTCCCTGGATGTTTGTGCACTACTCAGCTTGGTTTTCTTGTAGCATTAGTTTTTGAGACTGTTAACCATACTTCCATGTATTTTTTTCTCCTGAGATCCTGTGCTTTGGCTGTCATCATCATAATGCACATCTTGTATGAAACCTGGTGCTTGGGGGAACCTACTTAGCACATGAGTACTTATCAAGGCTGCCCCAACTAGTGCTTCCAGCCTGTGGAGTGCTGCTCCATGCAGCTTCCCTCCTAATACAGCTGCTGAAAGGCACCAAAGAACACTCAGGCAGGAGCCCTCTGTATTACTAAGCCTGGTTATCACTACAACAAACTCATGTGCAGCATCCATGGCACAGGTAAGGGAAATGGAGCTCTAAGCTCTTGCAGACCCAATTCAATCTCATTTTTACCTTGATGTATTTAGGAGTGGATGGAGCCTCCATGGGCAGCATCTCCAGCATGGCCCACCTTGCCCAGTGTCTGGTGTTGTATTCCCAGCCTGTTTTCTCCTATGATGGACATAGGATGTGGATACACATGGTTTTCCCTTATTCCTTTGTTCTACAGACATCTTGAGGTTCATAACCAGATAAACGATATCTAAACACTCCTAGGCAGTGCAGCTGCTCCCTGTGGCCAGCCGTAGCTCTATTCCATTCTGTTCATCTCAAGGAGAAGACCCTCCAGGGAAGCAGATGGAGCTGCTCCTTCTGGCCTCCTGCTAGGGGAAGGGGATGTTCCACTTGTGGCTGGAGCTTTAGGAAAGCCCAACTGGTAGATGCCATGGCTATGCCCACCTCATCACCCTGCATCCATAGCCAATCCATCTGTGGGGCAGTTGGCAGATAGGAAGTCATGGATACGTTGTGCCACCCACCTCCATCCATGCTGCCTTCTATGGCCTTGCCCTCAGATTCCATCTATCTGGGCCATGAGCACAAAAGGAGGGAGGGGCTTCCTCTTCTTGCCCCATCCTGCCTCTCTTGTTCTTGCTTCACACTTACTCGGCGCATCTACATGAGATGTTTACTGCACAGCTGATTTAATTAGCTCAGCATCTACATGCACACCCCTATTAGTACTATTTACAAATACTATCCTGCAGCAGAGTAAAAAATTATGTAGCAACTCATACATGATCCCATGATCACCTCTTGGTGAAACTGGCCAATTGTGGCCTTGGGTCCACCATGATCCGCTGGCTGGGAAATTGGCTCCGTGGTTGAACCCAGAGGGTAGTAATTGATGGCAGTTGCTCATCACAGTGCCCGGTGACCACTGGGGTCCCCCAAGGCTCTGTCCTTGGACCCATATTGTTCAACATCTTCATTAATGATGTGGACATTGGAGTCAGAAGTGGACTGACCAAGTTCGCCGATGACACCAAACTTTGGGGGAAGCATCCACACCAGAAGACAGAGGGCGATCCAGGCTAACTTGGACAGGCTCAGCAAATGGGCAGATGAGAACCTGATGGTGTTTAACACTGAAAAATGCAAGGTTCTCCACCTTGGGAGGAAAAACCTGCAGCATCCTTATAGGCTCGGCAGTGGTATGCTGGCTAGCACTATGGAAGAAAGAGATTTGGGGGTCATCACTGACCACAAGATGAACATGAGCCTGCAATGCGATGCTGCGGCTAGTAAAGCGACCAAAACACTGGCTTGCATCCATAGATGCTTCTCGAGCAAATCCCGGGACATCTTTCTCCCCTTGTACTCGGCCTTGGTGAGGCCACAGCTGGAGTACTGTGTCCAGTTTTGGGCTCCACAATTCAAAAAGGATGTGGAGAAGCTTGAGAGAGTCCAGAGAAGAGCCACATACATGATCAGAGGTCAGGAAAACAGATCTTACGATGATAGGCTGAGAGCTATGGGACTCTTTAGCCTGGAAAAGCGCAGGCTCAGGGGTGATCTGATGGCCACCTATAAGTTTATCGGGGTGACCACCAGGATCTGGGGGAACGTTTGTTCACCAGAGCACCCCAAGGGATGACGAGGTCGAATGGTCATAAACTACTACAAGACCGTTTCAGGCTGGACATAAGGAAGAATTTCTTTACTGTCCGAGCCCCCAAGGTCTGGAACAGCCTGCCATCGGAGGTGGTTCAAGCACCTACATTGAACACCTTCAAGAGCAAATTGGATGTTTTATCTTGTTGGGATCCTATGACCCCAGCTGACTTCCTGCCCTTTGGGCAGGGGGCTGGACTCGATGATCTCCCAAGGTCCCTTCCAGCCCTAACGTCTATGAAATCTATGTGTAGATGCCAGAGACTGGCTATGGCAGAAGGGTGCTTCAGTGCAGGGGCTGGCTGCCTGCTAGCCCCACGCCGAAACTCTGCTGTGCCCCAGCCAGCTTCACCTCCCTCCCTCCCCTGCACAGACCCCCTACCAGCCAAGGCTGCTCGGACCCAACTCGCTGTTGTGTGCATGAATAAACTGCAGAGCTTATTGCTCTGGAGTTCATTGCTCCCAAGCACATGTTCAAATGGCACATCCAGGAGCAACAAATTTCATAGATTTTATAGACATCCAGGCTGGAAGGGACCCCAGAGGACCAGTGAGTCCAGCCCCCTGCCCCAGGGGCAGGAAGTCAGCAGGGATCATAAGATCCCAGCAAGATTAAACATCCAAATGTCTCTTGAAGGTGTTCAAAGTAATTGCTTGAACAACCCCTGGTGGCAGTCTATTCCAAACCTTGGGGGCTCGAACAGTAAAGAAGTTCTCCCTTATGTCCAGCCTGAAACAGTCATGGAGGAGTTTGTGACCATTTGACCTTGCACAGCAGTAATCTCCAGTTTATTCATGTACAGTAATAGCACGTGCAGATGCACCCACTGTCATGCAGTGGTGTTCTTCTGCTCTTCATTTCCTTCAAGAGCTGTTTGTCTTGCATCTGTTCCCCCCAGAGCCTGTAGACTCCCTTATATTTCAGTGGTGTCAACAAGGGTTGCTCACTAGTCCACTGGATGAAGGACACTATCGATAGATACTAGCCCTGTGCGAAGCAGCAAGTATTCGATTCGAATTTGACTGATTCAGAGGGACAGTGACTTGAGTCACTGGCCCAATTCAATTCAGCCAAATTGGATTCAGAGTTTCGGTGCCAATTCAGTGATTTGGCCATAGACTATAATAGGGAATCACTAAAATATCTATAACTTTGTCATTTTTTTGCTGATTCAGATGAAAACAGTAGGAATAGTAGCCCCTTCTGAGGGCATGAACCCTGCCAAGTTTCAAGGAGATAGGTGGAAGGGGTTCTGTGAAACTGCACCTCAAACTGTTGAAAGCAAAATTCGTACTGCTTGTGTGTATTGAGGGGTGTAGGTTGTAGCTGTGTTGGTCTAAGGACAAAGGTAGACAAGGTTTTTGTGTCAATTTGATATCTTTTATTAGACCAACTGAATAGTTGGAGAAATATATCTTAGCAAGCTTTTGGGTTTAAAAACCCTTCGGCAGGCTGAGGAAACATCTGCAGTTGGTGTGTGTGCTCTTCCTGGATGGAATGAACAGTAAAGAAGCCAGAGGCTGGTATGCATGCAAGAAAACCAGCCAGTGAAAATGTAAATTGAGGCCTAAGAGGGTGAGAGACCAGCTGGTAGTGGGGTGGATGTGGCAGGTAAAAGTGGAGAAGTACCTGGGGAGTCAGATGTCAGGTAGGTTATAGTGTGTCATAAATCCAATGTCTATATTGAGTCCATGAGTTTTTGTATCTAGGAAGTTGATGAAGTGAAGTTCATAGGCTCATCTGTGAAAAATGTTTTGTAAATTCAAACAAGCACCAAACCTTGCTAACCTCATCACCATAAGCAAACTTTCTACAGCCTAAAACTCACCAAATGGATCCAGACCATTCTATAACAAGAAATGCAAAACCTGCCAACATATCTCCAGTACTCCCACAATTATTACATCCCACAACAGAACCATCACCGTTTCTGGAGGTGCAGCTGTAAGATCCAGGAATGTTATATATCTTATCCAGTGCACCAAATGCCCTGATGGAAAATACATAGGAGAGACCAAACAACAACTGCGCACCAGAATGAATGCACACCGGCAATCTATCAAAGACAAGAATACCCAATTGCCTGTGGGAGCACATTTCTCACAAGAAAACCACTCTCTCGCCAACCTCTCAGTTCTAATCCTCAAAGGGAACTTACAAAACACTTTTCACAGATGAGCCTATGAACTTCACTTCATCAACCTCCTGGATATAAAAAAACATAGACTACATATAGACATTGGATTTATGACACATTATAACCTGTCTGACATCTGACTCCCCAGGTACCTCTCCACTATTTACCTGCTACATTCATCCCCCTTCTCTTCCTTCCCCCGACCCTCCCAGCCTGGAATTCACCTCATATACAGAACAGGTAAGTCCCTGTTCTCAGCCAGGATGGCTGATCTACTGGACAGGGCCTTAAAGTGACTTTGCTGCGGGGTGGGGAAATGCCAAGTAGAGCATGCCCAGGGACTGGCACACTGGAAAGCTCCCTTGTGGAGGATACTAACACAATTGTTTTTGAAAATGCTAATCAAACAGTTCTCCCACAGCATCTCAGGAAATCGAAGGTGTCATTGGGTGCCTCAGCTGCCTGTACACCAATGCCAGGGGCATGGGAAACAAGAAGGAGGAGCTAGCCTTCCTACTCTCTGGTGGGCCATATGACCTGGTAGGGATCACGGAGACCTGGTGAGACTCCTTGCATGATTGGAGTGTAGCTGTAGAGGACTACACCCTGCACAGAAGGGACAGAGTAGGGAGAAAAGGCAGAGGGCGATGTGAGAGAGCAGTATACCTCTGTGCAGGCTGACATTGGCTCCAAAGATAAGCAGCTTGAAACCCTTTGGATCAAGCTATTGGTGGGGGGAGGGGAGGTGTTGGTTAAAGAAACCTAACTAGGCATTTACTACAGGCCACTGAGCCAAGGGGAGGAGCTGGATCTGGAGTTCTCCTGAGAACTGACAGAGGCCATGCATGCAAGGGTCTTGGTTGTCATGGGTGACTTCAATTACCTGGACACAGATTGGGAGGAACACTTGGCTAGATCGCATCATTCATACAGTTTCCTGACCCAGGAAGTTCAAGGGCCAACCAGAGGTAATGCTTTCCTAGACTTGGTCTTGACCAAGGGAGTTGATCTGGTGTCTGGCTTGAACATTGAGGGTAACCTGGGCAACAGCGACCATGAAATTATCAGGTTCACAATCCACTTCAAGGTCGACAAATCAACCAGCAGGATTGAAGTCCTGGACTTAAAAAATGCTGACTTTGACAGGCTCAGAGCATTAGTAGGGGAGGCAATGTGGGACCAGGAAGGGAAGGTAAATGGGGTGCATGAAGAAAGATCATTGCTTAAGGATATGATCCTCAAAGCACAAAAGAAAACTGTTCCTGCAAAGAGGAAAGGCAGTAGAAGGGCTGGCAAGCCTTCCTGGCTTCATAGGGACTTTCCGGTCCTTTGAAAAAAGATTTGTATGCACAGTGGAAGCTACGGACTGTCCTCAAGGAGGACTATACATTAGTGGCCAGCACTTGTAGGGAAACGATCAGGAAAGCCAAGGAGGCGACTAAGTTTAGGTTAGCCACAGGAGTCAAGGACAATAAGAAGTCCTTCTTTAGGTATTTAGGCAGTAGAAGGAAAACAAATGTGGGACCCCTGATTAACACCTAGGGACAGCTGGTAACCAACATTCAGAACAAAACTGAATTCCTGAATGCCCATTTTGCTTCAGTATTTCTCCAGACCGAGGGGAAAGACAAGCGAGATAAGGCTCATAGGAGGCATGTCAGAAATGGCAGCCTCTCCACTGTGGATGCTGAGGTGGGTGCAATATCAACTAGAAAAACTAGACATTTATAAGTCAGCAGGACCAGATGGACTTCATCCGAGAGTGCTGAAGGAGCTGGCTGAGGTCATCATGGAACCCCTGGCAAAGCTCTTTCAGAATTTGTGGTGCATAGGGGAAATCACTGAGGATTGGAAGAGGCCCAACATTGTTCCCATCTTCAAGAAGGGGAAGAGGGAGGACCCAGGCAACTATAGGCCAATCAACCTAATCTCTATCCCAGGGAAAATCCTAGAAAATCTCATTAAAGAATCTGTGCGGTATACTTGCAGAAGGTAAGATTCTTAATGACAGCCAGCATGGCTTTGTCATAGGCAGGTCTTGTCTTACCAATCTCATCTCCTTCTATGACCAGGTCTCTCACCACCTGGACATGGGAGATGAAGTAGACATTATATACCTAGACTTCCAAAAGGCTTTTGATCTAGTATCCCATGATATCCTTGTGGGAAAACTGGAAGACTGTGGGCTCAGCTGCTCAACAGTTCAGTGGGTGGGAAACTTTCTACAGGGTAGGACCCAGAGTGTTCTCATGAATGGATCTGTATCATCCTGGCATGAAGTGGCCAGTGGTGTCCTCCAGGGGTCCGTGCTTGGACCAGTGCTTTTCAACATCTTTATCAGTGATTTGGATGGGGGAGTGAAAAATGACACCAAGTTATGGGGCAGTATGGCCATACCAGATGATAGGTTGCAGATACAGGTGGACCTGGACAGGCTAGAGAGTTGGGCAGACTGGAACCAGATGAAGTTTAACACTTCCAAGTGTAAAGTGCTCTATCTGGGGGCAAACAACCCTCAACATACATACAGGCTCAGTGATGACAGCTTGACTTGCACCATGGCCAAAAGGGACCTAAGGGGTAATGACTGACCATCACATGAATATGAACCATCAATACAACGTGGTGACCAGCAGGGCAAATAACATGCTGGCATGCATCAACCGATGCATCTTGTGTAAGACTAAGGAAGTGATACTCCAGCTGTACTCAGCACGGGTGAGACCGCAGTTGGAGTACTACACCCACTTCAATAAGAACGTGGTAAAACTTGAGAGGGTCCAGAAAAGAGCCACCCATATGATCAGGTACTTGCAAGGAAAGTCATATGAGAAAAGGCTGAGGGACCTGGGCATCTTTAGCCTAAAGTAGACAAGGTTGAGAAGGAACTCGATAGCAGTTTACCACTATATCAGAGGAGTGCATCAGGAGCTTGGTGAACGACTGTTCACTAGGGCACCCCTGGGGAAGACCAGGACCATGGAATACAAACTCCTGAAAAGCCATTTCAGGCTTAATACCAGGAAAAACTTCACAGTCAGGGTGTCCAGACTGTGGAATAAATTCCCTCCAAAGGTGGTACAGTCACCTACCCTGGTGGTTTTCAAGAAGAGACTGGACAGTCACCTTGCTGGGGTCACTTGACCCCAGTTGTCCTCCTGCCTAGAGTGGGTGGGCTGGATTCACTGATCTGCAAGGCCCCTTCCAGCCCCTAATAATCTACCTGCCTGACATATGAATCCCCAGGTACCTCTCCACTTCTACCTGCCACATCTCCCTCCTCTTCCCAGCCTGTTTCTCACCCCCTGATGCCTCAGTTTACATTTTCACTGACTGGCTTTCTTGCATGAATGCCAGCCTCTGGCTTCTTTACTATTCATTCCATACAGAAAGAGCACACACCAACTGCAGATGCTTCCTCAGTCTGAAGAAGGGTTTTTAAACCCAAAAGCTTGCTAAGATATATTTTACCAACTATTTAGTTGGCCTTATAGAAGATATCAGATCGACTTAAAGAACCTTATCTGCCTTGTGTGTGTTAAGGCAGAGTGGGATAAATGCAGCTCCACCTCTGGCTCTGGAAAGTTCATGCTGGGAACTGAAATTGGGGTGGAAATTGTCATGCTGGTGCTGGTGGTTATTACTGGTTTAGTGGAGGTGGTGCAGGCACAGACACTGCTCCCATCTCCTTGCTCCCACTAGCAGCAGAAGACTCATTGCTGCCGGGAAAAGTATGCTATGTTTGGGGGAGGGAGTTGGGACTTGTCACCACTCGCCACCCCCCACTACCACTCACCACCACACCACCACCCTGCCCCCCACAAGCCTCCAGAGGCATGCAGCATTCATGGACTAAATATAGGCATTATGACACACAATAACCTGCCTGACATCTGATTCCACAGGTACCTCTCCACTATTTACCTACATTCATCTTCCCCTCCCCCCCACAACCCCAGCCTGTCTCTCACCCACTGACTCCTCAATTTACATTTTCACTGACTGGCTTTCTTGCATGCACACCAGCCTTTGGCCTCTTCACTATTCATTCTATCCAGGAAGAGCAGATACACCAACTGCAGGTGCTTCCTCAGCCTTTGAAGGGTTTTCAAACCTGAAAGCTTACTAAGAAAAATATTTCCAACTATTTAGTTGGTCATATAAAAGATATCGGGCAAATACTTAGGCAGTTAAACTCTGCTGAGCTCCACCACTAACAGTACCCATGCTAGCTACTTTCATGTCCATTCAGGCATGTCTATACTGTACTGGAGTCATAGCAGGATGGAACTACCCTAAGCACTGGCAAACTGGAGAAGGCGCTGTCTCAGTCTTTGTCTTTCTGCCCTACTGAAAGCACATTCTCTGCATTTCTCATTTAGTTTTGCTGAAATTGCCAGCTGAGGGGCTAAAAAGGGATGGCTGCAAAGGTGGCTTTGTGAAGTGGGTAGCTAGGAGTTGAGATGCAGGAATGTCAAGGGCTATAGGCTGTACAGGAGGGACAGGATAGGAAGGAAAGGTGGGGGCGTGGGACTCTATATTAAGGAGGAATACACATCCTCATCAATTAACAAAGAATCAAAGGAGGGGCACTCTGAAGTGCTCTGGGTTAGAATACAAGGCAGTCGAGGGGAAAGAGACTTATCGGTGGGGGTCTACTACAGACCTCCCAACCAAGGGGAAGAGCTCAGACAGGAATTCTTAAGTCAGCTCACGGAGGTAGTGAAGTCAAAGGATGTGGTCGTCATGGGGGACCTGAACTTTCCAGACATCTGCTGGGAAGAGCAGTCAGCCAGGTCTGACTGCTCATGTAGGTTCCTAGCCAGAATGCAGGACCTCCATCTAACCCAGGAGGTGCACAGCCCCACCGGGGAGACACCTTGTTGGACCTGGTGCTGGCCATGGGTGATGACCTGGTGAGGGGGCTGCGGGTGCTCGACCACCTGGGTGACAGTGATCATTGTCTGCTGGAATTCACCATCCAGCACGAGGTGGGAAAGGTCTGCAGCAAGGCAGCAGCCCTAGATTTCAGGAGGACGGACTTCAGTGAGTTAAGGAGAATAGTCGGGGAAGCACTGAGGTCCCGGAGGGGAGGGGAGCCAGGTGTCCAAGAAGAGTGGTCGCTCCTTAAAGAGATGATCCTCCAAGCCCAAAGGGAGGTAATCCCAACATGGACCAAAGGGAGCAGGAGGGCACATAAGCTCCCATGGCTCACCAAAAGCATCCGGGAATGTCTCCTAGCTAAAAGGGAGGCGTACACCCAATGGAAGGGAGGGGCATCACCAGGGAGGACTATATTGCAGTTGCTCGGGGATTCAGGGGGGCAGTCAGGAAGGCCAAGGCGGAGATGGGACTGGGACTAGCTTCCCGGATCAAGGACAACAGGAAGTCCTTTTTTAAATACATAGGGGGCAAAAAGAAGTTTCCAGGTAATGTGGGGCCCCTGCAGGACACATTAGGAAATTTGGTCATCACACAGACGACAAAGCCAACATATTTAATGATTTCTTTGCCTCCATTTTCCTAAGCAGGGACTGGAACAATCACCCCCCCACTCTGGGCCCCCCTTATATCTCAGGGGAGGCGCACCTAGGCCAGGGGTTAGTGAGGAACTACTTAGGGAACTTCTGGAGGGACTGGATGTATTCAAATCAGCTGGTCTGGACGATCTCCACCCTAGAGTGCTGAGGGAATTGGTTGAGGTCATTGCAGGACCCCTGGCACAGCTTTACGAGCACTCATGGTGCTCTGGTGTGGTGCCAGAGGACTGGAAGAGGGCCAATGTAGTTCCCATCTTCAAAAAGGGGAAGAAGGAGGACCTGGGAAACTATAGGCCAGTTAGTCTTACCTCGATCCTGGACAAGCTTTTTGAGAAAATTATTTTGGCACATATCCATAAGGGGTCAGCAGGGGAGATTATGCTTAGGGGCAACCAACATGGGTTCATTAGTGGCAGGTCCTGTCAGACCAACCTGGTGGCCTTCTATGACCAGATCACCAAATCGTTAGATGCAGGGGTAGCAGTGGACAACGTCTTCCTGGACTTTCGGAAGGTCTTCGACAGTCTCTCACCCCATTCTCATTAAGAAACTGGGGGACTGTGGTGTCAACACCCACACAGTCAATTGGGTCGCCAACTGGCTGGAGGGTCGCACCCAGACAGTAGTGGTGGATGGGTCATTTTTGACCTGGAGGGATGTGGGCAGTGGGGTCCCCCAGGGCTCAGTCCTTGGGCCCGCACTGTTCAACATCTTTATCAGTGACTTGGATGAGGGGGTAAAAAGCACCCTGTTCAAATTTTCTGATGATACTAAGATGTGGTGGGGATGTGGGCAGGCTAGAAGGGAGCAATAGGCTGCAATCAGACAGGTTACAGGGGTGGGCGGATGAGAATAGGACGGGATTCAACACCAACAAGTGCAAAGTGATGCAACCTGGGGACGAACAACCAGCACCATACCTACAGGTTGGGCAACTTCCTTCTCGTCAGTACAGAGGCCGAAAAGGATCTTGGAGTCATCATTGATGCCAAGATGAACATGGACCGGCAGTGTGGGGATACAGTCAGGAAGGCCAACCGCACCTTGTCCTGCATCCACAGATGCATCTCAAGCAGGTCCAAGGAGGTGATCCTCCCCCTCTATGCAGCACTGGTCAGGCCGCAGCTGGAGTACTGCGTCCAGTTCTGGGCGCCACACTTCAGGAGGGATGTGGACAGCATGGAGAGGGTCCAGAGGAGGCCACTTACATGTTCAGGGGCCAGCAGGGCAGACCCTACGAGGAGAGGCTAAGGGACCTGAACCTGTTCAGCCTCCTCAAGAGAAGTCTGAGGGGGGATCTAGTGGCCTGTTACAAACTAATCAGAGGGGACTAGCAGGCCCTGGGGAAGTCCCTGTTCCCCCGAGCACTGCCAGGAGTGACCAGGAATAACTGTCACAAGCTGGCAGAGGGTAGGTTCAGACTAGATATCAGGAGGCGCTACTTCACGGTCCGGGCGGCTAGGATCTGGAACCTACTTCCAAGAGAAGTGGTGCTGGCTCCTACCCTGGGGGTATTTAAGAGGAGGCTGGATGAACACCTGGCAGGAGGTCGGACTAGATGATCTACTCAGGTCCCTTCCGACCCTAGAAACTATTAAACTCCTCGCAAAATAGCATGCAGCTAGAATGATCACAAAATGGCCTGGACCTGGTTTAGCTATTCTGGGGTAAAAGACTATGCAGACCCTCGGGTGCTCCTTTATTCACTTAGCACATGCTGGGTTTGAACTTTGCTAAATATCTTGGAGGGAAGAGTAAGAGGTTGTCTGCCACAAATATCAGATAGCACTGTGTTGTCAGAGAACAGGCAGCAGACATCACTGTCTGATGCATGGATCTTTTATATGGACTTCAGAAGGTGACTCTTTAATATGTACTTAAGGAGGTAAGAGAAAAAGAAGTCTTTTGGCAGAATAATTTCCATAGGTAGAAGTTAAATTGCACTGACACAGATCCCTCTATCATTTTTTTCCTAGAGGTCGGGACAGTATCTGCTTATGCTATAAAGCTTTTTCAGAGCAGTTTTGAGAGAGGTTACAATGAACCATGTAGAAGCAGCTCTGCAGCTGAAGCAAATCACTTTTCCAGGCTGTCTAGAAGAGATCTGGGTCTGTGAAGTTGCTCCAGGGGAGCTGGGGTTGAGTCTTGACAAAGCCTTATTTTTTGACCCTGGGCAACTCACTTATTTTCACTCTGTGCCTCAGTTTCTCACTCCCACCCTTTGCTTGCCTATCATTAAACAGCGAACTCTTTGAAACAAGACATGTCTTTTACTATTTGTGAATACAGCAGTTACCACAACAGGGTCCTGACTGGGTAGAGCCTTTATGGCAAGTGTTGACAATTATTTGGGCCCTTGGGCCACATAGGGAGTTTTGCTGAGCTGTCATGGGCCAGGTCAGCACCTTCACCCTCAAATGCAACAGCTCACCAAAACTGCCTGTGTGGGGTGCGCCTGGGGAGCGGTGTTCAGGAGCACGATGGGAGGGCGAGGCTGGATCACAGGGCGGGGTCACAGGGCAGTGAGAGCATGGGACTGGGGCCCAGGGCAGAGCTGCAATTCGGAGCCCACACAGTGGGATAGGGTTCCAGTTCCATGGACAGGTGCAGGGAGTGGATCGCAAGCAAATGGGGAGCTGTGTCTGGGGCCAGGGCCAGGGTCAGGGCCAGGATCTTAGGGCGGTGACAATGCAGGGCAAGGGCAGAGCAATGATCTACTCCCTGCATGCGTTTGCCCACAGAACTGGTGCCCATTGCAGGGATGTGATTTAAATCACAATTTAAATCACTGGTCTGGAATCCTTGATTTAATCATTGTGTTCTACAAAAAGTGCATTCTTGCTGTTTGATATCCTTTATTCATTTAACTTCTTGAAACTATGCACTTTTAGAGAAAGGTAAGGGCTTGACTGTGTGTACACAAACTTGCAGAGAGACAATAGGGTTGATGGGTGGATAATCAGGACTGTTATCTCTCATCTCCATATACTACTGTTAACAAAGATGTTATCTCTGGAGACAACAAACTCTCCCTACGCCTGAAATTGTTGCAAGGAACAATTTTTCCAACTATTGAGTTGGTTTCATAGATTTCATAGACGTTAGGGCTAGAAGGGACCTTGGAAGATCATCGAGTCCAGCCCCCCACCCAAAGGGCAGGAAGTCAGCTGGGGTCATAGGATCCCAGCAAGATAAGCATCCAATTTACTCTTGAAGGTGTTCAATGTAGGTGCTTGAACCACCTCCAATGGCAGACTGTTCCAGACCTTGGGGGCTCAGACAGTAAAGAAATTCTTCCTTATGTCCAGCCTGAAACAGTCTTGTAGTAGTTTATGACCGTTTGACCTCGTCATCCCTTGGGGCACTCTGGTGAACAAACGTTCCCCCAGATCCTGGTGGTCACCCCTGATAAACGTATAGGTGGCCATCAGATCACCCCTGAGCCTGCGCTTTTCCAGGCTAAAGAGTCCCATGGCTCTCAGCCTGTCATCGTAAGATCTGTTTTCCTGACTTCTGATCATGCGCGTGGCTCTCCTCTGGACTCTCTCAAGCTTCTCCACATCCTTTTTTTATTGTGGAGCCCAAAACTGTACGCAATATTCCAGCTGTGGCCTCACCAAGGCCAAGTACAAGGGGAGAATGATGTCCTGGGATTTGCTTGAGAAGCATCTATGGATGCAAGCCAGCATTTTTCTCACTTTACTAGCTGCAGCATCACATTACAGGCTTATGTTCATCTTGTGGTCAATGATGACCCCCAAGTCTCTTTCTTCCGTAGTGCAAGCCAGTGTAGCACTGCCGAGCCTATAAGGATGCTGCAGGTTTTTCCTCCCAAGGTGGAGAACCTTGCATTTTTCAGTGTTAAACACCATCAAGTTCTCATCTGCCCATTTGTTGAGCCTGTCCAGGTCCGCCTGCATCGCCCACCTGTCTTCTGGTGTGGATGCTTCCCCCAAAGTTTGGTGTCATCGGCGAACTTGGTCAGTCCGCTTCTGACTCCAACATCCACATCATTAATGAAGATGTTGAACAGTATGGGTCCAAGGACAGAACCTTGGGGGACCCCACTGGTTACAGGACATCATGATGAGCGACTGCCATCAATTACTACCCTCTGAGTCCGACCACGGAGCCAATTTCCCAGCCAGTGGATCATGGTGGACCCAAGGCCACAATTGGCCAGGTTCACCAAGAGGTGATCATGGGATACCAGATCAAAGGCTTTTTTTAAATCAAGATATATGACATCAATCTCTTCTCCCTTGTCCAGGTCATAGGTCACCTGGTTGTAAAAGGATATGAGATTGGTCAAGCAAGACCTAACCGCAACAAACCCATGCTGGCTATCCCTCAGGATGTTGGTGTCGGTAAGTCCATTAAGAATGGCCTCTTTAATAAACTTTTCTAAGACCTTCCCCAGGATAGAAGTCAGGCTGATGGGCCTGTAGTTTGCCAGATCCACTTTCCTCCCTTTCTTGAAGATCGGCACCACACTGGCCTTCTTCCAGTCTTCGGGCACTACACCAGAGCACCAGGAGTTGTCAAAGATCCCTGCCAGGGGCTGAGCTATGCTGCTTACCAGCTCCTTGAGTACCGTGGGGTTTAGATAGTCAGGGCCCACTGACCTGAAGGTATCCAGCCTCTCAAGGTGTTCCTTCATGAGGTCAGCATTGATGGAGGGTAAGGGCTCTCCCTCCCCCAGACTCCCCTGTCCTGTGGTGGGCATGGGCGTCCCATGGGACTGATGAAAGACCTACGCAAAGTACCCATTTAATAGGTTGGCTTTTTCCTGGGCATCAGTTGTCCGTTGTCCCATCTGGTTTAGCAGGGGTCCAGTGTTGCCCTTGCTTTTCCTCCAGCTCCCCTCATATCTAAAAAAGGACTTTTTATTGTCCTTGACACTTGAAGCTAGTTGGAGTTCAGTTGCTGCCTTGGCTTTCCTGGTTTGTTCCCTGCAGGACTGGACCAGTGCAGAATATTCCTCCTTGGAGGTGAATCCCATTCTCCATCCTTTGTAGGCCTTTCTTTTTAGCCTCAGGAGGTCTGCTAGGTCCCTGGAGAGCAAGGGGGACTGTTGTGTCCTCTTGCTGCCTTTCCTCCGAGATGGAGTAGACTTAGCTTGTACATTGAGAATTGCTCCCTTTATTGGTCTAATAAGATATCACATCTAACCAAAAAAACTTTGTTCTGCCTATGATCTCTGGAGACACAAATCCACAGTTTGAGAACTGAAACTAAGCATCACAGAGATGCTTAATAGGGCTGTGCGAAACGGGCCCTATTCCATTTGGATTCAGCCCAAATCCAGGACAGTGATTCAATCCGTTGATTCGAATCATTGTCCCTGATTCGATTCGGCTGAATCCAAATCTGAAGATTCAATGCTGATTTGGTGAATCAGTAATTAGGACACAGGCACAGCTTTAAAAGTTTTTTCTACATACCTTGAGGTAGCAGCACGGCTCATGATCATGGTGATGCTGGGGCGCATGGAGCATCCCACAGGAGGCTCTTCAGCATGTTTGGCAGTGAAATGGACTGGAAGTACCTCCAGTCCACTTCCACGTCTGCTGGGGAGCGTGCTGGGGGCCCCCACATGCCTCCCCAGCTCGGCGATCAGCCATGGAGGGACTCCAGGTGCCCCCCCCAGACCCAGGAGGCACCAGTCACCAAGCCAGGGGGATGCAGGGGGCCCCCCCGGTGCGCTACCTGGTGGGCCAGGAAGTAGATTGGAAGTGCTTCTGATCCACTTCTGGGTCCGCTGCCGAACGCACTGGGGAGCCCCCCGCGCTTCTGTGGGGATGCTACATCTACCCCAGCATCACAGCGTTCAGAGCCCCTGCTACCAAGAGATATGTAGAAAAATCATTTAAAGCTGTATCTACATCCGAATCACCAAATCTGTCCGAATCTCTCCAAATCGATTCAGAGAGATTAAAGGGTCCTCTGATTCAGTTCGGATTCTGAGATTCAGCCACCGAATCAGGCTGAATCTCCACCTAATTGAATCAGGAACCGAAGCTTCCCACAGCCCTAATGCTTAATGGGATCTTCCAGACTGAGCACTGAGTCCCACTGGGTAGAGTGGTTTTCTTTAATCTTTACTAATCTATAGAGGAGCCTCTGGGAATCTCATAAGATAGGGTCCCTAATATAGTCCATGGCCTGTTGTGAACTATTTATAAAACTTCTAAAATGGTTACATAAATATATTGTCTCAAATAGTATACAATTAAAAGTTATAATCTCTATTCCAAGATGATATCTTTGAGCTGTAACATATCTTAAATTAAAGCTATCTTTGTATAAGTTAATTTTTTTAAAGCATTTTAACAAAAAAAAAAGAAGTATGATTATATAAAAATAATCTGATTTAAATAAAAAAAATCCAATTTTTTATTTAAAAAAAAACCATTGATTTTTATTTACCCAGGCTCTGGCCCCAGCCCCATGCTGTCACTGCCCCAAGATCCCAAGGTCTCCTCAGCCCTGTCCACTGCTGCCATCTTGCTCCCCACTGGACCATGGCCCCATCCCAGCTGCCCAGCTGAGCTCCCTGCCCATGTGGGTCCTGCCCCCCTGTGGTGGGTGAGAGGCTGATGGGCTAAAGTGCCTGGTCAGTGGGGCAGGGGCCAGGGCTGACAATGGCAGCAGCCAGAAAGAGCTGGGAAATAGAGTTGGGCTGCTGAACACCCAGGGATGGTGGGACTGGCTGCACATGCTGCAGCCTGGGCTGCCCCGAGTGCCTGGGCCAGGCAGGATCGAGGGACTCACCATAGGCCGGACAAAATCCCTTAGCGTGCCAGATCCACCCATATTCTGCATAGTGGCAGCTGTGGATTTACAATAACCTCTTCTTACAGCCCCTCGTACAAAAAGAAAGCCCAGGCTCCTCACAACTGTACAGTGGGAATTGTACAGACCCACAGCCTAGACTCATGGGTATGGGGAAATAAGCTGCAGGGAGGAAAGAGCCTACTACTCTGTGCTTATGCAGTGCCTGGTACGATGGGGTCCTGTTCTCCACTGGGTCTTCTTGTGCACTCAGGGCTGGCATGAAGGCAGTACAAACCATGCAGTTGCACAGGGCTTCAGCTGGTCAGGGGCCCCTGCTGCATTAGCAGGCATGAATGTGAGGAGTAGCTGGTAGTGTCATGGCTGCTGTTAGTCCTGTTTTCCAGCAAGAGCAGGGGCTGCTACTGAACCACTGAATGGGACTGCCAAGGGGATAAGCAAAATGAGAACTAGCTTAAAGGTCTGGGCTCTTCATAGCAACAATTCTTGTTTGCTCTGCACAGTCCTGCTCCACCCTCCACACCTACAGCTTTTCAAGTGGCTCAGCCTGATTTTTATCTTCCCAAGCATATCCCATAATAAACAGCTCCCAGCGATCCTCACTCCTGTTTTTCCCAGCCTGGCTGCCTAGGTTCTTTCTTGGTGTTAATTAGTACAATGCTACATGCAGTTTGCAGCCTGACAATCTTTCCCACTGTCTTATATTTCCAATCTTTCTCTCTGCACCTCTATGTTATGTAGCAGTTAGGACAAAAGCAGCCATGCCACCCAACCCTCTTTTCACCTACATAAGAAAAGTCTGGCACCCAGCTTGATGGTGTTTCTCTGTTTCTCTCTCATGCTGAGCAGTGTACCTAGCTGGAGCCTCACTCCCCTTCCATCCAGCCTTCCCAAGCAAGCCTATTACTCCCCACTTCAGCCAGCCCCCTAAGATAAGCCTTTTACCCGTCTTGGTCCAACCCTTGCTGAGGCAGGCCCTTTTTCTTTCAGTTCTATCCAGTCCAGACCCAGCTAGCTTCCATTTGAACTTAACAGACTACATAACTCCCAAAACTTGGCCTACATGAGGTCCATAATGTGAGACCAGTCCCAAAACCTTGTCTGAATCCGCCAGGCTGACCCATTGAAGAAAAGACTGAAGGATACTCAAGTACTCTGTATCACAGGGATGCCCAACCCTTGGTCCATGGGCCAAATCCAGCCCCTAGCACCTTGTAATTGGGCCTGCGGGCCTCCCCGTGGGTCCATGAGGAGCCCTGTAGGCCATGACCCAGTGGGCTAAGTCTGACACGCAACCTGATCTTGGCATATGTGAGCAGCACAGAGGCCCCAGAGCCCAATCCCAGTGTGTGGGGCTGGACACAAGTGGTGTGGGGCCCTGGAGCCTGATCCCCCCCACACAAGATGGGACAGATATGATATCGGTCTCTAGGACCTGAACCTGGTATGTGGGGTCCAATCCAGCTGGAGGACCAGCCCTGCACTCCTCATTTGGCTGGCAGGGCCAAAAAGTTGATATACCATATCATATTACTCTGCACAAGTTACTCCTTCAAGAGTAACCCAAGGTTACTCACCCACCTGGACTTTTTTCCATGGATTTTCCATGAACTTCAACAAAAGAGGGGCATCAAAGACACAACAGGTTTTCAGGCACCTCTGGAAATCTGAGATACATATAAGTGTCCGTCCTGTTACCTGCCCCCAAGGACCCTCTTCCCTTCCTCCTGCTATTACAATTGCATTGCAATAATGTCCCAAGCACAGTGCAAGTATTTAAGTGTCTTTGCCAGTTAAGATTAAACTTAGCCTTTGCATTGTTTGGACCTTTGCATTGTTTGTTTTTTTTATGATGTAGCAGAAGCCCTCACAATTGGGGTCCACCTTACATAATGGCTTTTCTGGGACATGCATCTCTCGCAGAGTTGGGCCCAGCTCGCAGACTGTGCATGATGGACCAGCAAACTCTCCTTACTTCTGCTCAGTGGTGTGTCCATCACATGGTCTGAAGCCCTAGGCAGGAGCAACAGCAATGGGAAGTCAGTCATGTGCTGCCAGAAAGGAAGGAGAATATGACAGCTAAGCTTCACTGGGATCTGAACACCTCCCTGGGGATTCAGACCATCATAAGCAAAGCAGCTTGGCAGGCAGCAGTGAACACTAGGAGGCCTTGGGGGGATTTCGTAACAGAAGCATCAGCAAAAGGGCAGTCATCTTGATGACCCTGGCACTTCTGGTGCTGAAGTGAAGCCATTTCTGCAATGATGATTATCTTCTAATTCTGTCACAGCAGCTCTGAGAAATCTCTTGTGCTGAGTGCTCTCTGGATAAGCAACAAAGGGCTTGTCCATAACAGGATAAAAGTGTAGTTTTAACACAGGTTTTAATTAACATGCTTTGAATGGAGATAGGGCAGGTTGGGCTTTAGCACATGCCAGGTTGGTCAGGCTGAATGAAGGAGGCTAAGTTTAATCTTAATTGGCAGACACTTAGATACTTGCACTGTGCTTAGGGCATTATTGCAATGCAATTATAATAGCAGGAGGAAGGGAAGAGGGTCCTTGGGGGCAGGTAACAGGACGGACACTTATATGTATCTCAGATTTCCAGAGGTGCCTGAAAACCTGTTGTGTCTTTGATGCCCCTGGTAGGCTTTTACCGGGACTGGAACTGCAGCCTGGGTGTAACTGGTCCCTGAGTTCATGTCTAGCTGCTGCCTGCTGACTTGACCTTGAGGCCCAGGAAAATAAAGCCTGCAGATTTTAGGCAGGATTGACATGGTGCCTAGGCCATGGACCCAGGGGACCAAGAATCCTGAGCTCAGACCAGCAAAGGCATATAGATTCATAGATGTTCAGGTCGCAAGGGACCTCAGTAGGTCATCGAGTCTGACTCCCTGACCTGGGCAGGCCATTGTTCCTTGATACTCCAGGGGGTGCCCTAGTAAATAGAGCATCTCCTATTCCCTACTGCCCTCCCCTGATGAATTTATAGGCAGCCACAAGATCAGCGAAGGCTGAAGAGATCTAGGTCCCTCAGTTTCTCCTCGTAGGGTCTTGCCTGCAGGCCTCTGACCATACGAGCGGCCTCCTCTGAACCCTCTCAAGATTCTTTGCATCCCTCTTGAAGTGCGGCGCCCAAAACTGGATGCGGTACTCCAGCTGCAGCCTGACCAGTGCTGCACAGAGGGGAAGCATCAGCTCCCTGGACCAGTTTGTATGCATCTGCTAATGCATGATAAAGTGCAGTTGGCCTTGTTGATCACTTTGTCACATTGACGACTCATGTTTATCTTGGAATCAACTATGACTCCAAGATCCCTTTCTGCTGCTGTGCTGCTGAGATGGTCATCCCCCAGCCTGTAAGTGTGTTGGTGGCTCTTTTTGCCCAGGTGCAGCACTTTGCACTTGCCTTTGTTGAACTGCATCCTATTTTGTTCTGCCCATTTTTCCAACCTGTCCAGATCCTCCTGGATCCATTCTCTACCCTCTGCTGTGTTAACTCTGGTTGAAAATCTCCTTTGATGTATAAATGTTTGCTACCTTTCTTCTGCAAGCAGTTCATGTCCCCTAAGTACTTCAGGAGCAGCCCTTATGACATATATGGGGGGAGTTAGGGAAACAGAACAGAGCAGCCTATAGCTAGATATAGATGTTGAGATCTGATCTGAATTTGTAAATGAAAGACAGATATGATACTAGGGAAGGAACAATTTTCTATTGAGTTCTATAGGATTTTTCCTTATAGTGAAAGAGTACCACAGCTAAGAAAGAGCTTATATATATGATATTTAACCTGACATTCTTTTTAAACCCCTTCTTCCATCTGTAGTGTCTGTGAACTACTTGCTGAACCTGTGTATGAAGGACTCTGTGGCCTGAATGATACACCAGACTTCACTGCTTTAATGAACTCTATTTCTAAATTGATGTAGTTACACTGTACCAAACCTGCAGCCCCAGAAACTGGCACAAGAAGCACGGGGGGAGTTCCAACTTTTATACAGAAAATCATAGGGGTTAGGGTAACAAGCCAATGGGCCAAAGAGTGGGAACAGGTAAGAGGTAAAGAAACATCAACACTGTGATAACGTACACTCACTCAGCACCTTAATTCTCTCACTGCCTCCCCCCCCATCTCTGAAGGTGTCCCCAAAATGCCTTTAGTGCCTAGAGTGCTCAGACAGCTGCCTGCAGCTGCCCCCAAGCCTGAGTCCAGCTCCTTCACTCATTAGTCCTGGCTGACGGAGCCAGTGAGATCTCCTGCTCCACTGTGCACTCCTCTGTGCAGGGCTGACCAGGTTCCAGTGTATGCTACTCTCTCTTCCCCTTCCTCTAGCATCACGCTTCCTTTTTCTTTTTCCATTGCTCCCAGCCCCTGTGGGTTTCTGAGCGTTGTAGTCCAAATTAACAGTCAGCACAACTCTGCAGACCACCCCCTGGCTCCTCTTGCTTTTACATACATTACATTCAGAGTACAATATAATTGGAACCTCTTTGTGTGGATGCTCTTTGACTGGTATCAGTGGCTGCCATCCACTTTGATTAATTTTAAAACAAACTGAATTAAACTACCTGAATATTAGTTACTCATAATTAACATTGGCCACTTAGAAATCAGTGGATTGCGAGGCAGATGGAAGCAGTTTAATTAAAATGATTTAGAAGCAGCCTTGGTTAAACTGGCACAAGTTCTCTGTGTAGGCCACACCGCCACGTTACTACACTTGCCTTCGCCTTGGCTGAAGATTGCTTATGCTGAAACCAGTGAGAAGGCTCTCAGATACATGAACAGTGAAGGAATGTGGGGTTGAAGCCACTCTGACCACATTTCTACAGCAGAAAAAAAGACACCAGCAGTCTCTTGGATGTCTCTACTTTCCTCAGTGCAGCAGATGCCTTGTAGGCATGGAAAGTTTGGTTCCAGTGCCCTCTCCTGGTGGAAATCTAATACAGCCACTTTAAAGAGGACGGTGAAGGCTTTGTTCACTGTGGGGCCTGCTAGGCATGGCTTTCAGTGGCAGATCTCATCACAGTCCTCTTTGGCAGGTGCCTGAGTTGGGGTTCAGGGAGAAGTCCATAGTAGGAAGCAGCTGCAAGAGGCTTTGAGTTAATCTTGGGGGTTTTTTGACAGGAGATTGTATTCTGTGAGCAGTGAGGAAACTCAAACTGCAGGCCTAGTTATGATGTTGGACCAAGCTTTGGAGAGGGCTTTGGAGACACAAGAAGTAGGGCATACACATGCTGTGTGTGTGGGGGGGGGGTGCTTTAATTAGAGCAGCTCTCAGAGCTGCTCTAATTAACGTGCCTGCAGTGTCATGTATATTCAGCGTCCTGCACTTCAAAATGGTGGCAGGGGTGCTTGAACTAAGCTCATTTGACCATTTTGAAGTATGGGGCACTGAATAGATATGACATGGTGTAATTAACATGCTGTTCCAATGCATGCTAAATAGCATGCATTGGAGCAGACGTCCAGCACATGTATAGGTGCCCAAGATGACCCTCTCTGTCCCTAGTCTCTGAAACAGCCCCATCACAGTAACTATAGCTGACCTCAGGTGGGCAGAGGTCCAGGGTCTGTTCTCATCACAGGACATCACATACACAGAGCAATATGAGGAGCTTTATATATGCTGATGATCTATGCATCACATCACAAAAGAAGGATTTCACCACTGTCAAGAATAGACTGAAATGCACTGAGCAGCCTCTCAGATTATTACAATAAGGATCAGCTTTGCACCAACCTAACCAAGACACGGGTCACAGCTTTTCACCCGTGCCATATAGAAACCAAGTGGAAATTAAACAGCACCTGGGGTGGAATCCCACTGACTACTTACCCAAACCCTATGTATGTAGCGGTTACAGCGGACACTTACTTTCAAAGTACACATAAAGAAGATGAAAGGGAAAGTCAGTGCCTGCAACAACATACTTTGAAAGCTGGTCACCTCAAAGTGGGGAGCAAACCCAGCTACATTATGCACCACTACTATAGCCTTGTGTTACTCCATTGCAGAGTATGGATGCCCAGGATGGGAATGATCAGTTCATGCCAAGAAATCAGACCCAGTTCTAAATGACAGGTGTCATAAAATAACAGGAAAGCCAACACCAAAGGAGAGCCTGTACTTACTGGCTGGCATTGCACCACCTGGTATCAGAAGAAAGGTAGCAAGCCAAAAAGAAAGATCACAGCAGGTGAAAGACCCCAGGCATCCACTCTGTGGTTACACAGAAATAACCAAATGGCTTGAAGTGTGAAAGAGTTTTATGACTAGTGTTGTGCCGTTGGATGCGATTGCTGACAGGGTTTGACTGAGGTTATGGAAGGAATCAGATACCCTGAAATGGACCTGGAACCCCAAAAGGATCTTCCCAGAGGGACTCATCCAGACTGGTCAACATGATAATGCCTGAGCTGCCTCCACACGCAAAATGAGAGATCAAAAACAAACATCATTAAATAGGGCTACTCTTATAACACAAATACATATGCGTGCAGACCATGGAGCACCTGCTCGTTTGCTCACTCTTTGGAGAGACCTGTACAAAGGAGGACCTCACTGCAGCAATGGAAAGAGCCATTGCTTGTGCACAATTCTGGAAAAATTTTTCTAGCCTAGGACAAGGATGCAAGAAAAAGAAGACAACATTCATGCCACTTACACTGAGATTCAGTCTTGAGGTAGACAGGGAACTAAAATGCACCACAGACAGAGCCAGAGGTGTATGGAAAAGAGCAGAGAGTGGGACAGGTTCCTGGTAAATGGTTGCCCCCACCTTTCTTTGTTAGAAGTACTGCAGGGGGCTGTGTTGGGGACCGGGGAGAGGTCCAGCAGCAGGGGAAAGGATGTGGCAAGACACCCGCCTGGAGTAATGACTCATCCATGCACCCACTGGCTGGAAATCATGCCACTCTTTCCTGTTTTCCCCAGGAGGCCCACCTTCCACTTGCTGTTTCTCAATTCAGTGATTAGACATAGGACCAGGAGGTGGGAGATGGATGGGGGCATTGCAGTGGGGGTACCAGCTGGGAACTGGACTGAGCAAGAACATGCATTGTGGCCGTGGACACTAGGTAGGCAGATAGGGAGAGGGATGAATTAACCCCAGGATGATCCCTAATGAAGACTGTTGCTTCATGTTTAAGGAAGTACGGGGTGGGGGGGGCAGGGTCAGCTTCAATTCACCGGTGCCTGAGTGAGGCTGAGAGGATGTGGCTGGTACCTCCACTAGCTTGGGTCTGAGGAGGTAGTTCAGTGCCTGGCATGGGTCACTGAAGGCCTGATGCCTGGCCTGACCTCTCACCTTGCTGTAGTGGCCCCTTTGCAGCACCACAGAAGAGCTGGGGGTAGTAGCACAGCCTGACATTTCCATTGCCTGTTCCTTGTGTGTCTTCTTTCCCATACATGGAGTGGATATCTCACAGCTGCCTGGCGTTTGATACAAAGGGCTCTGTGGCACTGAAGAATTGTCTCCATCATGTCCCAGCATGGGGCAATATCTACAAGGAACAAAGAGCCCAGCCTGAGCAAGATGCTTTAGTTGCTGGCTTACTTGGTGTTGAAATAGACTGGTACATGATCTGTTGTAAGGGTTTTAATGAATGTGCTTAATGTATCTCATGGATGGGGATGTTTGCACAGGGCATAGGGAGCCTCAGGGTGGAACAGACTGTGTGAATGGATTGTTGTTACAACCAGCCCTTCTTTATAGCATACCAGGAGTGATTCATTCAGTTACCATCTATAAATGGTGGAGATAATCTTACACCCATATCCACACCCAGCCAGAATATACACCCACTAATGGTCCAATCCTGTTAGAGCTTCCTGTATGCATAGTTAGGAGATGATGAAGAGCATATATTAAATTGCCATCTTGACCATGTCAGTCCAGACCCTCAGGGTTGGCAGGTTTTGTAACTAATGATGGACTCAGTGGCTCTATTAGCTGACATTAAATGGGTCATGGGTGTCAGTCCCTTATACCTCTCTTGGAGGCAACCTATTGAACCTTACTGGTGAACTTGCCTATGTTGGCAAATGCATGGCATAGTCACAACAGTTTGGGGCCCTTTAACTAGTTTTGTAGATGATGGGAAAACATGCTGAGTTGATAACCTATGTAGCCTAGGGTGGGTGGGGGGCAAGCTGCTTAAGTAGGCAGTAGATACCCCATGTGATCTAGGGAAGCAGGGGACTACAACAGATTAGATTTCAAAGGGCATCTATACACATACTCGGGGTGGAGGGGGGCACTGTAATTAGAGTGTCCCTGACAGCTGCTTTAATTAAAGTGCCCACATTGTCACATTTATGCAGCGCCCCATGCTTCAAAATGGCAGCAGGGGCACTTAAACTAAAGCTCATTCAACAAGCTTTAGTTAAAGTGCACCCGCCACCATTTTGAAATGCAGGAACGCTGAATACACGTGGCTCTTTTAAACGTGCGATCTATCTCTCTGGAGGAGTGTCAGTTGAAAGAGCCACCTGGATACCATGTAAAGAATTGCTGCAGTACAGAAGAAAACCCCCCACAAATCACACACCGCTGGTTATGACATATCACCCCTCCCTTGAACTCATACGGAAAATCCTCAAACAATTGCAACCCATACTAGAAACAGACCCTATTCTTAAAGAGATCTTCCCAGAGCCACCTGTCCTAGCCTTCTAATGAGCACTGGACCTTGCTAACCTCATCACCAGAAGCAAACTTCCTCAGGCCCAGAACACACCAAATGGATCCAGACCATGCCATGACAAGAAATGCAAAACCTGCCAACACATCTCCACCACCCACACAATCACTACACCCCACAACAGAGCCATCAGCATTCCCAAATCTTACAGCTGCACCTCCAGAAATGTAATATATCTCATCCAATGCACCAAATGCCCTGATGGAAAGTACGTAGGAGAGACCAAACACCAACTGCACACCAGAATGAATGCACACCGGAAATCTATCAAAGACAGAAATACCCAGGAATTACCTGTGGGGGCACATTTCTCACAAGAAAACCACTCTCTCGCCAACCTCTCAAGTCCTGATCCTCAAAGGACACTTCCCAGAGACGAGCCTATGAACTCCACTTCATCAGCCTCCTGGATACTAAAAATCATGGACTAAATTACAACCTGACTGATATCTGACTCCCCAGGTACTTCTCCACTATTCATCCCCCTTCTCTCTCTCTCTTCCCCCCAACCCTCACCTGTCTCTCACCCATTGACTCCTCAGTCTACATCTTCACTGACTGCCTATCCTGTATGCAGACCACCCCGGCCTCTGGCTTCTTTACTTTTCATTCCATCCAGGAAGAGCACACATCAACTGCTGAAACTTCCTCAGCCTGATGAAGGGTTTTTGAACCCGAAAGCTTGCTTAAAAATTGTTTTCCAGCTATTTAAGCTGGTCTAATAAAAGATATCAGATTCACCCAAAGAACCTTGTCTATCTCTGATAAAACCAGGGGGACTATAAACCCAACAAACAAACAACTTGAGAGGGGCAAAAGATGTGCCAGTGTCATACAGGCAAGAGATAGAAGTGTGAAAGAGCAAGCAAAAAATGAGAACTGTGAACCTCTGCTCTACCTGCCAAGAACCATAGACCCTGGAGACTACTGAATACCTGTCTAGCTGCAGGGATGCATTCTGGCCTCAGGACTATTTAAGACTTATGCAAAGTTTCTGTTGTGTCTTAACTTAGGCAAAGTTTTCTGTAGTTTCTTTGTCTTATGCTTAAAATTGTAAATTGCTGTACTCAGTAAATGGTCTCTTCAGAGAACGGACTATTCTTGTCCAAGCCATTTGCATGACTTCAGTGCAACCTCCTAAATCTAACACTAAGTTTATGTAACACCTGTGAAGCAGTTGCTCTGTCCCAGGTCACAGCACTGTAGTCTGCTGCCCTCTCCCTGATGGAATCAGACTGACCTCTGTGCCTGGAGCACTCTCCCCTTCTCAAGAGAGTAGTGAGCCATGGAGAGAGACTGAGCTGAGGAGCAAAGCACCAGCCATAGAAATTCCCCTTTCACTCATGTAGTGGGGTCTGCGAAGAGAAGTCTGGGTGAGGTCTGCCTCCCCAGGGCACAGAGGAGGGGCATGCAGGGAAAAGGAAAGGAGATGCCTTTTCCAGGTCCAGGGCTGAACAGGCTTGGTTACAAGACTTGTGCTGCACCTCAGTGATACGCCAGGAGTTCCTCCTGTAAGGAGAAGTGGAGTGCAACCTAATCCTTGGAGCACAGAGGAATGATTTCAGAGTTTCACTGCTGCCTCTTCTAGTCTGTGGCCTCATTCATGTGCTTCCTTTCACCCCTGCATAAGTCTGGGGCAATATTTACCCACCCCACCAAACTGCTTTGGAGGCTAATTTCCAGAGTCCCAATTCTGTCTCCCTACCGCAGGCTGAGCAGTAGCTGGCTCCACAAAGAGCCCCGTGGACTAGGGTTGCTCCATGCATAGCCGACCCATGCTGCAGACACAGTGTGTTGCACTGCATGGTGATTTTATTACACCATGGTTACAAGTCAGATTCAACATCCTTCAACTTAACATTTGGCATCAGAAGAGTGCAGCAAATAGGCTCATCAGAGTCATCATCACCCAGGTATAGCACATGTCAGACTTGCCACTGTTTCAGGTCACATTGCCACCACTAGCTGGGAATAAGAAGTCCTATCCAGACACTGCCACACACTCTCCATCCAGCTGAGAATATCATTAGCTTACCGTGACAGTGTGAATTAGCCCACAGGGTGTCTTGGGGTCACATGCACATCATTCATTAACTGTGGGGAGCTGTGTCCAGTGTAGCAGCACACTGAGAGCTAGGTGTCCTCCTGTCAGTCATCCACCGCATACATGTCTCATCACCCAGGACTCTGGCCACACAAGGTGATGGGCCAGGTGACTTCCTGTTTGCATAGTTGTAAGCCTGTTAAAGGGGTTTTAGCCAACTGCATCCTGAAGTGCTTATAAATCAGAAGACTTTGTTGATGCCTTTGAAGAATGGGGTATAGATCTAGCACAAGTGCGGGCCGGATGGGCTGGATGCAGCCCACCCAGGGATTTTATCTGGCCCAGGCCTGGGGGAGCATCCCAGGCCATGACATGTGCAGCCAGTCCTGCCACCCCCAGGCATGCAACAGGGTTGGGGCAGCATGGTGATCAGACTCCACTTCCTGGCAACCCCAGTGACAGCAGCTCCTTCTGGTGGCCACTGCCCATGTTGCAGCGGCTGCCAGACAGTCCTGCTGCCTGGACACCCTGGCCCATACGCCTCACACCCACTGCCAGGGGTATCAGATAGAGTGGGTGGGTGGGTTCCCCCTCCATGGAAACTGGCCTGGGACACGTGCAGGCAGGGCACACTCATTCGGGTGGATGAGATAGGGCTGTGGGCAGGCAGGCAGCATTGCGCTTTGACCTTCTCTATTTCTGGGCAGGTCCATTCTCCCCTAAACAGGCACTTTGGTACTCTGGCTTCACCAGAAGCATCATGTGGAGACCACAGTCTAAAAACTCATAGATTCATAATCATCTGAGGCCCAAGCTCCCATGCTGAAGCTGTACCACAGGCCATCACAGCACATTCTTTGTTTAATTCTGAATGACATTTAGAAACTAGACAAGACACAGGAACACATTTGAAATATTTGAAGCATTACTCATGTCTGCATCACTACTGCAAAGATTTTCACTAGCTACCTTCCTGGCTGAAAGGCATAAACACATCTCAGTGCCAACAAACCACTCAACAGCTTGTCTTCGGTGTCTCTCCAGTAGGAGCTTGTGTGTTATGCAGAGGGGCTTTACCTCCGAAATGGAAAAGTATCATAAGTTTTGCAAGAGCTGAGAGGTGGTGTCTGCTATTTGTCTCACCTAGGATTGACCCCCAGATGAGGGCAACATGTGTATTTATCTTCATTCAGGATTGAAAGGCATTTGTAGGCCAGACAGAGGAGAACAGAATCTGATGTATACTTCTTAGCAATAGCAAGTCACAATTGTGAAAATTCACCTTGTTGAGAGGTGTTGAAAGGGATGTTGAGGCAGCTGCCTCCTCCATCCTTTTCTAAAGAATTGGTAGCTCAGGCAATCAGGCCGTATTTGCAGAAGTGTAAAGCCCAGGAATTAGGATTCCTTCCAAGATGGCTCTTCCTGGAGTTGAACCTAAGCCCCTCATACCTGATACATGAGAAGGAAGAAATACACTGGAAACACCATGAGGGGTACAGTCCACCTCTTGCACTCACGGAAGATTGCTACCCACAGTCCTGTTTCTAGAGTCAGGTATATTTACAGTCATCTATAGCCACAGCCCTGTTGCCATCTGTGAGAGAATTTCTGAGACCAGGCCTCCTGCTTTCATTAAGATTAAGCATTAAGACAGGGGTGGGCAAACAGCCCGGGGGCTGGAATCGGCCCACTAAGGGATTCTGTCCAGCTCAAGGCAGGTCCCTTGGCCCCACCCAGCCCCAGCCCCAGCCCCAGCATGGGGTGTGGTGCACATGGCTGGCCTCCCCCCCCAGGGCATACAGTGGGGTGGGGACAACGTGGTGCAGCAGCAGGACTTGTCTTCCTGGTGGCTCACTCTGCCCAGCTGCTGCTGCCATTATCTCCATTGCCATTGCTGCCACTGGTCCCAGCCCTAATGCCCAGGCAGTCCGGCCCCTTTGACCTGCACCTACTGCTGGGGGAGCTGGATGGAGCAAGCAAGCAGGGTGTCTGTAGAGACAATCCTGGGACTCCAGCCAACAGAACAAATCAGGATGGATGGGATGGGGTCACAAGCAGGGAGAGGCATCTGGAAGTGAGACAGGCAGGCGTGGCCAGGGCTGTGATCATAGGGTGGTGACAGTGTAGGGCTGGGGCCTGGGGCAGAGCTGTGATCCACTCCCTACATGTCCCTTCCCACAGAACCAGCGCCAATCACAGGGACATGCGGGGAGCAGACCGTAGCTCTTCTGCAGGCTCTGGCCCCATGCTATCACAGCCTCATGATCCCAGCCTCTCCTCCCCATCCCACTCCAAGATGCTGCTCCCTGAGCATGCCCTCCCTACAGGGGTCCCAGGCTGGTCTCCATGGAGACCCCACCTGCCCACCCGCTTTGTCTGGCACTCCCAGCAGTGGGAGTGGGCAGGCAGGCCCAGGGCCGAATCAATTGCTGTCCCCATCCTGCTGCACCGGCTCAAGTCAGTATCTACCCTCCCCCGCCTGCAAGAGCTTACCAAAACTCCTTAAGTGGCCCTCCAGCCCAGATAATTGCCTGCCCCTGCATTAACATGTTATTTATCCCCAAACAACCTGCAGCTCACTTCGCACACACAAAATACCTCCTAACCTGAACCTGCCACATACAGCAAAACATGCCACACCTGAACCTGTTACGTTGGCTCCAGAGTTGGCTCAGAAGCCCAAGCCAGGTAGCTGTTCATCCAGCCTGCCAAGGATGCAGGAGTGCCCGGTAGTGGCAGAGGCAGGGACACAACCCCCTGCATAACAAGGAGAAAGACCAGGCCATACTGCATGCCTCAAAAGCTAACAACCTGGGGCTACTATAGACCAGGCATGGAAGTAAGATCCAAAGCCAAGGTCCCCTTGGAGCATGTGTGACTAACTGCCATCCCAACCCTTGTAAAGAGAAATGTGTTGAGCTTGAGAACCTCCAATGTGCAGCCGTAGGCCAAAGAGGGAAGAGGCTGGTTTGCCACAGGCAGGTCCTGCACCATGCAGGGAGAATGAAGAAGTCAACTGAGCAGTGAAATGTTTCTTTCCTTGTGGAAACCAGGGTTCTCCTCAAGCATCTAGGTTGTAGAGTTACAGCAAGGATAACAAAAATGAGGGCATCAGTGTTTTGTTCTGATTAAAATTGAAGGAAAAGTCTGCCATCTGGCTGTTTTCCTGGCAAGGGGATCCTCTTTCTCTCCCATATTTCATCACAAATTATCATAGAGACATTGAAGCCAATGAAGCTGATATGGTTACAAGTCAGAGTCAACATCCTTCAACCTAACATTTGGCATCAGAAGAGTGCAACAAATAGGCTCATCAGAGTCATCATCACCCAGGCATAGCACATCAGACTTGCCACTGTTTCAGGTCACATGGGATTCCCTTGCCACCATTAGCTGGGAATAAGTAGTCCTATCCGGACACTGCCACACACTCTCCATCCAGCTGAGAATATCATTAGCTCACTGTGACAGTGAAGGGGAGAAACTCTCTGCCACTGCTGGGCACTCCTGCATCCTTGCTAGGCTGGATGAACAGCTACCTGGCTTTGCTTCTGAGCCAACTCTGGAGCCAGCTTAACAGGTTCAAGTACAACCTGGTTTGCTCTGCGTGGCAGGGTCAGGTGTGACATCCAGCCCCGAGGACAGCTCATAGTGGCACTGTGCTGACTCTAGTACACATGTTGGCTGGCTGCTTTTTTCAAGTTGGACTTCCTGGAGGGCTTCTAATGGCTCATGATCCTATAGCTTAGTGTGTGCATGTGTGGGTGTGTTTAACCTTGCCTCGCTAATTTTACCAATATGTAGACACTACACCTGAATGATGATACCTTGCAGAAAAGAGGAAAACAAATCATTAATACATTTGCCACTGTAAATTCTGAAGGGCCTATTCTCATCAGTTGGATATTTGTCCTCAGATCCACAAGTGGCAGAAATGTCTCATGCTCTGCTATTTCTAAAGAGCTGTTTTGTAGGTAAAGACCTCCATCTCTCCTGGGAAGGCATTAACATTTGCTGAGACTGAGGGAGGCTTAGCACAAGTTCAGCATTCCCCTCCTCCAATCCAAGCCCATGTGCTCAAGGTTTATGCTTTGCTGGATTAGGGTGGCCTTGAGTGGGTCATGCCAGGAACAAACCCTGACCTTTTATTGAAGCAAGTCTCAGCCGAGGATGGCAGGCCTGGCTGCTGCCAGTCACTGCTGGGAGCACTTTGAGGAAGGAGAGGAACAAAATAATATGGCAATTTCTCTGTCAGGCTGTAGCATCTCACTGCACTAATTGATAGAATCACTGTCAATGGGTACATGTTGTTTGTAGGAAGAGGAGGAGCAGTAGCTGTCCCTCAGGACCTCTCAACTCATCACACCTCCTGGGCTTTTCATATCTGACTGAATCATAAATTCTCCCCTTTTTCCCTCATCTTCCTTCTTCTTGTTTTGGGCTGAGTCTGTCCTCTGACTGGGTTCCATAAACTCACAGCAACAGAAGGAACAAGCAAAAGCAGGCGGATGTAAACTTGCAGTGTACCATCCCTGCCCCAGCATTACACAAAGACCAACTTCTTGTGTAGTCTGATGAGTCACCATTACAGGGCTGCTCTGGGCTTCAGCCAGGCTAAGCCAAGGCATCTTGAGCCATGATACTTGGGCTTTCATCCTGCCTTTGCCACTAACTCATCTTGTGACCTTTGTCAAATCATTCAATCCCTCTCTGCCTAGCCATGAAATAGGAATAACCCTATATACACATATCACTGAGGTGTTTTGCAAATTCCTTCATCTTTACAAATTACCTTCAGATTTCTGAGAAGAGGTGGTATATCAAGAAAAAATATCATCTTGGACATCCTGTTCCTGATTCAGGACAGCACTTGAATATGTACTTAATTTTGAAGGTAGTGATGTTGTAGCCATGATGACCCAGAAATTATGCAAGAGGCAGGATTTCTTAAGGTGATATCTTTTATTGGATCAACTGTGTAGTTAGGATAAAGTTGGACAAGCTTTTGAATACAAGACGTTCTTCATCAGGTCTCTTAATTTTAAGTACCTATGTCCCATTGACTTCACAAGAATGTGTTTACCTTAAAGCTATATTTAAATGCTGTCCTGTACACTGATTTCTTCCTGGTCCCGAGCAAAGCCCCAGATTTAGTCACATAAGAGAAAATGCCAGTGTTACAGTATGCAGCAAATGTTCCTATTTCACATCAGCACTGTATGAGATTAATTCCTAGCATGCTGATACTTGCTTGCCAAACAATTGTTTAACCTTTGTTGTGTCAGCAAGGGCAGGACACAGTGAGAGCAGGGTGGTACTAGCTGCCTCATTCCTTTGCTGCTATGTTTGCTGAAGTCATGGCAGTCATTCCACAGAGTCAGACCCTGGATGAGGCATCATGCGTTTTGCTTAGAATATCTCAGATGCTTGGAGAGGGACTTTGAGGTCCAGTTGAGCTGTTCTTAACACAGGATCTGGGAGTGGAGGTGGCTGCACACCCTCTTAACGGCCCCAATCCTGAATTCAGTTCAGGTGACTGTAACTCCCAGACCCTTGCACAGAGCAGAGTTATAGTAATAGATATATATAGATGTGTGTTCTTGCTGTATTTAGTACTGTGGTCCGATTCAATAGCTCAGCAAACATTCCAAGTGAGGCTGCAAAAACCCAAGACCATATCTGTTACAAATTAAAACAAACTGTAAGATCACTGTGTCCATCCTCTCTGCTAACAAACATAGCTAATACTGCATTTGACCTTAGCCCAGTGTCATGCAAGATGTCAGAAGCAATGCAAAATGCAGTGGGATGCTAAGTGAGGTACATCAGAAAACAATCCTTAGATAACAAAAGCTTATGTTGCACCTTCACCCTGTTTTTCCCCATTCTGCTTGGAAAATGAATGTCATTAATAGCTTGCTTATCCCCAACTTTGCCTGCAAAAAAGTCAAAAAACATTTTTAGGACTAGACTATTACAGCGCTAATCAAATCCAGGATTGCCCAAGTTGAGTCAGTCTCATGTTTTGGGTACCTGAAGACCTGCAAACAAAGCTAGTGGCTGCATCAGTTGGCAATGTTGGCTTTCAGCTCCAGAACAGCAGGAAGTAAAGGCTGGCTTCCAAAAGATCTGAATAACACTGTAGCAATATCCAGATAATAAGTAGGATAAATCCTGAACATTCATTGTGAGTGTGGGTGTGTGTACATGAGCCTGTTGGTTCAGAAAGAGGGAGTTTTATGCCCATATTTCCCCAGAGATCCGTTGTCTACCTTTATTTCAGTATCTCTCTTCATGTGAGTGTTTTAATAAAGATGAGACCAGGGAATGATATCAAAAGATGATATTGAAACCACAGCCCTGGCTACGCTACTATGTGAAGGGTTTGCTACTGAACGGGTAGGGGAGGTCACGGGTGGCTTTGTGTCACTCAAGCAACTAGAAGTGGGGGGCGACAGATCTGCTGCTTACTTTTTCTGGACTCCCCTATTTTGGGTGACCCTCTTCTTTTAATATCACACCCTGAGGGAGCTCTCTCATCTTTCTCTATGTGCACCATAGAGGCTAGTGCAGATGCATATTGAGGCTAGTGGCTAAAAGACTGTTTTCTGACACAGCTGTACTTTGCATGGTGCTATCAGATGCAACAAAGGCATCTCATACTGCAGCAGGGTACTAGCCCAAACCCAAAGAATGGATCCCTGTGTGAGGGGATGCCACTAAAGTACAGAGTGCCTGCTTCCAGCATGCCCCCCACCCAAAATGGATGCATGAATGTAGCACTGGGTACATGGCAATAAGTTAGCTCCCTGTCTCAGGCGTGCTTATTGGCACATGGCTGGGCTGCTCTAAGGCAGCTACATATCTGGACTCAGTGCATGTGGGGTGTGTGCACCATGCTTCCCCAGAAGTGCTCATTAGCAAGGTCCAGAGGTGTTGCAGACATGCCTTAAGGGCCTGGTTCCAACCTCACATACTCATTGGCAGCAGTGGAACCACAATGATTGCAATGAATCTATTTCTGGTTTGGGGCTAGATCCTGCAAGAGTACTGAGTCCTCTGGCCTTGATCCTCTGAAGTGCATATATACTGATAGGCTTCACAGTTAGCACAGGCATTGTCTCCTTGAAACCATGATTCCACCTAGATGGGGAGCTGAGCACTCTGAATTTAGTAGAATCTAGCTCTTATATCAGTTTAGAAGTAGGCTGAAGATGGATGGAGCAAGGTAGCAGGAGTCAGAAATCAGAGGTTCATTTTTTACTCAGTCACTGATTCACTGGGTAACCTTGGGTAAGGCCCTCTTCTTCCCTGTACCTGTACATATAGCAATAACAACAACAAACCTAATGATATCACAGGGCGTCAGGCTAAAGCCATATGAATTCTGGTAAGGTGTGCCACGATCCACAGACCTAGGCTGCAAAATATGGGAGTGGTTTATTGTACAGTACAACATATCCCCTTTAATAACAGTGTGTAATTGTAACACGGAGTGCAGGAAGGTAGGCACCCATTAAGGGGCAATCAGTGAGAGGCAGGCTGGTTTGGAGAACCCAGGAGCCCATGTGACCTGTCTCGTCCCTGTTGTAGAGACGGGCTGGTATGGGGTTCAGATCTAAATCACCCCTACGTCGTGTTATGCAAAACTAAAACCCAACAAGTTAAGTTTGCAGTCCCCTGCCCCCCGCCCGCATATATACCTTTCATTTCTTTTGCTGCTTGGTGATCAACAGTAATTGCTTGTAACAGCACAGAGGACATAATCATCCTCAAAATATAACATAAACCTCATCTCACCTCCCCAGCACCTCATGACACTGATGCTTCATAGGGAATCCTGATTTTGTCTCTGCAGTAAAGCTACTCACCCAAGAGTACACAGCAAGTCATAGCTCTTACATTTGCCTTTGTTCAACTGTTTGCGTAAATAAGGGATTCTTTCCTAGTTCCTCCTCTGTGTTATATATGTACATTACCTGTTTGCCAGATACCTTCACAACAGTAATTCAGCCACTCACAATGCAGCTCTGTGAATGGCAGGTGGCCTATGACCATCACAAACAGAACCTGTTGGGCAATCCCAACCCGAACCGACACCTCCTGTCACATTCCTCAGAGGAGTTCTGATAATCACGGGATGTTGTGATGTTGACAGGGAGGAATGACAATGGGAGTGTCTTCCACGTGTGTCAGACGCCATCTGTGCAAAATAATCTTTGCCTTATGTTTACAAAGCTTTTATCAAAACAAAATCAATAACGTGTAGACTGACTCTTGAGGCTTAAGAGATCAGAGCAGGCTTTGGATCTCAGACATTAGAGTCTGTACCACGCATGTGCTGCTAATGTTGGTAAATGAGCTCTCCTGCTCAGAGGAATTATGTATGCACTTGTGAGCAGAGCTAAATAGTCATTAGAGTCAGGTCAAACCCCGGCAAAAAAATAATCTGCCAAAGGTGTTTTTCTGCCTTCCATTTTTCGGTCATTCAAATGTTGAAAAAAAATTGACAAACTCTATAGCTAGTTGTAAAACAGAAACAAGAAAAAAATCCATGGAAATATTTTTCTCCATTCCCTGCCCCCCTGCCCTCCAGAAATCTTGACCATTTATTTCTACAAAATTCAAAACATTTGATGATCTTCAACAACAGCTATTTGCACTGACAAACAACAGTGCTTTATTGTTTGTCTAGAGAAGTCAATAATGATTGTCATCCCTGTTCGCCAGATGGCTTAATAGGGACAAAGAGATGTGAAGGACTTGGCTTAGACACTGAGCTAAAACTAGACCTCAGGAGAGCTGGCTGTCATTCTTCATCTCCCACCCCTAGATCCCTCCTGGATATGTATGTGTTTAAATCCATTTATAAAAGTATGGGAGCTTCCAAAATATCCCCTTACACCTTTAAAGAAATAACAGAAGTGGTCAGGTTTTTTGTTAGAATTACCTGCATACTGAGGACAGTGTAAAAGATCAGGTTGTGGCTGGTGTTCTTCAAACTGGACTGATATTTTTTTTTTAAAGTCTTCAAGGACACACGTATGTGTTATTTAAAGAATTTAGCATATCTGTCTGTGACTTCTTTGTGAACCAAACCTGATTGCTACAGGTTTGTTTCAGGCTGGACATAAGGAAGAACTTCTTTACAGTCTGAGCCTCCAAGGCCTGGAACAGACACCAGGGGTGGTGCATGCACCTACTCTGGACTCGTTTAAGAGACATTTGGACGTTTATCTTGCTGGGATCCTTTGACCCCAGCTAACTTCCTGCCCCTGGAGCAGGGGCTGGACTCGATGACCTTCTGAGGACCCTTCCAGCCCTAATGTCTATGAAATCTATGAGATAAATTTATCATTCATAAAGTCTTAAAATAATTTGTCAAAACAAATTGTAGCCTCTGAGTTATTTGAGATCTATTTGTTTCAGGTGGGTCACTGATCATTAGCATGTTACTCTTCTTTATTTGAAGTGTCTCACCTAAATCATATAGGAGTGATTCTGTTTCCTTGCAGGTTTATTTAAAAAGAGGAATTTTAACAAATGATGCTCAATGAACCATCTATAGCAGTGGTTTTCCATCTGTGGTCCACAGACTCCTGGGGGTCCGCAGAGCGTGTCTAAGGGGTCTGTGAAAGATGACTATGATCAATCAAAATATATGAATACCCACACTTACAATTCAAAGGGGTCTGCAAATGGAAAAAGGTTGAAAATCACTGCTCTATAGTAATGGATAACACACTGGCTGGTCTGACTGGTCGCTTGGGCAACAATTACTGAGCCTTCGGGATTTACGTACACCGGGCCAGAAGCATCAAGCACCAGCTACAGCCATGTAACAGGAGTAAGTTTAGGCTTTGCTGATCATTCCTGTTCTCCCTGCTAGACTCAAAGGGATCTACCAAGCCCATTGGCCCCTCTTTACTGGGGAAGCAGCTGCAAGGGGCTCACTGAGATGGAGAAGACTGGAAATCCCAGACTTCTGGGCAATCTCATGACTAATGTCAATTTTCATGAGTCATGAGAGAATCCAGCATAATCCAATAACTCAAAGTTTTCTGAGCCCTATGCTCTGTGTTATATAATACATCATAGGTGATATGTAGTGGGGGCACAGAGGGGCACCGTCGAAGCCACTGCTGGTTTCTATGGGCGGTCCCCGCTCACTGCCCCTAACACCACAGACGGAGGCTGAGGACAGTCTCTACTTGCTGCCCACCGCCCGCCACCTCCCCCCTGCTGCTGACACTGCTGCAGCTGCCTGTAAGCGGTCCCCGCTCGGCCCGCCCTCACCACCAACGTCACCACAGCTGTTTGCGGGTGGTCCCCGCTCACCGTTGCCACGCCCCTGTCACCGAAACCACCGCTGCCGCCTGCATGTGGTCGCTGTGCCCATCCCCCCACCCCCCCAGGAGACACGCATTGTTTATACAATACATATATACAAAGTCCTATGACATATGCTATAAACAGGGTTAAGTGGACTGGCTCATAGAGAATGAGACCCAGCCTGAACCTCTCAAGAGAAGTTCAGATGGACAATGACACTGTGTCCAGACTTCAGACATGCTGAGGAGACATTCAGGGGTTCAGGTTTGTTCATGTGCAAGCTGGGACCAGATGCTAATGACTAATACTTTATGGGCACATCTACACGAGACATTTACCTAACTAGCTCTGCAGTAGAGTCTCAGCGTCTATGTGTGTGGCCCTATTGGGCTGCAGTAAACTAATGAACTCTGCCGTAGGTTAGCACTTGTAAATATAAGTACTATTCTAAGGCAGTGTTATTTAAAGTGCTGCAGTACACATATAGACAGTAACAGGGCTGGCTGGGGCATGAGGGCGCTTTAGTGCAGTAGCTACCTGGCAGTTAGCTGCACCCTCGTGCCCAAGCCAGCCCCTCCACAGCATGTTGGGCCAGGTCAGAGCAGCCTCAGGCTGGCAGGCTGCCCTTCCCCTCCCCTGGCCTCCTTCCAGCCAGGGCTGCTCTGACCCAGCTCAGCGTTCTGCGGTCCCAGGCACATGTGTAAATGTGGCACCCAGGAGTGATAAATTCTGGTGCAAGCTATGCTGGAGTTTATTGTGTCATGCTAACTGCATGTGTAGATACACCCCATAAGTAATAGCATAGTCCCGTAAACACAGCACTAGCTTGGGATCAAGAAATCATAAAAGGTTTCGTTAGAGCAGTAGAGAGAACTGGACTGGTATGCAGGATCAGTTCCTTTCCCAAGCCATATAGGCAAAACTTTTCAGACATAATCTGTGATTATTAATCATGGTAATCCAGTTGCTGGATGCTTAGCTTCAGATGCCTTGGGCCCAGTTTCAGATTCCCCTCCCCCTCTCCTCCCACCCTCCCTCTCCACACAATTCCACCTAAAGTCAGACAGAGTTGTGGAGATTAGGATTCAGAGAGACCTAGACAAATTGGCAGAGGGGAAGGGAATCAGATGTCGAAGGTGAGTGGTTGCTCCTTAAGGAGACGATCCTCCATGCCCAAAGGGAGGTAATCCCAACAAGGGTCAAAGGGAGCAGGAGGGCACATAAACCCCCATGGCTCACTAAGAGCATCCGGGAATGTCTCCTTGCTAAAAGGGAGGCATATACCCAATGGAGAGATGGGGTCATCGCCAAGAAGGACTATGTTATAGTCGCCCGAGGATGTAGGGGGGCAGTCAGGAGGGCCAAGGCAGAGTTGGAGATAGGACTAGCTTCCCGGATTAAGGACAATAAGAAGTCCTTCTTCAAATACATAGGGGGTAAAAAGAGGGTCCCGGGTAATGTGGGGCCCCTGCAGGACACGATGGGCAACTTAGTCATCACGCCAGATGACAAAGCTAACATATTTAACGATTTCTTTGCCTCTGTCTTCCTAAGTAGGGACCAGTTCAGCCACCTCCCTGCTGGGCCCCCCTCGGGCCCCGAGAGAGACACGCCTGGGCCAAGGGTTAGCGAGGAGTTAGTTAGGGTACTTCTGGAGAAGCTGGACGTGTTCAAGTCCGCTGGTCCGGACGATCTTCACCCTAGGGTTCTACAGGAACTGGCTGAGGTCATTGCGGGACCCCTGGCACGGCTCTATGAGCACTCGTGGTGCTCTGGCGAGGTGCCGGAGGACTGGAAGAGGGCCAATGTGGTCCCTATCTTCAAAAAGGGAAAAAAAGAGGACCCGGGAAATTACAGGCCAGTTAGTCTGACCTCAATCCCGGGTAAGCTCTTTGAAAAAATTATCCTGGCACACATCCAGGAGGGCCTTGCGGGGGAATGCATGCTCAGGGGCAACCAACATGGGTTTATCAGTGGCAGGTCTTGTCAGACCAACCTGGTGGCCTTTTACGATCAGGTCACCAAATCATTAGACGCAGGGGTTGCTGTGGATGTAGTCTTTTTGGACTTCCGGAAGGCTTTCGACACTGTCTCTCACCCTGTCCTCATCAAAAAGCTGAGAGACTGTGGTGTCGATGCCCACACGGTCAAATGGGTCACCAACTGGTTGGAGGGCCGCACCCAGAGGGTGGTAGTGGATGGGTTCTTCTCGACCTGGAAGGATGTGGGCAGTGGGGTTCCGCAGGGCTCGGTCCTCGGGCCTGCACTGTTCAACATCTTCATCAGTGACTTGGATGAGGGGGTAGAAAGCACCCTGTTCAAGTTTGCTGATGACACTAAGATGTGGGGGGATGTGGGTGCACTAGAAGGGTGCAATAGGCTACAAGCTGACCTTGACAGGTTGCAACGGTGGGCGGATGAGAATAGGATGGGGTTTAACACTGATAAGTGCAAGGTGTTGCACATGGGGAGGAAGAACCGGCACCACACTTACAGGTTGGGGAACTCTCCTCTTGCCAGCACGGAGACGGAAAAGGATCTTGGAGTCGTCATTGACTCCACGATGAACATGGGCCGGCAGTGTGGGGAGGCAGTCAAGAAGGCCAATAGAACTGGATCAAAAGAAATCCCTAGGGGTTCAACAAGGACAAGTGTAAAGTCCTGCACTTAGGACAGAACGATCCCATGCACCACTACAGGCTGGGCAGCTGGGGCTGACTGGCTGGGCAGCAGCTCTGCAGAAACGGACCTGGGGGTTACAGTGGACAATAAGCTGAATATGAGCCAGCAGTGTGCTCTTTGTTGGCAAAAAGGCTAACGACCTATTGGGCTGCAATGTTAGGAATGTTGTCAGCAGATCAAGGGAAATGATTATTCTCCTCTATTCAGCACTGGTGAGGCCACATGTGGAGTACCGTGTCCAGCTTTTGCCCCCCACTACAGAAAGGATGTGGAAAAATTGGGAAAAGTCCAGTGGAAGGCAACAAAAATGGTTAGGGGGCTAGGGCACATCACTTCTGAGGAGAGGCTGAGGGAACTGGGCTAGAGAAGAGAAGAACTGAGAGGGGATTTAATAGCAGCCTTCTAGCAGACTAGCTGAAAGAGGATGGAGACTGTTCTCAGTAGTGGCAGATGACAAAACAAGGAGCAATGATCTCAAGTTGCAACAAGGGAAGTTTAGGTTAGATATTAGGGAAATTTTTTTTAACTAGGACGGTAGTAAAACACTGGAACAGGCTAGCCAGAGAGGTTATGGACTCTCTATCCTTGGAGGTTTTTAAGACTTGGCTAGAAAAAGCCTTGGCTGGAATGATCTAGTCGGGGATGGTCCTGCTCTAAGTGGGAGGTTAGACTAAATGATTCTATAATTCTATGATACAAGCAGTGCTTGGACTTATGGCACAATTGGTTCCTGAAAACCATGTCTTAAGTTGAAATGTTGAAATTTGGAACTGATTTTCCCATAGGAAACAATATTATAAATGGGGGATTGGTTCCTGAACCAAGGCCTGATACCCTATTTTCACCAAAAATAACTCAAAATGTTGTACTCAATCAATTATAGATGAGTAATATAGCTACATTAATGTATTTATATTGTAAATAGCAAACATATTAATTTAGAAGGACTTCTTTGAGGTGACTTTTCTGGACTTTTTGAAGGGCTCTTGGCTGGAGTCTTCTAAAATGTGGGTCTGTGCCTTTCTGCATCCTGGTATTTGTGAAACCAAGACAGTGATGTTTAGTCAACTTGGTTAAAGGCTTCTGGTCTATGGGTCAAAGGTGCTAAACTTTATCATATTATAGTATTTCTGATTCAGGTTCAACCAGAAAGCACTGGATATGAAAGCACAGGAAAGAAAGAATCCCAGACCAACGTTTAGATCCCTAGATACGCAATTGTTAGGGTCTTTATCCTAATAGAACCTGTAAAACTCCAACCTCCTGAAATTTCCCTATATAGACCCTATGACTGTCCTCTTTATCATCACCCATCATTCCCACTCTTAGAGTTAGCATAAAAAATGAAAGCTTTTCTTCTAGGTGAACATTTCCTTGTTTTACTCCATAAGGGGTGTGTCTACACGTTGCCGTATTTTGGAAGTACTAAAGCACAGCGCAGTATGGGCAGTTACTGCACACAGCTCATGGTTAGATTTTGTCACTATGTCACCATAGTGGCGCACTATAACTGGCAAGCGTGCCACTACAGCAATGTACCTGGTGATCACGAATAGACCTGCATGATACATAGTGTGCTGTATAGTGACATCGCGCGTCATTGTGTTGCTGTAGGTCAACATGTAGACGTGGCCATAGATTCACAAATCCCAGATTTCAGGCCCAAGACTCCTAGAAAAGCAGAGCTGGAATTTCTGGACTTGTTGTGGTGTTAGAACCAATTATCTGAGTTTCACCTGAAACAGGACCCAGGTTCCTTTGGAAGGGTCATACAACCTTTGGATAAATCTGATATGAGTTTGCAACCTACCCCAGATTCTCACCAATTAAGGCTATGTTTTCAGCAAGAGGCTTCTGTGATGCAAGCAAGCCCCTGCATCCTTCACATTCACAACTTATCATTTACAATGGTCACAGCCCCTCTGCTGATACAAATATGCAGTAGCCTGACACTGGACAGCTGAGCAGATCCTTGGTTCTATCTGTGTGCCTATAAAGAATGTGTAATAGCTCACAGTTCTCTGCAAGTGACACTGAACTATATGAGGGAAAGGGGAAGGCAAAGCTCACCAGTGCTGTAGCTTGGGGTCTAACTTTATTGTCTATATTTAGCGCATTTTTCAGATAACCCTCCTGTTCTATTTTCAGTCCATGCACTGAGTTACTGGTCCTTTTCCTTTGTGTCTTGTAGTGCCAGTTCAGGGGAGAAACAGGAATTTTATTTTCTAATAACCCTCTATAAATACTTAAAGGTGGTTTGAAAAGAGAGAAGAGAACTAGGATTAGTGCTATTTTTGGTTTCCTTATAAATATACAGAGAAAAAACAGAAAAAGGAATCATTATTTTAAGGATTCTCTTTCTCCACTTGTTTTTACATTAGAAATTCAAGTCCTGTCTGCCCTGCTATTCTTGGAAGTTTCTTTAGATGATGAGTAGGAATACTGGTATCATGGGTATTCAGCCAGTGAAACCTGATTAAATAAATAACTTTATTCAAGTTGTTTAAAATGTTTTGGATTTTTCTTTCTGTTTTGCTTTGTTTTATTTTATTTAACACCAATGGCTGACAAACAACTAATAGGAGTGTTCATAGGATTATAGGAAAATAGGCTTGGAAGGGACCCCATGCGGTCATCTAGTCCAGCTCCCTGCTAAAGGCAGGATCATCCCTGATTAAACTATCCCACCCAAATGTCTATCCAACCTGCTCTTGAAAATTTTCAAGAGTGGAGATTCCACAACTTCTCTAGGTAGCCTGTTCCAATGCTTATCCACCCTCATAGTCAGAAATTTCCTCTACTGCAGTTTGAAGCCACTGCACCTAGTGGCCTCAAACTGCAACAAAGGGAAGTCTCTTTAGGGTAATGTTCTCTTTGCTAAGGGTGTAGCATACCCATCCCTTAAGAAAGGGCTGAGCAAACTCACATGCAGTTCTCTGTTACTCCAGGGACTTCCCGCAAAAACAGGGAATATAAAACTCATTGTTTCTGAGGATAGGCCTATTTAGAAAAGAGATGCTTGAGGAGGGACCATGATAAGGAAGAGAAAGTAGAAAGGGATTTATTATTTACTATCTCTCACAATACAGGAACTAGGGGTCACATAATGAAACTACAGTAAAAGCTGCATTATCTGGTACTTCATTTAGTGGCATGTTCTATTAACCGGTATGCCGGTCAATGCCAGTCAACACGGCAAAAGCAAAACCGTAAGTGGGACTTCCGGTTTCACCAAGGCCCACTTTGGTCCATGGTTGCAAAGCAGCCTACGCAGGACCCCCTCCCTGTCCCCGGCACTCTGATGCCAGGGGAGGGGCAGCGCGGTGCCTGTTCCCCAGCACACTGATACACCGGACATGGCGGGAAGGGCGTCTTTGCCCGACCAGGTAACCGGCATATTTAGTTATCCGGCATCCCCCATTCCCCATTGGTGCTGGATAACAGAGCTTTTGCTGTAGTAGGTAGTAAGTTTAAAGCTAACAAAAGCAAGTTCTTCTTCACAAAGCGGGCGTGTCTACGTGAGATGCTACATCACTGTAGCAGTGAGCTACATCACAGCACCCAGTGCTGTGCCTGGGGGCGCAGAATTGGAGCGACTTCCCCAGGCCCTGCGCTTTGGGGGGCCCTGCAGAGCTGGGTGGAGTGGCCGCAGCAACTCCATGCCGTGCCGCTGGCTTCACATCCAACAACTTGCTACCCACCCTGCCCACCACCACCACTGACGGTGCCACTGTCAATGGTGGCAGCTTCTTCAGGTCCGGGGCACACAGGAGCAGGGCAGGAGCAGGGCCCCGCACAGGCTGATTTGCCCTGTGCCCCACACCCTGCTGGGGCAGCTCTCATGGTAGCTCATTGCCACAGGGACACAGCGTCACCAGGCACAAACTGTGGCATGACATAGTAGCCATGCAGCATCAGGGCTGCACAGTACTGCACAGTCATTTAATACTTGCTTAAGATGCATGTGTAGATGTGCCCAGTGTGTAATTAAAGTGCAGAACTCATTGCCACCACATGTTGTAGAAACTGACAGTTTAACCGGATTTAAAAAGATATTGGACAATTCATGGAGGAAAGGGGCATCAGTAGCTATTGAGCATGGGAGTCAGGGGTATAGCCTCTGAATTAAATACCGGAAGCTGCAAGTGAGAGAGGAACAGCGGGAAAAAACCTTGGTTATACCCAGTTCAATCTCCCTTTTGGGATCCACTCTGCCAGGATGACACAGGATACTGGGCAAGATGAACCTATGATCTGACCCAGTTAATGGCAATTCTTATGTTCTTATGGTATGTTCCGATAGCTCAAGTGTACAAAAAATAAAAGAGAAAAAGGAAGAAAAGGATGTTGTTTGAATGAAGAAGAAGGTAGTCTTTTCTTTTTCCTGACAACAGCAGCTTCAGGCTTTCTTGCACGTTGTGAAGAAGCAAAAAAGGCACAACCGAATGTTTTGCATTTCCTCTCAGATCAGCATTAAGATGGTGTTAAGAATGGCACTGATAACGAAATCTCCCTCACAAAGGTGCTTGGAAGTCATCCTTGTTACACACTGGAGTGGAAGCAGCTGTTGCTGGACAGCGAGCCAAGTCTGCAAAAATAGCCACTCTGGGTGGAAACTGCTTATGTCACAAATTTTAAGCACTTTTCATTTTATTTTACTGCCAATGAACTTTCACTGTATTTGGGGACATTAAAGTTTATTGCACTGTGTGTGTATATGTACACACACACACACACACACACACACACACACACATACAGATATATATGCTTTTATGCCTTTATGCCTTTCTCTGCAGTGGGAAGCATGGCTGTCTACCTGGGATCTCCTGAGTATATATTAGCAACCTTTACAGCTACAGGATGTTGGTTGCCATGGTCCCCCTGCTCTACCTGTGGCAGGTTAGGATGTTGCCTTGTGTTTGTGTAAGGACTGACTGTAGTTTTACCAAGAAGTCAGATTATGGGTTTGTACAGGATGGTTTTGATAGGGATGAGCCTGCCTCAGGCAGGGGATTGGACTAGAGGATCTACGGAGGTAGGTGCCTTCCATCCCTATTTCTCTATAATTCTGTGCGTGTGTGTATGCATATACAAAGTGTTTTTAGAAGGCTGGGGCCCATTCATCATGGCTAATAAATGCAATCAGCATTTTCATAATGTAAAATATAATAACCTACACATCTTGCACATTTTCACAGAGTGGTACAACTGATCAAATCCTGGGACTAAAACAATAAATAAATAAATAAAATAATACATAATAAATAAAGTCCTGACTTTTTTGTGAATACTAGAGGTTTGGATCAATTCTTTTAGTACTGCCACTTCATGAACCTTTGAAAGTGGCCTAGATGTTTCAGGAGTATTTAATGCTCCAGAAATGTCTGTGTGAATTACTCTTTACCTTTGCCACAGTGTGCTATGTCCTAGCATGGCCTCTTGTTCAGGTAATTCAATCAGTAACCTAAACCAAAATCATGTGAGTGAGGTTACCAAGCAGTTCAAAGCTTGAAGAAAGAGGAGAAATGTCTGCCTGCCTGGGACATCTGTTTAACATTTTTAATGTTGTTATTTATTGTTTAGGATGGTGCACAGAGTCCTCAGCAGGATGGGCCCTGCCATAGTTGGTACTCTGTGAGCACTTAAGAAAGCAGCCCCTGATGTGAAGCACCTTGAATCTAAAGCCCAAATCTTGAAAATTGAGCACTAACCCCAGATCTACCACAAGACTTGGACAACCCACCTCATTTCTCTCTCTGTGCTTTTGTTCTCCCCAAGTACAGCATCAGTGATGACCTTCTCCCATGGCAGCTGTAACAGACAGCTAACATCTGTGTGTAGACTATAGAGTGTTACACCCCCAAATACCAGGCAGTGATCCAAAATGCTACAGTGTGCATATAAATTTTTAGACTTGCATGAAACCACATGATTGGTCCTTTACTGCAGGACTGTCAAAAACACCTGAGAGACTTTGCAGCTCAGGTCTCATTTACCTGCACTATGAAATTACTTACACATTTAGGCCAGTCACAGCCACTGGAGCCTGTGTATGTAGATCTAGAATAGCCTTGACTTGGACTCCAAAATTTGAAAATTGGGTCAGACCCTTCAAGGCAGCGTCTTGCCACGTGCTGTAAGGAGTACACTAGGGCTCTGTTGTGCCACTGCACAAAAAATCATCATGGAAAAAATATTGGCAGCAGCAGGCAGAAAGGGCCTGACCCTATTGTGACAGAAGTGCATTTCTGGCTTCCCACTTTTTTAGTCCAGGGATGCAGAAACCTTAATTGTGACAAAAGCAGCCCAAGATAAAATCAGCATAGGATAATAGATTCTATGATTTTGTTTCTTAATATCATGTTTCAATATCAATATGGACACAAAGATGCCCAGCTTTTAGATACCTACTAAAACGACAGTGAAACATGCTGTGGATTTAATGCCAATGGTACAATGGAAAGAGGCAGCATTTTCAGCCCCCGGTGCCTCCCACATCAGAATGGGTATGCTACTAGCCAAGTCCCAGTGCATTTCCTGCTGTTAATTTGAGGACTGATGCTTCCTATGTCAGACAAGCCAGGTTTTCACAGCCCTCAAGGGGACACCCTGTGCCAGCTGCATAAAGCAAGTCTCATCCCACAAGTCCTCGTTTCTCAACCTCATTCATTACTTTATAGACCTCCGTCATATTTCTCCTCAGACGTCTTTTCTCTAAACTGAAAAATTCTAGCTTATTTAGTCTCTCCACATATGAAAGCCTCTCTGTGATCCTTGTCATCCTTGTTACGCACTGGAGTGGAGACATGCAGGCGCCAAAGTGATAACAACAAGAACAGGGACCAACTGATGCTACACTGGTTTTCCTCTTATGTATTTGAATTTCTCTTTGGAAAATCCCCCATCAGCATTACCGCATCACCCTTCCCCTAGCAGTTCCACACTTAGGGGGACCAGGCTGATGCCAACACTACTGATATCCTAATGGATCTGTAGCAATTCATCTGGCATTCTAGCACTTTAAACACTCCAGGTCAAAATAATTCTAGTGTAACTTCACTGAAGACAAAGGATTACCTCAGAGATGAACTGGATCCGGTAACACCAGTGTGATACCATTCATGCTGCTTGTAAGTAAGAAGATAGTAAAACTGAAAGTATATTCCGTCTCATTGTGAAAATTACATTATGCTTTGCCTTACTCTTGCTCCTAATAATCACTGTCCTACCATTCATCCAAGAACCCACCAATGGTCTGTGCTACCAGCACTCCTCCAGTTAGTAACAATAAAATAACTGCCTGGCAACTGTCCAGCCACTGCTTCCTGCTGAATACAGAACAGTGCATGCCAATCAGGAATTGTGTGCTTGTGAAACACTGGATGCTTTCATGTGTAGAATGAGAAGCCCTGGCAGAAACCATGGGTTAGAAGTAGCATAGTCAAGTGGCTAGAACAGGTCATGGAGAGTTACCTGGATCCAGTTAAGCTACCAACCTGTGTGAAGTCATCACCCTAAAAGGCAGAGGCCACTGGATACATGATCATGTAGCCTGGTCATCTGTTCCTCACCTGAAACCTCACATGCCTTGCTCTGCTACCTGAGGTTTCTTCCTGCTGGAGGGTGACCTGTAGTTTTGCCAGGTTATGTAACAATATGCATTATTACTTCGTTATTATTCAGTCACTAAAAATTACATTCACTGCAGGTAAGTCCCCATCTAGCTTCAGGTCAAATGTTTCCTGCTGGATGGGCCTCCTGGGTAACTAGCCATTCCCCTAATCTGCCCTGGAACACTGACTCCAGGACAGTCTTTAAACAACACATCAGACACTTCCACGCACAGTAAATCCCTGGGGACCAAATCTCAAGGTCAACAGCCTCCCAGCTTCAGCCAGTATGTCAGAGGCGATAGGTCACATCTGATTAAGGGGCTCAGAATCCAGCCCCATCAAACAAAGACGGAGAGGGACCATGTGATCAGAGCAGCAGGTGACTGAGGAGCATGCACGTCATGACCAGCACCATCCTGGGATGGCAGGCTGGAAAGCAGCTTGCCCTAATTTGGTCACCCTTTAGTGCCATGTTTACAGGTAGGACTCTTTATAGGTTATATTCGAGGGCATGTGTCTGCGACCTTCACGAGAACAGCCATGCAACTGAATAGCTGCTGGATGTGCACCCGCAGGCAGGTAGGAATGGCCTGGTCCCTGCATTCTGAAAGCCTCCCTGAGTAGCTCCCCGCATTGCATTTTCCTCTGCGTGAGTGTGGAGCTCCACCTCAGGGGTGGGAGTCAGTGCCCTGGCCCCTTTCAAGGAGCTCAAATTAGATACAGCTCTTTGCATACAGACAATGAAGATAATCACATTTAGCTCTGGGGACCAGGCCTGAGCTGGTGCCCATTCTCTTTGCAACCTTGTTTTGCCAGAGCAGCTGGAGTGGTTACACCTCTCAACCCAGAGCCAGTCACGTTCTACAGAGGAGAATGGGAACTGAGCCCCTACTGTCCGGTCCAGGTTCAGCCTCCCTAGTGGGACTGATGAGGCTTCATTACCCCAAACCGTGCTGAGATCTCTGGGCTACAAAGTCCTAAAACCATGAACTCATTTCATACAGGACACCACACACCCAGCAGAGGGGATAATTCTTCTCTAGTTTGACCTGACCTGGAGTTGAACCTCTGAGCCACAAGAGAAACCCCTCATTTTCCAGACACTTTTCCAAGTCACTCCACCTACCTCTTCCCCCCACTCCTCCATTAACCCATTTGAAATTCTCCAAGATGTAACCTGTCCTGATTTCTGTCCTTCATCTCTTACTGGGACCATTCCCAGTAATATCAGAGGGTGTGTCAGAAACCCCATCTCCAGGATACTGGTTGGAACTAAAAGCAGCTGGCAGTATTTTTCTTTGTAGCTACCGAAAGAGAAAACAGCATTTTTGTGGTAGGGAAAGGGACTGACAGAATATTAGTTCAGAAAAACCATTCCACAGAGGGCGCATGAAGTGCAGCAATAAAGAGATCTGCTGATATCACTTGGCCATTGTCTTTCTCAAAGTTCTTTAAAATGTTAAGTGTTACCCTTGTTTCTTCAATGGGGAAACTAGTCCACAGAGACTAAAGACAAGCCACCTTATATCTTGTAATCCTCCCTGAGCTATGGGGACTGCAAAGCTTTGCCACCCCCATAATGAGAGAAGTAACTCTCCTCATGAGGACAGTGGCCAGGGGAAGAGATGGAGACAACGTTCCACCCACCACCACTCGATCCCTACATACCTGCATTGCCAAGCAGCTGCTCTCCCTCCCATCCTTGCCACTATGTTTGGCAATTACAAGGCAATAAAAGGACTCTGGTTTCCCCCGAATAAGCACATGCATGACATGGCCAACCCTGAGTAACTTGTGCAAGGTCACACAGCAAGTCATTGAGATGGCCAAAAACAAAACCCACATCTGCAGAGTCCCAGCCCAGTGTCTACTCCTCTACTCTACTTGATCCCTGTGTACAGAGGATCTCATTGTTTTTTACATTACTTACCTTTCAGGACATGGGCTGACTGTGCAGAATGAGTTAACATTGCATTTCCTCCCCTACGGTATTTTCAGTGCTGCCAAGAAATGTCACTGGCATGACTACAAATGCTTCAAAGCTAATTTTAGTCCTGTGGTGTTTCTCAATGCAGACAGTGTGGGTGGAGGAGCAAGGGGCATACATGTGGGCCTGGGCACACATGCACACCAATGGGTATTCATGAGCACACTGCATATCATAGAGGATTCACTCCTGCCTTCTCAACACAAGCAGATTAAGATAGAAATCTCTACTCCCTAGACAGATGAGGCCACTCAGACCAGGACAATAATAGCTCCCCAAGATCCTTGACTTTCTCTTGAAGTTTGTGAAGTTCTCTTGTGTTTCAGTCCTCAATGGGACTGTACAAGCCTCCATCTCACCAGCAGCCATGCTACGAGAGCTGGCTTGAGGACATCAGCAAACTGGAAACAGGTTCATTCTGGTGAGGGTCACAGTGCAGTGCCGCTCAGAAGTACCTGGGGTTAGAGTGCCAGTTGACCTGCTGAAACCATGATGGGGGAAAAGACACACCATTCAGAGAGAGGTCATGCAAAATGAGCTTCCCTTCCCCTGGGTTCTCTTCCATCCCCAGAGATCCCTTCTCTAGTTTTCCATCTTCCTAAACCCATTCTTCTGGTTACCCTTTTCTGGACTATTGCTATTAAGACCACTTTTTATTACAATGTGCCTAGATGCCCCCGGGGTCCTGGGCCATGCACACACATGTTCTGAAGAGCAAAGATGCCAAGCAGACAAAGGTCAGCAGGGAAATGGATGCAGAGGGACAGGGAGAGACCCAAGACACAGATCAGGTCACTGAGAAAGCTGGAAATAGATATCATATGTCCAGATTGTTGCATCCTCCAGACTAAAGTAAACTGTCTTCTGCTATACTAGATTGTCTGTTTCTCTCACCCCTCACTTTCAATAGCACATCCTTTAACAAAGCCCATTGACATGTATCAGAATAGGAAGAAACCTGCATGTTCTTTCAGGACTGCTGTTCATGAACATGCTGCCTTGGGCAGATGCCAGATTGGCAGCCCTGGAGAATGACCCTTCCTACTTCTCCTTCTGAGATGTACACCATACAGCACCAGCACCAGCTGCCTCCCACGTGACCCCACCCTTCATGTCCCACAGCCTTCCAGCCTCGTGGGATCAAAAGACCTGGGGCTAAGACTAAAGATTTCAAATTACTGGCCAAACCTGAGATTCACTAGCCAGCCCCAGGTCTGTTCTGCATGATCATTAAAGGAGTAAGGCAGTTCTGCCACATCACATAAGTACATACATTGTTACAAAGAAGGGGTCTGTATTGTGAGTCAGACAATGTGCTTGATAGTCATACCAGGACCATATCAAATATGCAGTCACATAGTTACAAAGTCAGTCACCAGGAGGCTCCATCAGAGCAGCTCAGCATGGCGGCTGGGCAGCAGCAAGAGCCAAGCACACAGACACAGCTTGCTACAATCTGTCCTACACAATCCAGCATGCAAGTCTGTTTATCAGCATAGCACATGCGCCAGCTGCAGTATAACAGGGTAATGGAAATAGCAGACCAGCAACCATTGCAACTTCATAATACAGGCTAGAGCTACTTTTGAAGTAAACAAGAGACCATCAGGACAGATTATCAAAAATCCACCTCAATGATCACAGGTGCGCTCTTTTACATCCAGCATCTCGCAGTTCTGCACCAACAGGGAAAGGCACAGGATAAAGGTTTTACAGGTGTTTAGTTGTACAATCACTAGCTCAGGGTGGCCCCAACAGTGATTGTTCATGCCCAGTGTTGTACTCTGCACTGGAAAGGTTGATCTTGTCCCTATCATCTAAATCTCAGCTCATCACATTCAATGGGAGCTTCTGCTATTTACTTCAAAGGATCCAGGGTTTCACCCTGAGTAGACCAAAAACACAGAACCCTGAATCTGCCCCAGGGATTTCATTTTTCAGAGGCAATGGGCAGATGGGAACAGTGTTACCAACCCTGGAGAGTGTTCATGGCCTTTCTGCCCAAAGGAAATTTGAAACAGCTGGACCCAATATGACTGATCAAAAAACCTCTGCACCAGGTCATGAGATCCTATGCCAAAAGCAGCTTTAGTAAGATTTAATTGTCTTCTCAGCCAGTGGCCTGTCAGTTGCCTGGGACTCCCATATCCATCTTAAGATATCTCTGAATGGAGGGGTTTAGGCAGATAGGGAAATATGTAGGAGAGAAGCCTTTCTAATTCAAGGCTCTCTCTCGGATGCACAGATCCCTGCTTTTTCCTGATTTTCTTCTTCCTATAAAGGCCTCATTAAATGAAAGCATAAAGGAGATAAAGTAAATCAAAGCTACCAGAGGCAACCATGAGCCTTTAAAGTTCATTCTGGCAATCAATAGTCCCAGGCTTCTGATTCGAAAAGGACCTGAGGAGCCAATATAGAAGCAGGACTAATGATGGGGTGTGAAGTCAAACTAGCCTTACAGAATATGCCAGGGCTGAGGGAAAACAAAACACAAGCACAAAGGCAGTTATTTTAACAATCATGCATCTGCCCACAACAGCTTGTAGGTGCAGGACTGGGTAACCCAGCATAGGTGAAGAGCATTAAGAAATCAAGAACATTATAAGTCTACAGGCAGAGCAAACTCATCCACCTCCCGCTGAAACCCCAAAGGAAATAAAAGCCTCACCATTGTGAAAGGGAACAGTTCCTACTTAATGGGATAAACTTAAGCCATTGTTGGGACAGGTCTTGGTGCAGGCAGCTGCTATGCAATCTTCCTTTGCCAAAACACTTGGGCCTTTTCTGGAGGGTTGCAGTTGCACTCGGAGATGCCATCCTAGGGCCAGGATTCCACCCCGTCAGGGAGAATTCTGAAATGTTTGGTTTGCTTTACACTACCAAAATCCCCACGAAAGAGGGCTGTCTGTCTTCTCCCCACTGTAGGATCCCATCAGCCAAGAGAGTTGGGCTAAATCAGATTTAGAAGGGAGACCTTCATGAAAAATCTAGGTGCTGAAAAAGACAGTGCTGATAATCCATTAAAAAAAGATTCTTTCTTCCAAAAAGAATCCATCTCCCTGCATAGTAGGAGACAGCAGTGAATACATGGAGATCACATTTTTTAATAAGATGCAAAAACAATGAAAATAATTGGCTTGTGCTACTTAGAGAGGAGGTAAAAACTCCCATCCCCTAATTCTACTTGTAAAGCCCTTGTGCATCCCTCTGGATCGGTGGTGATACTGAAGATGTTAAGCAGCTTTAGTTCTGTGACTGCTGCAGATCCACCAGTAGTGGGACATGCAAACCAGGAGCAATGAGGTCAGTATAGGAGAAGGTACTCCAAATGCTGAACAGAAAACATAAGCTTGAAGTATTTGTTCCTAATTGTTCTATATAGGAATGAAGGAGATGCCTCCCCACTTAGTACATGAGTGCTTTAAAGTCAAATTAGACCTATTGATGGTACTGTATTAAAAGAACAAGAGCTAATACAGCACTCAGACACTGCCTCACACTGACTGTAACCCAGCAAGCATGGTCCATTATGGCTGTGTTCTTTGTAGAGCTGCTATTATGTTATGCCTGAGTTTAACTGGAATTAAATTTTAAAAGAGAATTGGAAATAAAGATTGGGGGTGCTCATTTAAATCCAGTGCTCCCAGACAAACAGCGGGGGGGATAACACAGCAATCCCTGAAGGCACAGGCAGAATTGGATAGGAAGTGCAAAGAAATAGATTGTTTGCAGCTTGTCACTGAGCTGCATTTTCCTTATTGCTCAGGATTCTTTTCCTCTCTTGCCCAGCGAAGCAGTGAAACAAAGGACACAGTCCTTTGCCCTAGCTAGAATCCAGTGATTTCAGTGGAGTTACTCCTGTGACCAAGATCCTATTCAAACCTAAGGAGCTGATCCTAAAACATCCACTGCAACCAAAAGTGTCAGCATTCCCCTCACACAAGCAGCATCCATCAGGCCTCCAACCACAGCTGTAAAATGCCTGTCACTCACATTAGGTTCCTGGTGTAATGAAATCCAAACTCTGAGCCTCTGATACAGAAGGGAAAGCTGCCCTTGAACTTGTGTTGACCTGGATCACCCTGAGCAGGGGTAAATCTCCATTTAAGTTTCCCAGGACTAAAGCTGACTCCAAGATACAATTCTCAATCACCTTTTGGGAATGCCAAAATCTCCCAACTAGTCTTTAACAAAGACAGGATCATGATGGAAATGGTAGGGTCTCTATCCAGGGGTGTTGCACACCTAATATTATTATCTACAGGAAAAGTGAGAGAGCTGGATCCCGCTAGGACAGTGCAAATCACAAAACATGGGGAGCAAGAGCTGTAGCTTAGGCATTCTCTGTTGAGGGGACCTGACTATTGAACACATTTCTAGAGAAAATCCAAGTAATTGTGATGCGCTAGCTGGCAGTGACTTTGCCCAGGGGTTTTGAAGGAGTAAAAGATGATTGGAGGACTTGAGATTCCCTTTCCTCACCAATCAGGCCCCAGAGACTCACCCTCTGTGTCCCCTGATTGGCCCCTTGGGTCACCTGGAGGGGGATAAAAGGGGCAGCATGGTTGACTCAGGGGAGACAAGTGAAGGATCACAAGGAAGGAGTTTCAAAAAGCTGGCAAGAGCTGAGCCAGTGGGGCAGGAGCAGTTGCCTCAGAAGAACCTGAAGGAGCAGGACCTGCAGGCAGCAGTTGGACCCTCAGCAGTGTGGCGTGCGGCCGGCAGGAGAGGCTCCCCGCTGGGCTCCAGGATCCCCTGTGAGAGGCTGAGGCCAGCAGGAGAGGCTCCCCAGCTCCAGTAAGGATCTGAGCAGTGAACTGAGAGGTTCCTAGCTCTGCTTCCAGCTCCTCTCATAAGAGGCTAGGCAGCTGGACACAAGGCTGGGGCTTCTGGAAGTCCAAGACCCCTAGCAGCTTGGAGTGGTGTCAGCACTGGTGGTTGTGTAGTAGAAGTTTCTGCCTACCATGCAGGAGAGCTGAGTTCAAGTCCTAGCTGGGGTGAGTGAAGTAACGGAGAAATCCTTGTTGCAGTGGAAAGGGGTCATTGTGTCTTCCTTCTTCTCCCCCCCGTACCTAAGCCCTACATTCCTTGTTATTTGACACTTTGTGCCTTTTATATTTCACCAACCAGTATTGTTTGTTCTGCTGTTCATGTTTTATATTTTGTTAACCCTGTCTCTTGTCAGTGACTGTAAGTGTCTAAACTTTATTGAATCCTGCCCCCTTGGGCATTGTAGTGTCCCCTATACCCCCTGGTTTATGCCTGTTATGTTCCTAGTACTGTTTTCTCATTAAAGGGTATATGGTTAAGTCCCCATTGGTGGTCTGGCTCTGCTCTATAGGGCAATGAGAGTTCCTACACCTCCCACAGTGCTTGTGCACCTGCTCTGATCCCTTCAACTGGAGAGGGGGTATCTCTTGGAGTCCTGCCCAGGTTACATAATCCAAAAGCTGACCAGCTTTCGGGAATGCTGCAGAGCCTTCTTTTAGCACAAAAATTTCCATCACACCCAGAACATCACTGTTCCCTTCCCCCAACTGAGCACAAATCCTACCCAGAATTTCCTTTAAGCTAAAAAAATGGGAAGAATGCTAGGGACTCCATCATGCTCATTAGTACCCTCTGTAAATCAACCTAATTATCATGGGGCATGTCTACATGCACCATAATTACAGTGTATTAAGTTGTTCTAATCACACTGTAAAAACTTAATGTGCTATAGTCAGTGCTACTGCACGTTAGTGCCAGCGCATGCTTTTTAAGTGGTGCTAATGTGCAGTAGACTAATGGTTTTTTGTGTAACCTGCTAACATGCAGCAGAATTAGTCTACTGTGCTGTTAGTGTCTCATGTAGACATGCCCATAGAGGAGCAGAGATGCTATGGTGATGGACAGCAGTACAAAACCCTGAAGATGATAGCCAATGATGTAATAGGCCTGATTATTTCCACCCCAGCTAAGATACAGCATCTTATCTGTTTAGGTTTTATCCTGGTAACAATTGCCAAACACAGTGCACAGGTCCTCTTCATCACTAGGCCTGGACTCTGTCATTTTTCATAGCACTGAAAATCTTGTTTTTGCTGGGTGCCCTCATGGCAGCTGTAACTTCTAAAGCCACTCAGACTGCTACAGAGACAGAAGGAGATAGGCACTGTCTTCAAAACCAGTTCATACAGTAAGAGTGCCTTTGTCATGACAATGAAAAGAAACAAATATTACTTTACTAAGTTTCAAGCACAAGAAGTTATAATGTCTAGCACTTATTCAGTGCTTTTCTTCCATGGATCATAACAAACTTAATAAAGGCAGAGATGTATTGTGATCCAGCTTTCCTCAGATGTAGAAACTGAGGGAAGAAACAGTTAAGTGGTTGGAGCAAGGTCAAAGTCATGCAAGATAAAACCCCATCCTAAGCTCTCCTTGCTAAGTCGCACTGCTTCTGACTACTGACTCATGCTCCTTCTCTCAACACAGCTATGAAGCAGAATTTAAATGAGGCTTTTGTGCCTTTTAACAACGTAATTCATCCAGATCCTGATGAGATTCCATTTTCAAGCTATGCTTCGTGGGCTTTGCTTTGAGCATTGTGCTCACACCCAAAGCACACTCCCCAAATGGGCTTAAGTTGCTGAATTGTCCTGGCTTCAAGCCATAATGCATTTCAAGGAGTCGCCCTACATCAGAGAAGGGCCATCTAAAACTTGGTACAGCTTTAATATGCTCTCTGTAGCCTGTCCAAATCTGGGCCTTTGTCAGCAGATGTGCTCAAAAGCAGTTCAAAATAAAGGAGATTCTGGGTAGGGAAAGTCAGTTCAGAAAATGGAAGTCCTTTCCCTCCAGGGAAGAAAAGTCCGTTCCAATCAGAAGCAAGCAGAGGTGGTCAAAGGTCCCAATTCTGCAGTGTCCTGTTATTGTTCTTGGATAATCATGTATCACATTTTGCCCTGAGACACAAACTCTGCTCTGACCTCCTGCTGGTCCCTCCTGGACCAGTGGGAGGTGTCTGCAGGAAACTAAGGACAGAATTGGCTCTTGAACAGGGTCCATTTACTTGATAGTCTCCATCTCCTACAGCAGTCCTCCCAGCCAAGTACTCTTGGCCAAAGCAGAAGTTAGGCATCAGCAAGCCAGTACCAAGACTTACTCTATACATATAAACAAATCAACCATAAGCAAATCCCTACACTCAAAGGAACCTAATGTGTTAGATTATTTTTTCCCTGTTTTGCTCTTTAATAGATGATAGAGAAAACAAAAGCCCCAAGACTTGCTGCTAAATCATCTCATTTTTAAGAATATTTCACAGCATGTGGGCAGCTGATGGAGCATTTTCCATTACAGGTACTTTCTCCTGGCCAATTCTTTCCATACTCACATATGCCAACATTATCCTGGAAGTGGTTTCATTTGCCCCATAGGGGAATCACTTGCATACTCAGCTGTCACTGTTATTAAACTTTCTCTCTGAACCAATTCCCAGCTCTATGCAAGGCTCCAACTACAATGGTTCATTTCACTGTTAGTATTTTTCAGCCTGTTTCTTTTGACTGGGCTCCTAAGTACAGCTGGGCAATAATATTTGGGCTGGAACATCTGTCACCCAAAGTTACAGATTTGGATTGACCAAAACATTTTGTTGATTTGTGTCAGATTTGGTGAATTTCTGCAGCCCCCCCCCCCCCCCCCCCGCCAATATATAATAAAAATTTGGTTGGACATTTTTCCAAAGGAGATTAACAACGTGAACTGTTGTTTGCTTTAGAAATGTTATTTGAAAATAACATATAAGCTCAAACAGATCATGATAAGATAAAATGAAGAGCAAGAAGCAGCTCTGGCTTCACCACTTCCCTTTCCTCCCAATCTCATTTAATGAAGACAACATTGTTTGGAAGCTTGAGCACAGGACTGAGAAGCAGGATGCTTCCCTTCGTGAATCGATACAAACAATCCTTGCTCTAGCTAAAAGCTGCTTGGCTTCTCTGAAAGGCCAACCCTGAACTTCACTCTCTTCCATCCACCTTCTGTTGCTCAAAGAGACACAGCAGTACACATGACAGTTTGGAGGTTGAGGAAAGGCAATACTTTCAAGTCACATTCTGAGGAAGGACAATTCCAGTGCTACTGTTGTGAACACTAGAAAGGCCCAGTGAAGACAGGGATGATCACACAGCACTGGAATTGTCCTTCCTCAGAATGTGACTTGAAGGTATTGCCTTTCCTCAACCTCCAAACTGTCATGTGTACTGCTGTGTCTCTTTGAGCAACAGAAGGTGGATGGAAGAGAGTGAAGTTCAGGGTTGGCCTTTCAGAGAAGCCAAGCAGCTTTTAGCTAGAGCAAGGATTGTTTGTATTGATCCCCTGCTAAGATCCAGGGGAGTTACGCCTGTACAGGATTTATGACAAACTGCCCCAAAGAAGGTTCAATGAAGGTGGGATGGAGAATGACGTGAACATTTTAGGAAAAGGAGGATGCCACAGCCAATAAAACTGTTTGGTAGATGTTTGTCTCAGGTATGTTCCAACTGGTTACCATATCCATAAAGAAAAAGCAGAGGATGCAAGGAATGTAGGTACTAGTTATCACTGGAAGGTTAGGAGGAGATACTGAGGCTTGGCTCCCTGGAATCACTTCTGGAGTGGATTAGGCTTCAATGAGCTAGATGCTTGGGACCCATTGCTGCATTTCCAATAACATCAACTCAACCCTTCATGCTTCCAAGGGAATTAAATTGGACTCCAACCACCATGTCTGGGGCATTTTCGCAGAAGACTCTAAAATGCATGGCCATTGATGAGCCTGTAGTATTTCTCAGAAGAGTACACCTGTGTGCCACTGTCCTTGGTCAGTTTCCCCTTGCAGCGCTCTCCCTAAATGCCGAACAGACTGCTATGCTTCACATCACAACAAGTTGCATTTAAGTGGGGACATCATGATCTCTGGATCATAAAGCATAGGAGAAGAGTCCATGGGGGAAGAGATCATTTATTAATATAGGACAGAAGAGTGGTGACAACTTGGCATTTTTGCAAACCATAATTTTGCAACCCTATCACACTGCAAGCTGAGGGAAGAATCAGTGTTCGAATAATGACTGTAGATTACAAAGACCTATTCAGTCTGCTATATTCTGCTCAAACTGGTTTTATCTGCACCTATGTGTTTAGATTCCTAACCCTTCCTTCTCTTCTACTGCCATTGTTTACATAGAAATCATTCTGTATTTACCCTCCTCTCCTGGAACAAGTTTTAGTGCAGCAAATAAAACCCACCTGTGTTACCATAGGGAGTCCAGGCACTGAAGCCTAACCACTTATAAGAGATAAGCAAAGGCACCTTCCAGACAATGAAGACCAGTATATAACTGTTGTACAAACCACTCAGTTTTCATAGTAAAGGGAATGACAGGAGTCCAGATCAGGATGCCAGGAATGAAACACAAGCAGGAGGAAGCAGTTGCTACCATAGGATGACTGGAGTGGAGAAAGACTGAGCAGAGAGATGAGAACAATAGAAAAAGTAACCAATGCCAATGCCATTATAGAGGCATTTGTTCTCATTGTAATTATGATGGATTTACAGTTGTGTGCAAAGGCCACTGTCAAAGACACATAAAGAAGCAGTCCTTGCCCCTAAAGCTTACAATAAAAAAATACAAGATTCAGGAACAGAGTGGGGAAGCTACAACACACAAACAAATGATCAAGATGGCTTTACTAGTTCAGTGGTGAGCTTTGACTTCTAAATGTAATCTTCATCTTTTTTGACTGCTGTCCTTCATAACCATTGTTAGTTCCTATTATAGTATTACAGTAAAAGCTGTGTTAACCGGCATTTTACTAACTGGAATACTCTATTGACCAGAATTTAATAGATCAGCATGAGGCAGGGCAAGGGTGGGCTGCGCTGCACTCTGGGCGGGTGGTGATGGTGCTGGGACCCACCCAGCAGTGGGACGCACACGGCACCATGCTACACCACTTTCAAAGCAGTGGCAGCAAGGCACAGGGGGCAGGTCCCAGCCCGCAGCTGCAGCCCACCCTTGCCCCGTGCACAGATAAAAGTAAGTAGATCAAAACTTACTTGCCTGCCGGGCCACCTGAGATCCTGGCTGTGCAGGGTATAACTCTCAGATAACCTGAATTTTTAGATAACTGGCACCCCTGTTACCCAACTCATGCCAGATAACAAAGCTTTTACTGTATTTTCATTACAGAAACTATCCCCATCTACTGCTCTATTTTTTCTGCTGTCTCTCATGACCTAGTACTTAATTATTACTTTGGGTTGCTTCACCACCTCGTTCTCTGCCTCCCTACTCCCTATATAACCCTGTCCTTGCCTTTAGGGCCTTGACAGTCTGAGAGTGTGGTGAATATATGTGTCCAATGTAAATTGCCTTTGCTCCAGTGTTAAAAAAGAGCAGGTGCACAACATAAATCTCTACACAAAATCTGGTCTGGCATTTCCGGAAAAAAAACAGGGGTGAAGTCCCCAGTGTTTGTGCTGTGTTCTCACAGTTATTCTAGGATAGCTGTTTGTTCAAGTTGTCTACTACCTGCTCTCTTGACAACTTCTGTCAAGGCATTATAAGAAAACTACTGCAGGAGTTACCCCAGGGATAAAAGGCCATATACCTGCTCTGAATCTCAGAGTAACATGTATCAATGTACCAAATCCATATGTACAGACCCTCTGATAAGAATTATACTGTTATAGGTAAGGCAACAAAATACAGACTCTGCATAAGTGGGTCTCATTTGTTTGCTTTGTTAAGGATAAATTCTTGAGAAAGGAGTAGCAAATTTATGTTTTGGGTTGTTTTTTTTACTTGAAACTTAATTCACTGATCACGATGAATGTTCATATCATTATGTGGCCTCCTCATAAGGGCGGAAGGACAAAGTTGTGGTTAAAACACACGACCATGAGTCAGAAATTCTATTCCATGCTCTGCCACAGAGTTGCTCCATGACATAAGGCAAGTCTTTTAATCTCTGTTCTCAATTTCCTTCAGCTTTAAAAACCAGTGATAACATCCCTTTCCTAAATTATAGATTGGCTTGAACAATAAGACAAGAAAATAAAGGAGCCGATTTTCCTCTAACAAGCCCCCTGGACAGCATGAATGATGTAATGATAACAGGCTTTCTGGACACAAACACTGGGTGATTCAAGACCCCATCACAAAGAACGCTTTACAAGATGGAATTGTGGGTGTGCAGTAAATATATCTCCTGGTGGGTAAGAGGAGGAGGGCTATAGTTAATTTTATTTTCTTTATTTATGACATTTGTATTAGATAGTTTTGCATGCAGTCTATTAATTGTTGTCCGTGTATGCTGCATATTTTTTCATTAAATAATATTACTGGCTACTTCTAATTGTGCTGAATAGTACATATCATGTATATATTCCTTTTGAGTAGGCTGCAATGAAATTAAGATTTTGAACTCTAAAATTCAAAGCTGTTTCATAGATTCATAGATGTTACGGGGTAGAAGGGACCTCTCAAGATCATTATGTTCAGTTGGGCAGGAAAGACTGCTGGGGTCAGATGACCCCAGCAAGGTGCACGTCCAGACGTTTTTTAAAGATATCTAGAGTAGATGATTATACCACCTCTGGGGGAAGTCTATTCCAGACCCGGGGCACTCAAGTTTTAAAGTTTTTCCTCATGTCTAATCTAAAGCAGTCTTCTAGCAATGTATGACCATTAGTCCTAGTCTTCCCCTGGGGAGCCCTGGTAAACAGATGTCCTCCCAGTCTCTGATGTGTGCCCCTTATATACTTACAGGCTGCCACCAAGTCCCCTCTGAGTCTTCTCTTCTCCAGGCTGAACAGACTCATGTCTCTCAGCCCTCATCGTATGGCCTGCTCTCTATACCTCTAACCATACGCAGAGCTCTTCTTTGGACCTTCTCAAGCCTCTCCACATCCTTCCTGAAGTGTGGTGCCCAGAAATGGATGCAGTACTCCAGCTGTGGCTTCCCTAAAGCTGAGTAAAGCGGGAGGATGACCTCCTTAGTCGTTTGAGATCCCTTGGTAGAGGCATGCTAAGTGTTTTTGTTTGCTTTGCTGGCTACAACATTGCATTGGTGGCTCATGTTCATTCTATGGTCTGTCAAAACCCCCAGGTCTCTTTCAGTTGTGGTGCTAGTAAGCGTAGCACTGGTAAGCCTGTAAGCATATTGCAGGTTATTTCTCCCCAAGTGGAGCATTTTACATTTCCCAGTGTTGAACATCGTCAGGTTTTGATCTGTCCACATTGTGAACCTGTCCAAGACGACCTGTATCCCCAGCCTATCCTCCAGAGTGACCACAGTCCCCCCTTTTCAGATATGTGGGGAGCCGGAAGAAAAGCAAGGGCAATATTGGACCCCTGCTGAACCAGATGGGACAACTGACGCCCAGGAAAAAGCCAAGCTATTAAATGGGTACTTTGCATCAGTCTTTCATCAGTCCCATGGGACGCCCATGCCCACTACGGGACAGGGAGGTCCGGGTGAGGGAGATCTCCTGCCCTCCATCAATGCTGATCTCGTGAAGGAATGCCTTGAGAAGCTGGATACCTTCAAGTCAGCCGGCCCTGACAATTTACACCCCGCGGTACTCAAGGAGCTGGCGAGCATCATAGCCCAGCCGCTGGCATGGATCTTCGAGAGCTCCTGGCGCTCTGCTGAAGTGCCCGAAGACTGGAAAAAGGCCAATGTGGTGCCTATCTTCAAGAAAGGGAGGAAAGTGGATCCAGCAAACTATAGGCCCATCAGCCTGAGGTCTATCCTGGGGAAGACCTTGGAAAAGTTTATTAAAGAGGCCATCCTTAATGGACTGGCCAATGCCAACATCCTGAGGGACAGCCAGCACGGGTTTGTTGCGGGCAGGTCTTGCTTGACCAATCTCATTTCCTTTTACAACCAGGTGACCTGTCACCTGGACAAGGGAGAAGAGATTGATGTCATATATCTTGACTTCAAAAAACCTTCGATTTGGTATCCCACTGGGCTGGGTGGTGGGACATTTGGAGCCTGGGCAGCTCATCCAGGCACGCAGGCAGGGGGGACAACTCCTGCCACTGCATGCACCTCAGTGGAGGTCTGGGGGCTAGGGTAGAGGCAGCTGCTGCACACTGGGCTTTGCACCCTGAGCCCAGCTATAGCTGCTCCAAGAGCAACACGATGCCACATGCGTCCCACCACTGGGCTGAGCCGCACCCCTTTGCCTGCCCAGCGGCGGGACACACATGGCGTTGCACCATTCCCAGGGCAGCTGCAGTGGGGCTTGGGGTGCAAAGCCCAGCACGCAGCAGCAGCCACCCCACACACAGATTGGGGAAGGCACATGTTCCCTGGGCCTCCATAAGGGTGTGTGCAGTGGCAGGAGACCCTTGCGCACCTGGACGAGCTGCCCAGGCTCTGATCTTCCCACCACCCGGCCCCCTGCCTCTGGCTCACTCCCTCCCTTACCACAAGGGCTTCAATCTGCCCTCCCCCTCTACACCTTCCCTCCCCCACAGACTGACTTGCTAGGTGTGGGGTGTCACACAGTAGATACTGGGTTGGACTTTAATTCAAAAAGCGATCTCGTACTTAAAATGGTTGGAGACGACTGCCTTAAAACAAATACTATTCCATAAGCAGAATACCTACCCTGCTGGCTTCTGCAGACATATTTGGTTCCCTGAAGAGCTGCTCAGCCAGCCCTCCCAAATAAAATACACTCTTTAAGCAAAAACAAGCCCTTCCACCCTATCCCAGGCAACAGGAGAGGAACCCTTTGAATCTGTCCCCAATGCTACTTGCCCCCCTCCTGCTGTCCCCACCACTTGCTTCCTCCTCCATTGCTTGCCCTTTTGGGAGCTTGTTAAAACTCTTAGCAGGACACTCCCTTCCCAGTCAAATGCCCCACAGCTGGGCTCTCTCAACATGGCTGATGGTTCTCTCATAAAGGGACACATCATCCTCTTATAATTCCTTATAAAAATAGCCAAAGCAAAACCAGCTTGCCTTGTCACCTAAATGAGAGATTGGATTCAGTATGTCATGACTGTAATCTGTTCTGCTGCTGTTGCTGAAGAAGTGTCAGTCTAAACCAAAGACTTGTATGTTGGCTTCCTTAATCTTTGTATGCATGTCCACCTGCCCATCACGAGGTGCTCAGCACTCACCACTACAGTTCATGGCAGTGAAAGCTGTAGTTGCACAGCACCTTGGACAATCACGCTCTCAGCATTTCAAGCGTGGCTTCCAAAATTGATGGGTGTTTGGTTTTCAACATTACCCTTCTGGGCAGTTTACATCTCAGTACTGTGGGGGTTAATATCCCATGTGGCTGTTGTGTTTAATTGAGGTGTTTTACACTGATGCAAGATCCTTCAATCAGAAGGTACCTGGAGTCCAAACAGTATTTCAGTTATGACAATAAATTCAGTAAGATGCAATTAGGGCTAATTTGGCCCCATTACCTAAGACCTCACACATAGGACACCCTAGCTCTACTCTGTTGACTCAGCCACTGAAATGGTGTCCCTAACAAGACTGTTTTCATAGTCACTTTATATGGATACATTGCTTCCCTGTCTTTCCCCAACATGCAATGTGCTTGGGATAAATGAAATAACATCCTCTGGCCAAGCACTGTTGTCGGGAAAGCAGATTCAGGTACCATCAAATATATGGAGCTGTTCTTCTTGTAGCAAGGGAACCAAAGCCAAGGTGACCTGCCTGAGCTGCAGGGACTGAGACAGGGCATGGGGTTCAGGAGGTATTTCACCTGGTTCACCTGGAGTGCTCAAAGCCCTTCCCAAGAATTCATACACGTCCAAGGCAAGATTAAGCCATTAGATCACGGTTCCCACATAACACAGGTCAGAGGGGTCTATCCAGTTACTCCTGCACTGAGCCCAGTAACATGTGTTCAACTAAAGTATATTTTCCTGAAGGGCACAATATTATTATCCACATTTTAATGACAGGAAAACTGAGCCACAGAGCAGGAAAGTGAATTTGTGTTGGAAGCTGCTGAGCTCCAACAACCCTCACAACGTTGTCCCTCATGTTCTCCTCACTTCCTATCAACCACTACCTTTCGCTTTCCGTCAGGCAAGCTGAGACCATCTTATCACACCAGCCATGTCCTGACTCCCCAGCCGGTTTCCTCTGCTAGCACTATGCTCTGCCTGTCCCTGATAGTCCCCTTCCTGCTGGATGCGCTGTCCCTATCTCCTCTTCACTGATCCTTTTCCACTCATTTTTTCCTCTCCTGTCATGTAACTCACTGGTCTCCTTTCCCCCATTACCATCACTGTGTCCCCTCTCTCCCTACTTCACTCATCGTACCCAGTGGCTGTGCAGGAAGGCGCAAGTGAACCTTACTGACCTCAGGTGCTTTAGAATTCAGTCTTCCCGGCCAGGAAGTAGCTGTGGGCTTCCAAAGCACAGCAGCCTCTTCCCACTGGACTCGTTATTAGATGGCACGGATGGGGGTGGGCTAGCAAGTCAGTCCCTCGCCTGTCCTGTCGCTACAGAGACAAGAAGAAACGTGGCCGTGGCCTGCAGCTCTCCTCAACAGGCCCTTGCATTGTGCTTGTGCTTCTCCAGCACCTCTCCTGGCAGGATGGCAAAGTGCCTCACAAACAAGAAAGCAAGCTTCAGGACAAACTCCTGGCACGTCATTACCCCCAGCTAGGATGGGTCGGAGCAGACCGGGACCAGTGCCTGCCGCAGGAGCACTCAGAGAGAGAGAGGGGCGTCTAGGGAGAGGCACGGGGGTCAGACCGCGGCTCGGACGCTGTCTGGCACGCAGGGACTGAATGAGCGTGGCACTAGGACGCTCCTTCCCATTGAAAATCTTCAGCGAAGGCGGAGCGGCAGTGCGCTAATCCGCACAGGAGAAGTGGGGCAGTAGGCTCCTCCCTCACGCAGGGACTAATGGCTGTCTACTGGCCCGGCGCCCGGCAGCCCGCCGCGACCGCCCCGCACGGGGCCGGCATTCACGTGCCCCTCGGCACCGGGCATCCCTGAAGCTCAGCCCCCAACCGACGCCGGCCTCCCATTGGCTGCTCCGCCGCAGCTGTTCCTCCGGCGGCGGGCGGGCCCCTTTGTGACGTCACAATCAGCTGTTTGAACGTTCTAAATTCTGAGCTGAGCTCAGCTGGGGGAGCAGCAATAACAGGAAAATAAGAACAGCAGCTCTGCAGGCTGGGGAGGTCCGGACCCAGCAGCTGTCGCCGCCCGCCCTGGCAATGGTGCATCTCTTCTGAGAAGAGCAGAGACCCCAGCAGCACCGCCGCCTCCCTCATCCTTTTCTTGTCTCGGATTTTTCGTTGACCCGGTCGCTTGTTGATTTCAATTAAACTACCTCACAGACTCTGCCTAAAGCCGGTGCTTTCAGATACTTAATCTTGTGGGTTTTCCTGTGGTCTTGTTGTTTACAAAACAACCGATGACATTAAAGGCAAGGTAAGTGTCGTCCTCTCCGGACAGGGCGCGGAGGCGGGCTGGGAAGCGAGCGCCGAGCCCCTTTGTGCGGCGGCCCATTCCCCGGGCCACCATCTCCGGAGCGCCGAGCCCCTTGCGATCTGCGCCCGTCCTCGCATTTCAAGGCCACCCCTGTGTCCGGGCCGGGTGGTTTCAGGTCTCTTTGTATTTCTCGCGCTGCGTGCGGCGAGGGGCCGCTCTTTGTGCTCCGTGCGCACTGTGCTCCAGCCGTGCCCGGCGCCGGCCGGCCGGGACAGGGAAGGGACGGGCTCGTGGCCGAGGCCGGGAGGCGTGAGGACAAGGAGGGCGAGGTTGGTCTTTTGTTGCTACAAGCCGCGGGCTCGGGCCGGAGCGGCGAAGGCGCTCGGGCCCCGTCTGTCTCCGACGCGCGGGAGCCTCCCCCGGCTCGGCTCGGCTCGGCTCGGCTCGGCTCGGCTCGCCGGGCGGGGGCGGGGGCGGGGGTGCCAAGGCAGGTCGGTGGGAGCAGATTGCTTGTTGCATAAGCGGCGACGGGCTCGGCCGCGCTGGGAAACAAAAGACCCGGCAGCGAGGTCCCGGGCCAGCCTCTGGCCCCCGCTCCAGCTGCCTTTGTCTGCACTGCCGCTGCGCGGCCTGGGGTAGCCGCCCTGCCCGGGAGGAGGCGAAGCGCCTCCGGGGCGCACGGCGGGGAGCGGAGCGGGCTGCGGCTCCGGGGCGGCCCGGGCGCCGAGGAGGCCCGGCTTGTGCCTGGCTCGTTCCCCGCCGCCCCACCGCGGGCCGGCTGCTGGGACGGGCTCGGCGGGCGAGCAGGGCAACTGCCCCAGCCCTGCTTTGCCCCGCAGCGTCCTCCCTCCTGCGGGCAGCTGCACCCGGAGCAGAGCGGCTCCCTCCCCCGGCCGCTCGGCTGCGCGCTCCCGGCGCCGCCGCCTCCCCTCGCCTCCCTTCTCCTTGTTTGTTTCTTCATCAACGGATTCGGATGAAAAGCTCGTCTCTGTCCCCATTGGCTCGTTGGGATTGGGAGCCTATGGTGACGTGCACTGATTTGCATTTGACATTGAGACGTCATCAAGGCCAGCCCTCCCCCAGCCACGCACACTGAGCTGTCCTCCCTTGACCTGTGCGGGGGGCGGCGATGTGCTCGGTGCCGACACCGGCGCAGTCCGCCGAGGTCTTTGGAGGCAAACGGCTTTGCCCGGCTGAGGCTGAGCCGGGCCAGAGAGTCCCGTAGCCAGGAGAAGTAGGCTGCTGAAGTGGGGGAGTAAATTGCCCTCAGTCACAGCCCTGCTGCTGGCCACAACTCGGGTTACTTTACGGTGCTGTTACTTTAAAATGTAAGGTATATAATGTGCTAGCTAATCTTACATCTGTAATCAATCAAAGTCGATCTTTTCTTCCATACCATTAACATGTCACGACCAACCAAGCATCTAAGCTAGTGTACTGAGCAAGATGAAAAAGGGTTTATGTTAAACCTAATATAATGCCTAACCCGTTATGTGTGAGGTCAAATAAAATTAGCTGTCAAATAAAATAGGAAGTTCTTTTTTTTACTGACTGCCCCCTGGGACACAGCTCTGTGTAAAAATCCTTCAAAACTATGTTTCAGTTGCTCAAGAAAATCTGACCTAAAATTTTCATGTGTCCTTCCTCCACAATATGAAGCTATTTACATGCAATCCATTCAGCCTGGTGTAATAATTGCTTGGGTCAGTGACACTGTCAAAGGAAACAAGCTAGAGCAGGGGTCAGCAACCCCAGCATGGGTGCCAGAGCATGGCATGCAAAGCATGGGTGACTGGTGCCTCTCAGTTCTGGGGGGGCACCAGTGGGGCATGACGGGGGGGCTCCCAGTAGCAGGCTGGGTGTGGGGGGTGGTCCCCCAGTAGCCGGTCTGTGAGCGCACCAGCAGTATGGCGGCAGTGGAAGTGCTGGCATTTCCATGTGTGGTGAACTGCCCAAACGTGATGTGATGCTGGCAGAGCCAATTTCAAGGAGGGCTCGCTCTCAGTGGGGGCCTATGATGCAAAAGCATTTTGCTTGGCATGTGTGCCTTGGGGCGGATGGTGGGGAAGTGGCTGGGGCTGTGCCGCTGCAACAAAGACTGGACCCCTCACGGCTCCCCTGCCATCCACACTGGCACGGCGACATCTTCCAAATTAAGGTTGCAGGTGTTTTTGGCACTCGGCCCAAAAACATTGCTGACCCCTGAGCTAGAATTCTCTGTGTATTTAGTTGAGTGGCTAATTGCACTGTTGGACAAACATTATTTTGAAGTTTCCTGAACAACTCGATTCTTGGGAGCTGAGATTTGGAACATGGGACAAGTGTTTTCCTGAACTGGGTGTCCTTCACCTTAGTTCTGAGCCTTTAAATAGGCCTTGACAGGTTGATAGAGATGCAGGGACAGGCACTAAAATATTGAGTAAACTTCCCCAGTGTAGAGAAGGTTGTGGCATATAACAACAGCTCCCTGTTCAGCTGAAGGGGTTTTAGAAGCTGTGCAGATGAAGCTCTGGCTATTGAACCTGTTTAGTACCATTTCATTTACACCTGCTTCTCGGGGCGGGGGGGTAAATGTCAAGTCACTAGAGCCAGGCTTTCATAAAGACTTACTACTCGGCAGCTAAATGAATCTGCAGAACAATGGGTACACCTGGGTTCTGATGGTTTTGAAAATATGGCACCGATGATGAAGCCTTAGCAACTGGAAGCTGGCCTTCAGGCTCTCACCACTAGTAACACTGGGAAGCTGTTGTTGGACATGATCAAAATCACTTTTGTACATTTTCCCCATTAAACAGAATCCCAGGGCAGTTTCACACCACCTTCCCCTCCCCCCAAGGAATAGATACCACCTAGGCCCCAAGTTGAGGCTTAAGGCAGTGAGAGGTAGGTTAGCTGTGCTAATCTGAAGTGAGGCAGACAAAATAGACCGTTGCCTACCAAACCTCATGCCTCTCTGACCCAGTCAGACTCCAAGCTGCTACCTTGCCCTGCCTTCTGCTAAAAACTGTGTTCACATGACAAGAAATATCCCTTGCAAACAATGGATGTCAGTAGGAAAGCAGCACAATAAGCACTGAGCACTTTTGTAAAAAGTGTAGACAAGGACACACTAGGCAATGGAACCCTGGTTAAAATGGGTAGGGCTTCTGTGCTTATGGAGAGGGGCACATTTCATCCCATTTGAGCTTTTCATTGTTCCATACTTGGTGCCAGTATTATCAAGAAAAATCCTGCCCTAAAACAAATGTTCTTTCATTCTCTTCTCATTTTTCCTACAGCAGGAGAGAGATGGATACATCTGCTCTAAAAAAATGACTAGTCAAACACATATTTCATAATGTAATCGAAATTCAGGAATATCTGAATGAACATAAAGATAACAAAATATCAGAATGTTTTAAGGCACAAATATGTAGTGTCTGTTGCCAAGACAAAATACGTATTTTATCAAAGAACCTCTTTGCCTCTTATTCTGCTGTTTGTTTTGCACAGACAACCCATATTCCACCCATCCCCATCCTCACCTGAGGCACAAATAGATTTTAAGCAGATGGAAGTACCATACAGAGTTTACTGCAAGACTGGAAACTGTTGCATCTTGAAAGTATGACTATCGGTACTCAGTCCTCCACATGGTTTAACATAATGCCTGTTTTATACTCCTTTAAGTATGAGATGCACTCTTGAATTTACTATGCAGGCCATTTTTAAGGAAAGGGTGGAAAAATATCTTGTGCCTCAGATGTGTCTTTATTTTATGTTTTATTTTCTTCCTTAAATTGAAAGTAAAAAATTTGCATTCATCTGGAATTCAAAGTTGTTGTGTATTTGAAGGAATATGATATTGGCCTATTCATCCCTTATGCAGCTACACACAGTCATATTTTTAAAGATGTGCATCAAATGGAGGAAAACAAAGCTGCAAATGGTGAAAAGCAAAGTTCACAAGTAACACCTTGGCCCATTTGTATATCCCTGCCTTTTGAAACAAGCTTTGAAGTCCACCAATGAATATTTTTCTGGCATATGTGCAAGGAATTAAAATAAGGGATAGGTCAAATTAATCCTCTGTAAGCACCTCTGACCTCAGTCAAGCCACGTGAGGGACAAATTTGACTTGGTGTATATTGCACTATGTAACTGCCCAGGAATTTACACTTGACTTGGCTTCTCAGACATCCAGGTGAGAATATGCCCCCTTCAGCTACAGAAAATGGTCCATTTGGTTCAGCAAGATGTGAGGTAGAGGATTCTTAAAGAGGTATCTGTCAGTGTAAGATGCCAATGTTTTTGGAGAGAAAGTGTTCCTTTCATGTGTTACTACCCTCACTATAAAGTAGTCAAGGTGCTTACTTGAATCCTTTAATTTGTTTTTAACCATGCAGAGTGTTTATTCATATCTTGCATTTCATTTGGCTTAAGTGATGAAACTGAATGGTCCAGTCTGAAGCAAAATGGACTCCTTCCCTCCCTTGAATTTAAAATCCTAATAATAAAACATTTTTCTTCTTAGACTTTCCAACAATTAATCACTTCTTTGCTCCCTATTCATTCTGAATAACCCTGAACTGGATCCCTATGGACAGACCCCTTAGCCCAGGTAGTGTCAAAGGACTCGGACACTGATGTCCACTGTATCCAGTTGCAAGAATCAGCTGTAACTTTTTGAGCATCACACTGATACAAATAAGGTTCCCTTAGGGAGTGGTATTAATCAATTTAGAACCCTGTTACCAAACAAATAAGTAAAAAGTTGACTCTATGTATCAATGTTTTCCACAACAATAAACTAGTAAAATTAACCAACCTTGTAAAACTGTCCTTCAAACTTACCAAGTCCAGGAGCAAAATGGACTTTCCCCATATTTGCTCTGCACTGATGCCAACAAACATACTAATGATGTTTCCCATTTAAAAAAAAAAATCTCTAGGTGAGCAGAATATTAAGAGGCTGAGTAAAAGCTTCTCACCCCAGAGTTTTTATAAGAACAAAAGACTGATAAAGCGTGCATTGTCTGGCGGCCTGTCCATAGAGGCTAACAACTGTGTGATAGCTGTCAGCTATTGGTTTTTCCTTTTGCTCCAGTGACAGAGGGATGTGCTCTGGTGCTTAAGTTCTGTGTCTTGATGTGGACCTATAGTTGCAAATGATCACCGTAGCACATCTAAACCAAACAGGTGGCCTTGGAGAGCCTGCTGGGTTAATATGTTTCCAAAACATCTGTTTAAGGGCTCTCTTGAAGGAAAGTTATGAAATTTCCTTGTCATCGCATTGTGCTTTGTCTCCAAGTATTGGGGGATGACAGACAGCAAAGGGAAGAATAGAGCCTTATGCACATGACTTTTTTGGCAAAACAAGTTGAAAATAGCATTTCCCAAAGATCATCACAAGGATGCACCCGATTTGTCCCTCCTACGTCTCTAGTGACAGCTATGCTGGGTATTCTTGGTTCTACTGAAGAAAAACATTTCCTCTTGTTAGTCATCAGTAGCCATCCTGCTGTGCAGTATTTATGGAAAGTTTAAGGAGTGCTGTGCCATTTCCCATCAGCATCATTACTGTTATTACAGGCTGTGAGTCTAGATCTGCTGCTCCTGGTAACCACAAAGAAATGGATTCCCACTCCGATCTTCTGCAGGATTTCTGTGCATCATAGGTCTTTGTTGTGATTTCTTTTTCCTATTTTTAGCTTGTGAGGCTATTTGTAGTGACAACAATTCACAAAACTGAGTCTTGTGTGCTGCTCTATGGGGGAACATGATTTGTTTAAGGCACTTACTCTTATTGTCACTTGCTGGAAGGTCTTAGCCAGTCAGGATTAAAATACTGAGAAGTCTGGAGCAGCTGTACCTTTGGAAGCAGTATGACAAACTTTATCTTTAAACAATTTAATTTGGCCTGGTGTGGGTGTTATTTGAACACTGCCTGCTTTCTATGGTGTGTCCAGCCACCAGAGGGTACTGTAGAAGGAGGAGAAGAAAGTTTGTTATTGGAAACTGAGGAAGTGAGAGGAACCTTAAATGTTCCTCTTACCCTATTAGGACGCTTCTGCCTTAGCCCACTTCCCCCCACTGCCAGTTCCAGAGCCATCCCTAAGGAGTGGAGCTACGGGGAGAAAAAGGGCCATGAAGACTGGCACAGGGGGAACAGTTTTGGTGGAATTCAAGGCAACTCTGCTGACAGCCCTACTCTCAGGCAGCCAAGGGCCAACTGGGTGGAGAGAAACCAAGAGATGTTTGATCTTATTTTCTGCAGAATCCTGAGGGCAGAGATGAGGGTGAAGACAAGTCGAGTTATACCATGACTCATAAAACTGTAATAATAGCATTTCCTTTTGAGTCCCAGCCCAAATCGAGCTCCTGCAGAGATGCCATATCAGGCAGTAACTGCCTCAGCTCCTGCCTGCAAGAGAACAGGATGTTATGTTTGCTTATGCCAAGATGATGCTCTTAGGCCTGAGGTTGCTGGAGTCCTCTTTGATGCCTTGCAGACAGCACCTTGTTTCACCCAGTGGAGCTTGGTGGCACCAGCCACCTCTGTGTTTTGTGCTGGAGAGGGAAAAAAAAATGAAGCTTTTGTTTGTTCAGCTAGCACAGTGTAATCCTCTAGCTGTCGGCTGTGAGCAGGTGCCCCCTGCCAAGCACTTCCACAAACAAGCTAAGCTATGTCATTCTGCAGCCAGTTGCTTTGCAGACAGGAAGGGGAGGGGGTGGTAGACTTATCCTCTCCAGCCCTAATTCAAGCTAGGGCAGTGTGCTCCTGACCATAAGGGCCTGCTGCACCTGCTAGCTAGGCTCAGGCCCAGGCCGAGTTTGCCCTGCCCACTGCTGCCCCAAGCATCTAGCGAGGGCTGTAGATGTGTGCAGCCTTAAGGAATACCCTTGCATGTCCTGCTCAGAGTAGCTCCCTTCCTTCTAAGCTACCCACAAGCCTTCCTTATTGCTGATTGTAAGGACCCCATTACTATGATCTGCAAGGTTGAAAAACTTGAGCTAGCTAGAATTTTTTTCATTGTTGTACATGTTTAATTTATTATTTTATTTTCCATTTTTTGGTCAAAAAATCCCAGACAACCAATTTGATTGGGCAAGTGCTACCCCTGGGGCAGAAGTTGCATATAAATCGGTTTAAGCCATCCGAAACTGGTTTAAACCTGTAACAGAGCAGAAGCTCAGTGCACATAAGCCAGTTTCAAAGTGACTGAAACTAGTTTAAGATAAACCTGTTACTAGTGGTGAGAGCCTGAAGCCCGGCTTCCAGTTGTTGAGACTCCATCACTGGAGCCATATTTTCAAAACCATCAGAACTCACATGTATCCATTGTTCTGACAGATTCATTTAGCTGATGAGTAGTGAGTCCTGGTTAATGTAGCATCAGGTTTACCTGGTTTAGGTCAAATCAGTTTATGAAACTTCTGTCCCAGACCCCTTGCGGGTTCAAGCTAAATCACAGTCTCCCAGCATCTCAGCATGCTTTCCAGCCCTAGGCTGTGCTGTGCTGTCCAGTTGGGGGAAGGTGGATTTAATGCCCCCTCCCTGGCCCCAGACCCCAAGTACAGAGCTGCCCTGCCCTGCTAAATTTACAGAAACTGCTGGCTGCAACTGTGGACTACAAATCCCAGAGACACCTGGATTTGAAGCAGAAAGAGGAAGTGGTGAGCAATTCAGCAGAGTCCTGTTATTGTGATTCTGGACTGCAAATCCCAGAGACCTTGGGGACAGCAGGAAGAAGTAGTGAACACACAGCCCATGCTGGTTATATGCTAGAGAGGCATGCTCTAGCACCCCACTCCCCCCCAGCTTCTGTGCCACTGCAGGCATGTAGCTGCATTTCCTGAATCAAAAGTAAATGTATGCCCAGTTGTTTCTCAGTTTAAATTCTGCAGCTTAGACTAACCTGCAAAGACTGAATCAATTCAGCTTCAGGCTTTTTACTGTCTGTACTTAGCCTAGGAGTGAGAATGGGATTACTTTCTTTCTGTAAGACAGATTCAGTCCCTAGACTGAATCTCCTATGAGGAACCACAGTTTCCTTTCTTGGGGAGAATCCACATCGTCCTATTTGCTTTCAGCTGGATGGATGCAGGATTGTGTAGGAGCCGTGTCTTACCATTGTATCAGCTGCATTTCACTGGTAGGTTCATTGTGTATGAGGTTTGAGAGAAAAGATTTTTTCCCCTCTGGTCTCAGAAGTGTGGACAAAGCATCAATGGTCTGTTGACCTCTGCACTACAATAAGAACTGACTTGGGAAGCCTAGTTACTCCAGCTACCAGCCAGAGTGGAGATGAGATTGAACAGTGTCCCGACAAGTGCATTACAAATCAGGCGGTCCAAGACATAAGTCCAGTGATGGGGATTGAACTGGGTCCCATGAGTGCTATGTTTTTATGGGGTTCCTTGACATGATCAGTAGCAACATGTAGGGGCTGGATGGGTGTGCACCCCCTGACTGGCTGCACTTGCTGCTTAGGCAATAGGTGGGAGGGCAGGCAGGACTGCCAGTGCCCCCCGCCCCCCGCAAGCACCGGCTGATTGCCACAGCCACTCCCAGAAGCGGCGGCAGCATTGCAGGATTGGCCACAGGGGTCCCCCCGGGCAGCGGAATTGGCCGCGGGGGACACCCCCCCCCCCCCGGTTAGTGGGACTGATCACAGTGGGAGCATGTGCCCCCCCTGACTAAGGCAGCACCAGTCGCCCATGGATGTGATTATGGTTGTATGAAGGAAACCAAAACCTGCTGAAGCTCAATAACAAGCTTCTCTAAAACTCCACAGGAATTCTTTGCTTTGCTTGTCACTCTCTCTTCAACTACAGTAGCTCTGAGCCTTCTATTTCCCCACACCTGCTGCAACTCAGAATTGTACCACTGCAAGCAAGGAAATAGCTGAATGCAGCTAGTGGATCAAGATGCATCATGTTACAACTTTGCAATGTGTGCTGTGGATCTCTGGGAGCAGGTTATCTTCTAGCCCTGAGTAGCAAAGGTGTATCTTTTTCTCTCGCTCCTGAAAAGTGCTATGATGGTCAAGAGCACAAAGAAGAATATTTGCTTATTGTGTTGGAAAGAGTCACTAGCTGAGGGGCATGGGGAAATAACAAGCCAGATCCTGCCTCTACTGAAGACTGTGGGGTTTTGCCATAGATTTCAGTGGGAGTGGGATCAAGACAAAAGGTCATGTTGGCACTTGTAGAGATGTCTGTCTACAACAGACTGCTGAATAACAGCTTTCATTCCCAAGTTCTGCATACAGGAACCTCTTTCTCCACTCCTGAAGTGCAGCTGCTTCTCAGATGCAGGGAGTGGGACAGTGGCCCATGCTGGCAAAAGCACAAATGTACATGGAACAACCCTTGGAAACATCCTTAACCAAGCATGACTCTTGTGTATTCTTCACACTAAATCATGAATGACTGAGCCTGGCATTGTCTCCTCCTTCTGCTTGCACTTGTGCCGTCTATGGGGCACATACAGTCTGTATTTTAGCTAAGGCAGCCAGGGCAAGCCTAACTTAGGTGAAAGATGTCTTAGGCTCTTAAATCTCTCTGCAGAATAGGAAGAACCTTGGTCTTCAGGTTTCACCCAACCCCTTCCCCCCCACTCCCCCCAAATGTTTGGGATTCAGTATCTCCACTTGGGAACCTTTGAAGCAGGAAACTAACCCGCTCCATTTGAAACAAGATTCCAGGATCTTCAAACTAGACCCTTTCACAGCGAAGCCACTCCTGAGTCATTTTGCATTATCTTGGAGGACGTTTCTTGGATTGGATTGCGTAAGAGTGGAAGGCCACTTAGGATGTTCTCTCCTAGAGAGAAAACCGTTGCTGGAAGTGCCTTTTGCTACTGGCTTCATCTTCTATTGTAGAGGGTCATAGATGGGGGTAAAGAGAAGGAACATGAAAGGATTCTGCTCACTCATGAAGAAGCAGCTCATCTGCTTAGTGTGTTTTCTACCCTCCCAGAGTTAATGTGGTGATTGGCACCTAGATTAGCCTGGCCTAGCTTTGCTGTTGGCATAACCACACTTCAATTCCTGTTTTCTACCTGGAGCTGTATTCACCCATGTTTGCCATTGGACCTCTGATACAGCTGTCTGAAGCAGACTGAGACACCGAGACCCCAGTCAGCTGTGGGACACAACATATCTCCTGGAAACACAGGAAAACAGTAAAGCAGTATTGGCATTTGAATAGTTCATCTTTGCATCATTGCTGCAAACTCAGGGCTAGACTACAGCCAGCCACACCAGACAAGACTATGAGCTTGGGCTGAAAGCACCCTGTGTGTGCCAGGGTTGGGTTTTGTGTGTAGATAGGAGGGGCTTTGGGGCAGCACGTAAGTAAAAGCCTGGATTAATTCTGCAGTTAAAACACAACCTGAGTACATAGAAGAACCAGCACTAATGCCCTGTCTGCCTTTCCTGGGTGTACTTTGCTTTAATATCCACTAATTGTAACACACCATATAGTTTTCCTGATCCTTCAGAAAGGACATGAGACTAAGACACCATTGTGGAATTCCCTATCTCTATGCAGGGAAGAAGCAAGTTTAGAGATCAAATCTGGCTTGAAAACCATAGTTGGATGCAGCATTTAGATCCCTATCCACCATGTGTGTAGCCACTGTTTTCAAGGGCTTCTTTAACAGGAGTGAGGAAAGAAAATATACAGCTTGTTTATTCCAAACTACTGGCTGCTAAAGAAAGAAATACCTGGTGAGCAAGTGAGGCAGGAACATGGTCACTGTAAACAACAGCTAACTTACTGCTGTCCTCTGGCCTTCCTGTAAGAGCAACTTCAGTGGCAAGTGACTCAATTCTTAGTCTTCTGCGTAGTGCAAATTGCTATGGGCAGGTTCTATTAAGATAAACCCCTGATTCTGCCCTTGGCTATAAACCAGATCTCAGCCACACTTTCGCTGTAACAAAACAAGCTGTTAAGGTCTGCCACAGTTCTAACACTTGAAGTAAATTCACTGGCTGATGTAAATCAGAGTAGTAAATCAGTGATTTATACCAGCTAAGTATCTGCTCCACTGTGTTTACTTCTGTGTTAGTATCACACCTTCAGGGCAGGAAGCTAAAACCTATGTCCTTCAGGGCAGCGTTTCTCAATCCATGGGTCGTGACCCAAAAGTGGGTTGCAAGTATATACGATAGAGTTGTGAACAAACTTTAAAAACAGGTTCTCTTTTAAAAGAAAAGCATGGGAAACCATGGCTTTTCCTTTGCAGGCTGGCAGAGTTCCAGTCTGTGAGGGGCTACTTGGGGCTCCCATGCCCTCCCTGGATGGCTGGGGTCTGGGGGCAGAAGGTGGGGAGAGAGGGGTATTGGGTCAGGACTGGTCTTCGACATTGACAAATGGGTCCTGGTACAAAAAAGGTTGAGAACCACTGTTTCAGGGAATTTTTGCCTCTATCAGTCATTCTGACAAGTTTGTTTTTTGCAGGGTTGAGCCTGACCAGGACATGGTTACTTAGGATGAGCATTAAGCTACTGTGTGTTTATTTTTGTTTAAAATGCATATAAAGACGTAAGAGGAAGCAAGCTGAAATAGTAGGACCTCTTAGACAGATCGGTGTGCATGTATATAGGGGCAACTTGCCACTGGATAAAAGGATGAGGGACTTTACAGTCAGCTACTCCACATTGACCACCCATGTGCATGCTCTTATGGGGTTGTAAATGGAAGCCAAACTGTGGTAGATTAGCCCTCAGTGGACGAGGAGTAAGTTACCACAGTTGAGCTTTTATTAACCATAGAGTAAAAACAGGAGCAGTTACTGCAGAGTAGCTAACAAGTAGCAAAACCCTGCCCACTTCTGCCTACATTATATTGTTGGTATATTCACACTCTGCATCTGGTAGCAGTTATATCTGTAGGAACAGAGCCTTTTTTAGCAGTTAAAAGCTGGGGTTTGAAAGTCCAAAGTTTGTTTCAGTGACTGGCTTCATCACTGGCTTGATGTGTAACTTTGGGCATGTCACTTAACCTCCTGCCACCTCTGTTTCCAACTTCCCTCTGCCCACCAAGGACATATGGACACCATCTATTTTTTTGCTAGAAGACAGGCCAAATGTCAATTCTGTTAATGTCTAACTTGCATTATTTGTACTATGTACTCAGCTAACCTAGTTTTTAACTCCTTCCCTAAAACTCACTCTGTGAAGAAATTTTTCTTGGGGAGCACTTTCATGTTTGAGCAAAATTCAATGGTTAGAGCAGTGGTTCTCAGCTTCTTTAGACTTAAGGAAAAATGGGAGTGCTTCACTTTCACTTGTTTTTTTGACTTTGGAAAAAATATTAGTCTTTTTTTGTTGCAAAGAAATCAGAAAGATCACAGCAGGGCAGAATATTTGTGACGCTATGGATTCCTATTTAAAATCTCTGGATTTATCTTGTGAGCCACATGTACATGTTGGCACACCTGGTTGTGCACCATGGCACCCTGCTTAAGAATCGCTGGTTTAGAGTAACAGAAGAGGCAGCTTCAAGCATTCTTCTATGCTGGGATCTCAGATTCCCTGGCACTCGAAACAGGACTATTTTGGGTCATCAACCCAGTGTTTTGAGGGGAGTCATGGTGTTGTTGCTTACCTACATTTTTGGTCATACTGCCCATTGTACAACCTTTATTTCAGAGATGGACTTAGTATAAACCAGCCTTCACTCCACAGTGAAACATCCAAAGACAGCATAGAAACACTCCGGCTCCTTCTGGTTGCAATTCAGCAAAGTATTTAATCACTTCTGAACAGGGCCAGATTAATACATAGGCAAACTAGGCACATGTCTAGGGCCCTAAGTGAAAAAGGGGCCCAGCTGTGCTTATTTTACATCTTAAAATTATTGAGTGAAAAAAGTAGGGGTCCACGAGTTTGTTTGCCTAGGGTTAATCCAGCAGACAAAAGGGTTAATCCGGTCCTGCTCCTGAAGCCAATGCATGTGCTTAAAGGCTTTGCTGATCCGCAGCCTTACAGGGCCTGCCTGCCTCCCCTTGTGAATGAGCAGAACCAAATTCCTCCCTGCTCAGAGATGGCCTGTTTCTACACCCCCTTCCTACAGAAGCATGAGCTAGCTTATGATGGTTTGCAGTGTAAGCCAGCCACTATGCTTGTAGGTTGTGCTACAGCAAAAATCAGCTTAAAATAATAGTGCATGGCTAGAACACAGTATGGGATGGCTGCCGAGGCAGGGCTATTTTTTTGGCTTGAAATGTTGCCTGGGTCTATCAAACAAAGGCTACTCACAAGCAGCACAAATTGAGGACTTCGGCACAGGCCTTGATTCTCACATGTGTAATTCTTCCAAGCCAAACTGAACACCTTTGTAGTCAATGGAGTTACATCGGGGATTAGTTCGGACTAGCGCATGTGGTCTGGTACAAATGCTACATTGTGTGACAGGGAAGGCTGTTCATGGTTATACAAGCATAAAAAAACAATTTCTGCAGTTGCTACGTTTGGTTCAGTATCCATCTCAGCAGCCCCTTCATGCATCCATGGGCTCAGATCTTCAGACTTGCATTAGCTAAGGAAGTGGCCCATAATTCTTCACCAAACCACTTGCTGCACTAAGATGTCCAACTGCCTTTTCCCTCCTGCCCTGTGTTTTTTTTATTAATACAGGGGAAAACCTTCAAACCATAAGACTTAAAAAACAATTTATTTAGACTAAAAGAATGTGCTCTACAAGCCTTCCTCAGACAGCTCTCAGTCCCCTGTTTGGGGTGTGCTTGGGCTTTGTTAGTCCTCAAATCTTCATGTACCTCAATAACTTAAGAGGTGATGTGTTGTGCAAAGAGGCATGGTAACATTTCTGTGCTATGTTGCTAGGAGAAAGCGTGCATTCTAGGATAGAAGTTGACTGATTTCTGCTCTTGACAACTTGTAATGTATTTAACAAATACAGGCAGTCCTCAGACTTAGGACACAATTGGTTCCTGAAAACCACTTTTAAGTCAAAACATTGTAACTTGGAACTGATTTTTCCATAGGAAACAATATTATAAATGGCGGGTTGGTTCCTGAACCTTTTTTTTCCACCAAAAATAATCCAGAATTTTGTACTCTATCAATTATAAATGAGTGATATAGCTACATTAATGCATTAATATTGTAAATAGCAATCACATTGATTTGGAAGGACTTCTTTGAGGTGACTTTGCTGGACGTTTTGAAGGGCTCTTGGTTGGACTTTTTGAAGGGTTCTTGGCTAGAGTCTTCTCTGGAGTCTTGGCTGCAGGATTTTCTGGAGTTTTTTGCCTGCTTTTTAAAAAAAAGACAGTGTCCAAGGAAGTTTGGACAGATGCCCATCTCCCTGGAGAACAACACAGCGAACTTGGGTGCTGGTGTGGCTTGGCATCAGATCAAGTGTTGTAAAGTCAAAACTGAGGTCAGAAAGTTGAAACAGGGTGTCAATTTATAAAGGTTGTAAGTGTGAAACCTTGTAACTCAAAATGTTGCAAGTGGAGGACTGCCTGTATAAGGCTCTGTGAAAGGTTGATGAATTTCTGATGGGTCCTAATGCCTGCCATGCTGAGATAGGGAAGCAGGAGAGTGGTAATGGGATCTTGTACCAAAATCATGGCTACCCAAAGAACTTTGTGATTGTTAATGTGCAACAGCAGAGGTACACACTGATCTCCCTGCTCCTAAAACACAAGCCCCTAGGGTTTGTGCTAAGGGAGAATCTCCATTAACTGTTAGTGTAGGATCTGACACAGCTGAGCAGTCCTGCTTGCTTTCCTGCATATGCACACCAGCCTTCCCTTCACCTCTCCCAGTTTTAACCTAACTTTTAATTTAGTTTACAGATTTCTGGATCTTCAGGGAAGATGTCAGGGCAATTTGTGGCATTAATGGTCTCATGGAAGCTAATATACCTTCCAGAGAAACCTAACAGCATGATCACAGGTGATCTCACATGTCAGAATAGTTTAACTTCATGCAGTGAGAGGTAAATGCAAGAACTCAATAGTGTCAGTGCTCTTTCTGCAGCCATAGACAATGCAGCTTTTGGGCATATCCCACATGATTAAATAAGTCTGACTCAATGCTCCAGAAAAGTGGTAGGGAATCTTTCCTGTCTTTGTTGCTCTACTCCCTGAGCTCTGTCCAACCTGTGCCAGCCTGTTCTGTTCTTTGTAGCAGAGGCTCTTTCTTCTCATCTGGAAAACACCAAATTGGGTATGGCACCTTCATGCAAATAACTAGTTGTTGCATTGCAGCCAAGAGGCGAGAAATGTGGGCTGGACTCAATGATCCTTTGGGGTCCCTTCCAGCCCAAATGTCTATGAAATCTATGAAATGGAATTGGGACCTTTTACACTGTACAAACATGGAGGACACAGGCCCTTCCCTGAAGTCCAGACCTACAGAGCCAGCTGTCACTGTCTTAGCTCTTAGTGGTAAATGGTGCGTTCCTCATTTGCAGAACACTATGACTACAAGGCAGACTATGTGGGGCTGCTACACTAAACAGACTTGGATTAGAGCAAGCTGGGACTGTAGGCAGGCATCCCTGGCCCCACTCCCATCTAGAGAGGTACTTGCATGAGCCATCTACCTGGGCTAGTGCCTATCCTGAAGGAGGGAGGACTTCCTGTGTGGTAGCTGCTGCCAGTATGACCCTGGCAGTTTGGATGGAGTGGTGATCACTGGGAAAGCCCCAAATGCATAGTCCTGCCAATGCCACCTCAGCACAGGACTCCTAGTGAAGTGAGACTTGGAGTTAATGGTCCACTGAGATGCATAGGGGAGGTTGCACCTCTTGTTTCAGGCTGTTGCAGGTTCAAGGAGGCAGCTGTGCATCTGTTAGACTTGGGTTACGTTTTCAGGCTTTCTTTGACAACCTGAAAGGCCGGAGACTCTGTTTTCTTCAAACAGAAACCTGAGATCTGGACATTGCTTGACTCCAGGAGCAAGGACCTCTTCATGGGCCTATGATAGATAGACAAGGATGATCCCACATTAAGCCACCTTTAAAGCTAAGCAAGAGGTTGGACTAGATGAGCTCCTACTCTTCTATGAGACTATGATCTATGATTAATGAACTGGACTGGACATTGGGATGAACAAATGGGGATTGTATACATTATTAACTGAGCATTCAAACTGCGACTGTCACTGTTGGCACACATAGGTCTCCTGGACACCTTCACCCTCTGAAGACCTGACTGCCCCCATCATTTGTGAACTACAGATCTGCTTCTCCCTGTTCTCCTTTGATGGGTTTTGTGTCCTGGTTAGGTGCCATCTGACTGCTCCTGTTTCCTGCTCCCACCTCTTGCAGCACTGTGGCCTAGACAGTCCCTGCCCTTCCTCCTCTTCCAGTGACTAAATGTTAGGAGAGAGAAGCTGATTGAACAAGGGTCTAAAAATCCATTACTGCCTTTAATAAGGGCAAGCTGGTTTCATTGCAAACCACTGTCAAAGACAGGAATTGGGTGAGCTTTAAAGGAACTCAAGCACAGACTCTTACTGCTGCCCTTTACTGCTAGACCCATGACTACTGCTTATCTGGTATCTGAATGCTGGCAACTTGTCCCTCTCTCTGGTCCAGAATACCACCCTGCAGGTCACCTGTGATGCCTCTGGAAAATCCCAGAGTATCTGCAGATAGTGGAGGAAATGTACCTCAGCCTGTCACAAGTGCATGAGGAACACCAGGTCGCCATAAGGACTAAGATGGTCAGTTGAGTCTTCTGCAGACATCTTGTTCTTTGTACCCATGAAAGGGGCATCATTTATCCCTGCTTCATAGACAGGGATCCAGAGCAAAGAGAGCCACTAACCAATATTCCCATAAATGGCCACAGATTGTAGGTACCTCAGACCTTGCATGCCCGGTCTGAGGCCTCCTAGAGCCTTGTTATCAGATGTGAAACATCCACAACTTCATTTGAAGTCACTGGCACATAAAATTGCTGAGAATCTCCAAGAACCAACCTTAAAGTCTTGGGCACCCAAAAACTGATCTGTTCTCACTATCTTGAGCCTCTCTCAGAAAAAATACAGCTGTAAGTAACACCCAAAATCACAGAAGCCAGCTCCCTTGGACCCAGGTATTATCTGCTGAGGTATCTCTCTCCTGCTTTCTCTGCAATTCTGGCTGTGTTTGTGCATTGGTGCTCTGAGCCTGCATGTGTATGTGGGCATCAAAACTGCTTCCATTGTAGTATTGTGTGCCTTCTGAGTGTTTATCACAGTCCTTCACAACTGTACACAAGTATTAGCAGATACTGGATTTTGGATTTAAGCAGAAGGTGGTTCACTGTAAAGGAGTATCATGTGTTTCTTTTTTTGGGCTCGGTCTTGCCATCCATCTTATTGAAGCCAGAAAGAACAAGCTTGTGAGGTCAGACATTAGTGGCGGACAAAAGTCAAGATAAAGGACATCAGCTGAAGGGTACCTGGTCCAATATTAGCATATTTCTGAAAGCATGCCAGCATCTGATAGCAGTTCCTCCAGGGAAACCACCTACTGGCACTGGATGAAGAGTCATGTCACCTGCATTTGCTAGCAACCAACCTTGCATGGTGTTGGTTTGACCATGTCTTTAGGACATGATCCCATTCCATAACCAAGGAAACCCACTTTTTTAAAATTGCTGCAGGTCAGCAGTTTAGACTGAAATGAAGAGCTGCCTGCAAGCTTTAATACAGGATCTGATCCTGCAATACGTACCCACAGTAGTATTTTTGTTGATGTCATTGGGCCTATTCAAGCTTGCAAGCTGAGTTCCTCCTAAGAAGTCTGGTAGGAATTCTCACTCATAGATTGTGGAGTGATTGTGTGTTATGGCGATAACTCTAATGGTTTCTAACCTGGAGAGAGACTGCTGTAGGAAGTCTAGCAAGGACAGCTTGACTGAATGTGCTTTTGGATAGTCAAGAGCTGGGTGAACCCTAGCATGCAGAATAAAGCTTGCAATGGTTAGGGATGTCAGCAGCTCTGTAGATAAGCAGATGGTCTTCTGTTCATAGGAAATCTGGCTACCATGTTACTGGCTGGATGCAGAGCCTCCTACCTGAACAGTGTATTATCCCTCCCTCACTTTTTTCCCCTAGTTTAAAACTAAATTTCACCTTCTCTCTTCCCCAAGTTGTCTGCCCAGCAACTCTTGTCCCAAGATGTGTGTGTGCCCCACATAGATTAGCTTCAATGCTAGTTTCTGTATAATGTTCTCTGGTATTTTACAATGAATGCGAAGAGTCATTTAAACAGATGAGTGTTTAATGAGCCCTCATGAAACAGCTCCCTGAGACCAGACATGCAGGGAGTTCACAGCAATTACTAAAAAGCTCCCTCAAGGATTTTTATGTGACAGTTAAATGTGAAAATGTCCATCCTCATGGCAGCACTAAGGAAAGAGCACCCCAGCATCGCAACGTACTGGAGATGCAAATTATTCACACAATTGCAATTGAACCTCTAGTATTTTCTGTTCCTCCTTCCATTAAATGTGAGCCACAAAGGCTCTCTCTCACTGTGACAATGTGGGCGCATCTACATGAGATGACAACTGCACAGAATCCTAATAACACTACGTAGTAGCTCATCACAGCATGGACAGTGCTAAAACACTACTGTACAGTATTCAGTGGTGCCTTATGGTTGTTGGGGTCCTGGGCAAGAGAGTCATTTGGGGCCCCTGAGAGGCTTAATTTTGATGACCTATGAGCAAGTCAGATATTTTCAATTTCAGTTTCACTTTGCCCTATCCAAGAAACTGCAATGAAAGTATCTTAATACTAGAGGTGCACTGATACATTGGTCCAATATCAGATCAGCAGCGATATAAAGAAAATTGTCTCTATTGGAACTCGGCCTGATATGGCCAATTAAATGGCCCAAGCATGTGTGCAGCTGCAGCGCTGTATGTAGGTGGTGAGGAGCACAGCTGGGCAGCTTGAAGAGCTGCATGCAGTTGGTAAGTCTGGTGTGGGGGAAGGGGGAAGGGAAAGGGTGCAAGGGGGGCAGATCAAGGCCACTACACCAGACTTACCAGCTGGAGGCAGCAATCCAAGCTGCCAAGCTGCTATCAAAAATTGGATCGGTCTTGGCCGATATGCCTCCTTAAAACTCAGCTAATTGGTATTAGCCCCAAAAATCTTTATCAGTGCACCCCTACTTAATGCAATATTGGCAATACAAATATTCAGTGTAATTAATTTTTTATTTTTTATAAAGCGTGGGGCCCCGAGTGGTCACCCTGTTTGCCCTCCTCTAAGGCTGCTACTACAGTATTATTAGGTTACTGCACAGTAGCGTCATTAAAAAAGTGTTTGCCAGCACTACTTCACAGTAACTCTGGTTAATATGCATTTATTTAGTACTTGGTTATACAAGTGCTGCCTTTGAGCAGCACAGAACTAGAGGTCAATATTAACTTTTTAGGTATAGCCAGTTAGAGCACTGGGATAGCTCCCCTGCACAGCTGCTTGAGAGGAGCACCTCCATGGAGCAACATGGTATCAATAGTAATGAGGCAATCATATTCACAGATATGAGTGTATCCAGGCAATTGGATGCCTGACATGGGATCTGTGTGTGTGTACATTACTTATGTTCCTATTGTGCATGGATAAGATTTCATATCTGGAAGCCTGCTGCTGGGGCATTGTGACCACACCACTTACCAGAGAATCATGGCCTGTCTTCAAGTTGTTTCTAGCCTACTTAGTTGAAGAGAGAGTCTTTAAAACACAAGCCCACTTGAACTTGAAAGTTAATTCATAATTGTCACTGAGGCTCATTATGGTCCCAAAGGTCATCCAAATCACCAGGAAGGTTTTCAGTACAGCAGGATTGGTTTTGGATCAGACAGCCTTAAGAGGAGAAAAAACGGAGATAAGAGTCATAACAAGGCAGCTCAGTTGCATGGGCAACCTAGTTTGTGATTAAAATAATCTACAGGAGAACAACCCCTGAAACAGTCTCAATAAGGAGCCTGCCGAGCTGCTACTCATTTGCTTTTGCAGTCCACAGCTGCTCAGAAAGGGTCTAAGGAGCTCCTTCAGCGGGCAGGGCAGGATGGAGAATTGCACACATCTGGCCAGCATGACACGTGTACACAGACAAGTTACCCTTTCTTTCTGTCCCTCAGGGCACTCAGCAGTCTTCTCCCACTCAGCCTCAGAAAGGTGAAGAATCTCTGTACCCTGATCAGCTCACCCTATGCCAGCATTTGTTACACAGGATGCACTTTCACATGCTCCAGTTACCACTTCTTTTCAGGTCTGCTCACTCTCTCTTCCCCACCCTCCAGGCTTTGACCTACTGAGGTGACTGTCTCCGGTTCCCTGAATATACTGAGGAGAGAGGCAAAAGTACCCCACACCACAGAGATGCATTTTGTCACAGCCTTGATAGTCTTTCCACACCAAACAGCATTCTCCCCATCACACTATTGGCCCCTCAATACAAGGACTTCCTTGTTTCAACATATCCTGAGGCTGGACCTGGATTCCTGCTTCAGGGCTCAACAGTCCTTCTACACCACACCTGGGCTCAGTCCTTTGGCCCAACCATTTACATCACTATCCCCTCAGGCCTGCTTTCTACCCTGTCCAGGTGCCCTTCCTCTTCTTATTCAACCCTACTCCAGGCTCTTCCCGGCTAAGGCACCTGCATGACTTGCTTGAAGGACCCCCTCGTTGGAGAAAGGGGGATCCTAGGCAACCTCTCTAATAGCAAGCACAGCTTCCATCCTAATCACCTAATCATGTGCTCTCTGATCAAGGCATCACCTGGTGGTTTATTCCCATAAATCAAGGAAAAGCAGATATAGATGATGCTAGGCCCAAACTCCCAAAAGGCTACTTCAGTCAAAAACAACTACTCTTTTAAACAGGGGTCTTGTCTTGTAAGTTCAATACATATACAACTGTGCAAAGCAGAGACTTGTATGTATAACACTATCTAATGGTTGCAAATTTAGCTTCCACAAGTCTATCCCCTGGTGTGTTCTAGTTCCTTTTAGTCCGTTATCTAAATGAATTTTTCACTTTGCACCTCCCATCTGCAGACCTCCAAGAGCTTTACTGATACGAATTAAATTAGGCTCCTACCCCCTTCTGGGCTGCAGGGAATTAGGTTCCCTATCACTAAAATGGGGGTGGTAATGAAGCAGAGAATGACAGTGACTTGCCTGAGGGTTTGAGTTCCTGGCTCTGTAGAATAAGTGCCTGACTCCCTGACCCGGATGGTAAGCGACAGACGTGCTTCTTCCTTAGCTCAGAAAGAAACAAGCCGAAGTGTTCAGAACTGGAGAGCGATTCTGTGTGTTTAACTTTGGAACGGAGAGACGTTTGTATTCTACTCCCCTTTAAAATGCTGTCATTATTGGTCTTGGGGGGCAATTCTGGCTTTTACCTCTTGGACACATAGCCTCGAGGGGAGAGAGTTGACACAAGGTCACCTCTGTGCTGTCTACATCTTGTGCCCCTTTAGCAGGTAAAAAGCCTTCAGTGCAAGTTACGGCAGCCCCCAGCTGCTCTAACTCCAGACAGTCCTTCCTGAGCTACTTATAGTCTTCAGTAGATTGGATGATGGACCTGCCCCAGCATAACCCACTAAGCTGTTCTTTGGGCCTTCCTTTACCCTGTTAGCTATTTTCCTCCTCAAACAGTTTCCCCCAAAACATTAAAAATCAAAGTAAAACAGGATGTAGAACTAACAGGGTATTTGCAGCCAATAACCCCATTCACTGTGTTTCTGTGTTATAGCGGTCTGTCCGTCTTGTGTATTTGAACCGTAAACTCCGGAGGAGCAAAGCATGCCTACTTTGTTATATTGGCACAACAGGGCTCTGCGTTTGGTCCTGCACCACTGGCATAATAAATAAACCCATGGTGTGACAGCTCTGTACTGCAGAAACTCTTGCCTATCAAATTGACATTTGTTGTCTCCGTCTGCTGCAGGAGTCATGTATATGGTCCAGCAAGCACTCCCCACTTCTTAATGTTGTAAGCAAAGTCTTTGCTCTGAGTTCAAAGCTGTTGACTTGTGAAGAACTTTCATCACGTGGCTTGTATTGGAGAACCAGACAGTTACAGACCTTGCACTCTAACATATTTTAATGTGTGTACTGGGGAGTTGCCAACTTGCTGCATCGTCATTTTGATGCCAAAAACCTGCATTAAAACAACATTATTAGGGTTCCATAGTCAAGTGCTCACAACTTAGAATTAAGACAGCCTGAGAACCTGCATGTGGTAATGATCGCATGCTGCTTTTCCACACTAACAGTGAATCTATCCCCCACAAGATCCTGGTCCTGTCTCTTTGTCCAACTAGTCCTAGTTCTTCCCTCCTCATCACATTTGTCTCCTGTCCCTGTTCTCCTTTTTTCCTAATGCCATTCTCCGTCCAGGTTTTCTTGCACAGCTGAGCCCGGTCCCTTCAGCTCCCAGTTCATTTCCTCTGATCCTAATTCCCAGTTTCCCCTTTTCACCCTCCACACCAAAAGACTCAAGTCCCAATCAACACCCTAAGAACCTATACATCCCCCTTCCAATCTCAACTCCTGTTCCCTTTGCATTTGATTGAGCTCGCTTGCTCCTTGTTGCTTAGACTTCCACAGGGGGAACTCAGGGAAGAGAGAAGCTACAAAGGCCACCTGGCTGTCAAGTTTCATCTCCTTGCTCCAAAGCATGGGGGTGCTTAAACTATGCACAGAAAAGGCTGCAAGGTTCTCTGAACCTGAACCAAAGCCATATTGTCCCCTAGCCTCATTCTCAGAAATTGCTATTTGGGATGAAAGTTTCTGGACTGGACTGGAAAATCTTATCCAAAAATTAAAGGGGTTTATAATAAGTTATACCCTTGAGTGACACCTTACCAGCCTCAAACCTCCCCTAAAGTGGGTGAAGTTCTTTATTATGAAAAACTCATAGTGGTGCTTTGCATGTCTTAGAGTCAGTAACCTTATCAAGCAAAAGGCATGGCTCACAAAGCCATCTGCTATTTTTGTAAGAGTGCATCTCTTGGACACTACCATCATACTGCAGCCCAAGAGCCCCAGTGCAGTTAATGCCTCTGATATAGTGAACAAGCTCTTATGGGCTGCAACTATGCAATTCTCTGTTAGGCCTGCACTTGCCCTTTGCATGACAAGACATGTTTTTTCTTGCTTATGTTATGAATGCAATAGCGAAGAAATTGGGCAAATTTCATATACATTTGGTAGATTCATTTGCTTTCCAGATCTGAGATGGCTGAAATCTGTGTTCAGTTGATGTGAGCTCCGAAATTTGGAAGAGAAAGAGGGATTAGTCAACTGACTATATTTTCTTCAGTTTCTCTCTGCTACACTCAAGCAGGAAAAGAGTTTTGAGGACATGGAGCAGTGAATTGCTTTTCTCCCCATCTTTTTATTACTCCTTGTATTTCCAATAGCAAAATATAAACCATTTCTTGCTCCTCTTCTTCCTGCGTAACATGCTCCCCTCATGCCTAGTTCTTGGGCAGTAGTCTGGAAATAGGGAAATAAGCACTCTGTTCCCAGTTCTGTCACTTGTCTGTGAAATACCCACCTAATTTTGCAGTGCTTTGAGATCAACAGGTGGGAAGAGCTAAATCCACACTAAATATTATTTATTATTTATTTATCTATTTATTTGTAACTTCCATTTATTATTCTCCTACGTGGAGCTGTGTCTTTGTCTGGAAAAGAGGACCCGGGCTGGCACATTCACCAGTCTAAGAATCTGGATGGCTGAATCTTGCTGGCAGTGAGCTGTCCCTCAGCAGATGCCTGCTCTGGGTGTACATATCCTGTCTGCTTCATCTTGATAAGGAGTGATTGTTGTTGACCAAACCCTCATGGTTTAGAGAGATCAGGGTGACCCCTAGCACCCTGCTGCCTACGTTCTAATCAGCTTTTCAATACAATTGCACCATTATGCCCATCCAAATCCCTTTCCAGCTTTCCATCAGAGCTTTGGGCTAAAAGTGCTGAGCCAGATTCTGATCCCAACATAAAACTGGAGTAACTATTGCAATGCATGGGTTCCTCTTTTTACAGCAGGGTAATCGAACTCAGAATCTGGGCCAGGGCTAACTTCCTATGGTACAGTTAAAATTTATCAGACCCCCCCCCCCATTGTCTCCTGCTGTCACCCAAGACTCAAATAATGGAAAAGTCTGGAGCATTTGTGTAACTGGTGAGTGCGACTCACTCAGCACCATCATGGGAGCTAGAAACAGCTCATTTTGTTTGGCTATGTTTTTCTGAACAAAAAAGTTACAGGGCCTCTGCTTCCTACCTCCAAACAGATAAAGACACCTGTGACATAACACAGAATCCAGGAAAATCTGTTCTTAGGGGGTGTCCAGCCTGGCTCTACAGAAATAAATACATCACCTGCTCCATCTAAGCACAGGACCTTGAGGTGCTCAGGCAATCCAGACCCCTCCCTCAGCTAGCTATTAGTAATAATGCTTGTACATGGAACAATATTGTGTTTTTCATCTAAAAAGTACATGATGCAGGTGAGCAGGTATCAAGCTCCTTGTCTTAGAGAGAAAAGTGACTTGGCCAAGATCAACCAGGAAGCCAGTGGCAGAGCCAGGACTAAAACTCATGGCTCTAACGCCCAATTAACCCATTTCTTATTCTTTCTATAGTGTCATAAATATGCACTGAGGAAACTGGGTAAACATGAGTAACTGTTTGGGAACAGATGAGGGAACAGTCATTATTCAGGGTGAAATGGAGAAGGAAAGAACAAGGCTGGTTGGTATGGGGCTGTGGGTTCAGTAAAATAAGAGAAAGTAAGAAGTGTGGCAGCCTGACTCTAGACACTGCCCTAGAGCACAGCATGCAGCACACTTGAAAGGAAAATGTAGTTAACTGTAGCTGAGCAATGTCAGGGTTTCCTTCCTCCCCTCCCTGCAGCCTGTCTGAATCCCTCGTGATGTGGGAAGCCTGGGCTTTTCAGAGGGCATGAATGAATTTCTCCTTTCTTCGCAGGCCTTTGCACTGAAGCCAAGTGAAGAACCTCATGATTGCACTATATATATCTCAACTCAGCTAAGATTTCACTAGGAAGGAAGTGATTCCTGCCCATCAGAAGGATTTGTCCACCAAGACAAGACTCCTGAGCTGTACCGTCCTAGCCAACACCCGCCTGCAACTTCCATCTTTGTGTTCTGAGGCCAAGACACAGCGCCAGCTTTCATCTTTCTACCCATCAAAACTCGCTTCGGAAATCATTCCCCAGCCATGTTCCAACGCCTCACCAGCCTCTTCTTCAGTGACAGCAACACCCCTGAGGGCCTTGAGGAACCAAAACTCTTTGTCTCTGAGGAGGAGGAAGAGGATGGGTGGCTCATTATTGACCTTCCAGGTGAGAGAACAAGGGGAGGGGTACATTTCTCCACATACCTAAGCAACCCTTCCCATTCCTGCCACTGCCCCTCTGACCCAACCTCTCCCTGAGCCCGCATGGCTCTTCAGAGTCTGGTTGGCCTCCTACCCTGCACTTGCTGACTTTTGCCAGGGTGGGAAGCAGAAATGCTGAACATACTACAAATTAGGTAGTTCCCTTAGTATTTTTGACTTGGTCTGAGGAGGTAGAAATCTCCTGAGGGAGCTTCTCCTTTGAGGATCTCCAGCCTGATCCCACAGAGCCACAAGATTCAGACTGCCAAACATCTGACTTCGAAATTTACTGGTACTGATGTGGGACATTGCCAACTCCATCTCTGGTCAAGCCAGGCTGCCCAGCCTAACTGCTCCAGGTAGGGCTTACCCATTCTGTATCAGAAACTACAGCCCCTGCTCCCAGACTGAATACACCTTGCTGTTGCTCTGGGGCGTTCCCTCTCTTTGTTGTCTGAACAGCACTTCCCAGCTCCAAGGCGGCCTGAAAGGAGATAGATGGATAGCAGTAGTGGCAGCCTCAGGAATGCTGTCACCTTGTCTTCAGAGCGAGTTGAGACTGCTCACCATCAGTCCTTTAACATTTGTTCAAAGACATGAATTGCTGGACCTGGGGCTGGGTAAACGGCATGAAAGTTGCCACATATGCCACTAGATATCACATGACTTCTCAGTGTTTGAGGAAGTAGTGCTCCATGACATCAGGAAGCTGGTCAGCTTATGGTAGGAGTATCATCAGTTTATCACACCTAGACAGGCTAATGGGAGAGGAGCTGAAATGTCATATAGCACCCAAGTCCTGATTTTGCCTCCTTCGAAGGCAAAGGCCAAAATCCCACAGACTGAAATGACAGCTGGACTGGACCTCTAAATGCAGCACTGCTTGTGTGCACTGCAGTCACTGAAATTCAAGATTCAGTACTATGTGGCTGAGCAAACAAGCTCAAAGACAGATCACTGGTAATGTTTTCTGGGAAGATTTGTGGAGCTGCTGGGATAAGGAGTATGGTTTCACATCGAGGCTGCAGAGTCAAATCCATCTGAAATCAGTGAACAGAAGCACTTGCTGTTTGGTTGCCTGTCACAAATGTATAAAAGATGATTGTCAATCTTTATCCCATTTAGCTCTGACAGCAGCTACAGAAACAACAGTGGTCATGCCAGCTGCCCTGGTTTGGTGCAGTCTACCCATGTCATGGCACAAAGTGGCTGGCCCAAAACTGGCCATGGCCCAAACTGGCTGCTAGGGTGCCATCTTCTTCTTACTGCACTGCAACTCTGCCCAGAAATAAGTAACTGCAGCAGTGGAATGGTTTGGATCTTCTTCCTCTAGGGATAGTCAGTCTTTGTCCCTTCTGCTAAATTTAGAGCCAAACTGGGCTAAAACAAGGATAAATAAAATCTGTTTTAGCTCTGTTAGGCCTTAATATCAACTTTAACTCCAAGAAGACAGCTCTGACTGGTTATGCTTTTTGAGCTCCTACTGGTTATGCTTCCAGTCTTGGGAGAAGGAGAGCTGAGGGGTTATAGGATAGGTCTAGGGTCTGGGGAGGTTGGCATTCAAGTCCTGCTTCCACAGCACAGACTTCCTGTGGGACCTTGGCCAAGTCACTTATCTCCTCTGTGATGGTACAATGAGGACAATAGCATTTCCCTACTTCATGGCAGTTTTGTGAGGATTAAAAAACAAGGTGCACACACATTGTAGTGGTGGGGACCATACAGGTAAATGAGGCAGGTAGTGTTGAGGTGCTAGGCACACCTGTTGGTATCTGTGCTACAGCTGCCCTGGGGAAAACTAGAGTCTCCGTTCCTCTTGTGGCATAAGCACTCAGGACTCAGGGCTGTTTCCAACCCCTACAGCTTCCACTAGTAGTACTGCAGCAGTCAGGGCTTTTACTGCCATTGAACCTGTTTTTTTCTATCTAAAAATCATCAGGGCTGTAAGTCCAGCACTGTTCAGTCTGTCTCTTTCTTGCTGACTGGCGAAGAGTTTTGAGGAGGCAGGAGGGACAAGGAACATTGCCCACAACCCAGGTGCTCTGCATATGAGAAGAATTGTGGATTTCTTTCCTAAGTTGTCCTGCCCTAGCCCCACATTCCTCCATTGGTTATAATATGACATACAGGGCCACTCTCAAGCTCGGGAATCCAGTTCTTCCTGACTATTACCTGGGTCTCCTACTTCCTGGGCAACTGCCCTGACCACTGGGTGTTTGCCTTTAACTTACAGGAGAAACCTCAGCTTCCTCTTGAGACAAGGTTTTTCCCTTGCAGGACTTCTGTCCCTGACCCAAATTCCTTTCATCACAGAAAACCTCTCAACTCGACTGCTCCTGTGCTGCAGATAATAGATTCAAGCTGATCTGGCTGCAAGGAGGGAGTGGGGAGCTACCAGATGGTAGTGAATCTAAAAGAAAGATCCTCACATTTTACTCCGTAGCTCCCAACAAGTTCTGAGTCTACAAACCAACTCAGCCAGTAGATACGGGCTGGACCCAGGGATCACAATAAATCAACAGATTGAAGGAGCTTTTACACATTAGTCCTGCTCATCCCTGCAACAGCAAACAGCTCATGTTATGTGTTGAAGGCAGCAAGATCTAGCTTGGCTGCAGGAGAATCTAGAAGATGCTCAGAATATCTCCTACAAATAGATGTGCCTGGTGCTAGATTTCTCAGTGGACTTATGCCAGAAAACTGGCCGCTTGCTTTCCCTGACTTGTTGGGAAGCTGTCTTGCACCACTCAGGGTCATGTCTCTCTGTCACTCCTTTTCTGCCAGGTGAGCTGCACTCAGGTCCCACCTGCACAGTACATGGAGCCAGGCAGGAGGAAGTAGATCTTAAAAGCATGCTGGCAGAGAAAGGGAGCAGACTGTGCTGTACTATTTTGTCCTTCCCTGGAATGCCACGGTGTAGCTCACTGATTCAGAGCAGAGGGCACACTTAGAATCTCCCACTGTTTTCCTTTGCCTTTGAAATCCGCTGAGGCTTTAAGTTCCCAAAGCCCCGGCAATGCTTGTCGAGTTACTGAGCCTCCACATGGTGATGCAGTGAGGAGGGCTGGCAATGGATCTTCACAGCAGAACTCTTTGGTTAAGTACAGACAGTCAAAAAGACAGAGACTAAATTGATTCAGTCTGTGTAGATTGAACAAACAAGCAATGAACAGACACTCACTTTCAACTTGTGAAATGCAGCCACATGCCTGCAATGGCTCAAGTCAGAAGCTGGGGGTGCTAGAGCAGGGTGCCAGCCACTGCCAAGGGGAAGGAAAGGGAGAAAGCCTCCAAGACTCCCCAACTCGCTTCCCCCACCCCATCCCTGCTCCAGAGGAAGGGATGTGGCCAGGCACCAGCCTACTGGAGGGTGAGGACCCCAGCCTGGGTCTGCCAGGGGTGGAGGGGAGGTCACTTAAACCAGTTTATGTGTAACTTCTGTCCCTAACCTTCTAGTCTATAGCACTGTAGTCTGTTGGGCCCTGCCAGTGGTTGGGCCACAAGGTGATCTACTAGGTATATGCCTCGCAAATGAACAGGCTTTAGTTCAAGCGCCCCCACCACCATTTTGAAGCACGGGGACACTGATACATGAGACACTACAGCGCTTTAATTAGACTGGCTCTCAGAGCCATTCTAATTACAGCACCACCCCCTTCCCTTCCCACCCCTGGAGCATGTGTAAAAGTTCCCTTGGACTCCTAACTTTTAGGTCCCTTTATTGAATTAGACTTGCAATCCATATAAAGCAGCATACAAGTGTTAAAAGAGTTTGCTAGGTCACCAGGCTAAATACATCTTTGATCACACTGGCTGGGGACTGTGCAGGCCAGGGTGGGGGCCTCTCCCTAATCATAGTATCCTGCTGGAGCCTGGCCACGTCCCCACATCAGCTCAGCACTACAGAAGTGAAAGCAGGGCTCACTCCAGCACCCCGTGGCATCTAACCTGAGCCACTGCAGGCATGTGCCTGCATTTCCTGAATCAAAAGTGAATTTCTATCCATTTGCAAATTGGTTTGATCTTTGCAGGTTAGACTAACCTGCAAAGATTGAATGAATTCAGACTCAGGCTTCTTGAATGTCTGTCCCTAGCCCAGATGTTTCAAGGCTTCTCTCCAGTGCAAAACCTCACCTCCTGCTATTAAGGATCCACAGCTCAGGAATGCCACTCTCTTTCATACAACAGCTTCATTGTCCAGGCACCCAGACAGCAGGTGGGAGACTAGGATTACTCCCCACCCTTTGCCTGAGGAGGCTTAAACCCACATCTCCCACTTCCCAGTGCCCCAACCACCAAGATGTGCAACAAAGAATTCAAGCATTGCTGGGCCAGAATACACAAAAGGGGGCAAAATTATGAAGGTACTTGTGTGGAAGGTGCCACCCTGGGCCTTGCTTTTCAAAGATCTTCTATAGTTTATACGCACCAGTCTTTAGGTGTCTATATCCAGTTTGGATCAGGCATATACTCTCAGAGGTGAAAACAGATAGTAAGTTACTCAGATGCCTCCCCCGCCTAACTCATTTCTGCTAGTCAGTCTGTTTAACAAGCATAGTCTACTTTTAGTTCTGCCCCCCAAAAATTTTGTTTCTCCACATTGTGGAAGAAGCTTCTCACTTGGATGTGGGGAGGGCATCCATCCAACCTGCCATGGCAAATTGTGTGCACAACAGGCAGTTGTTTTGCTTCTGGGGGAGAGCTGCCATTGCATTGGCAATTTGGTCTGGGCCCAATATTACAAAGAGAGACTGTGCCTGGGTTCACTTGAAAGTTTCATAGTTGATAGGGTCAGAAGGGACCTAAGCAGATATCAAGTCGGACCCCCTGCCATGGGCAGGAAAGGATGCTGGGTTCAAACGACCCTGGCTAGGTGGCTGTCTAGCCTCCTTTTGAAAACCCCCAAGGTAGGAGCGAGGCCCACTTCCCTTGGAAGTTGGCTCCAGATCCTAGCCGCCCTGACAGTGAAGTAGTGCCTCCTGATGTCTAACCTGAATCTACTCTCAGTCAACTTATGGCCGTTGTTCCTTGTTACTCCCGGTAGTGCTTGGGGGAACAGGGAATCTCCCATTGCCTGCTGGTCCCCCTTGGCAAGTTTATAGGCGGCCACTAGATTCCCCCCTCAGCCTTCTCTCGTGGAGGCTGAACAGGTTCAGGTCCCATAGCCTCTCCTCATAGGGCCTGCCCTGCTGTCTCCTGATCATGCGAGTGGCCCTCCTCTGGACCCTTTTGATGCTGTCTACATCCCTCCTGAAGTGCAGCGCCCAGAACTGGACGCAGTACTCCAACTGTGGCCTGACCAGTGTTGCACAGAGGGGGAGGATCACCTCCTTGGACCTGCCCACGATGCATCTGTGGATGCATGACAAGGTGTGGTTAGCCTTCCTGACCATGTCCCCACACTCCTGAGCACTCTTGCAGCTCCCTGTTGTTGGAGGCCCTGCTTTTGCACTGGTGAGAGGCAAGCCCCCAGCCTCTCCTTCCCTGTATAGTGGTGCTCCCTGGAGCTAAGCTTTGTGTCTGTGGTAGGGAACATGGGAATGCAGAAAGTACCATTTTTGGTTTGCAGATGACACTCAGAGGAGAGAGGCCCCTGCTATTTCCTGTTTCCAGGCTGTTCCAAATCCCCACGGTCCTTCCCCAGCTGGGACAACAGAAACACACTTCAAAAACAAAAATGTGCATCAGCAACCAGCCCTGCCAAGAGCTCGCTGAGCATTTTCTGCCATTGGGGTGAAACTCTGACAGGCTTATCTCTTCACAGTTCAGGTTATGGTGAGCCCCCCCTCGACATGTCTGCAGAGCCTTTTCTGCCAGCTCAGTATCACAGGATCTCTCCCCCCCACCCAGGAGCAAGTCAAGGTTCATTTTCCCATCCTGGTGGCCAAGGTTCTGCCTCTTCTACAGTATTAACTTCTCAGATGGTGTGGGGTCAAACTACAAGTTCCCTACCCAGGAACACAGTGCTGGCTGCATGTCTCTGTTTCTGCTGGCTAAGGAGACACTCATCACAGATCCTCTGGCGGCATGAGCCAGCTAATCAGAACAGTTACTTCCATCACACAAGGAACCTGCCAGTCATGCCAAGACTTTGCCCACACTCCCCCCAAATGTATCATACCCTGAATTCAGCAGGCTTGGCTTTCACTGGCCCAACAAGAGAGGCAAAACAACCCAAGGGCACTCCACCAAGAACACCGGCTTCCTTGGATCTCAAGACCTCTACCAGGAGCCCAGCTGCTGTTCTCTGGCCTGTTGTTCTTTGGAATCAAGTCAGTCGCACCTATAGGAAACAATAGTGAAAGCACTACTGCCCCTCCAGCATTTAAGCTATTCCTAAACCCACTGTAGGGTGACCCATTGCTGTCAGGAGCAAGCCAGTTTCCCAACACAGATGGGGCTTCCTTTTGTTAAGGAAGACAGTGTGTGCCTTTGCATTTCTGTTGCGAGTGAGATGACTCAACCATTTGCAATGGCAATTTATGACCTTTTACTTGCAAATTATGCAGAGAACTTGAACAAACAAGCTTGTCTCTGTACACTGCAGACCCAGCCTTTCTATTCCTGCCACTCTACTTTAAACATGTGCCTTTGCAGTCTCTTTATAAACCAGGGTCACTCTTATATTACAGATATTTTTAGACCTCCTGCCAAGAGACTAATAACTACCTCCCAATGCAAAAACAAGACCTGTTAACCTTGTCCCCAGGACACACTTTGCCTGATGGAAGAAGACTGATGAGAATTAATTTCTCTAAGATCCCTAGGATCAGGCATTACCTCTCCTTCAAAAGCTTTGGGCTGACCTCACTCATGCAAGTGACCATATACCAGCAGTGATCTGAAGTTTACTGCACTGATGGCATTTTAAACTTTACTCCCAGGCCCCCTAAGTGAGCACCTGTCCCCTGAAATGGGAACACAGGAAGAAGAGGGTGGTCTGACTCAGAGTGAAAAAAATAGGAAGGTGCTAGGCAAGGAATCAGTGGGGTGGACAAGTAATGAAGGCGGTGCCTGGGAGGTATGGAAGTGGCTGCGGGGGTGGAAAGAGGCCCCTGAGGATTCTGGGGAAGGTGCTACAATCAAGAAAGGACTGCTGGGGATGCCTGCTCCCCACACAGGCCAGACAGAGGCAGGCTGGAAGGTTCCCTGTATTCTTGGTGATCGGGGTGGGGGGGTTGGAGCAGCTCGGTGGCCATACTTGGTGGGTGGGAGAAGTCAGGGTGGTAGCAGTAGTCTGGTAATTAGGTGGTTTTTGAAACATGCACATGCTCAGCCAGCTTGCTGTCAGTGTGTCTGGCTCAGCTGGTCAGCTCTTTCTACAGATAGCTGAAGTATGTGATGGTTTATTGGGGGGGAGAAATATTATCAAACAGAGACACCAGCATGAGTGTCTCCAGGTGCCTATTAGTGGGGGACATATGATTCAGCCTAACTAGGACACCTACAACTGATTTTTGTACAGAAGACTCCATTTTTCTTTATGGCTTTCTGTTTTCACACCGGCTGACCAGGCCTGCAGCTCACAGCTTGTCCATCAATTAATTTTGTACTCTCTACAGCAGGGGCAGGGAAAGTCTAGTTCATGGGCCAGATCGGGCTTGCAACAGACTCCATTTCCCAGCAACCCCTGCCCATGACACTAGGGCCAGCAGTGCTGGCAGGGCAGGGAGCTGGCTCCAGTGCCAGGATCTTGCAGTGGTGACAGCATGATCCAGAGCCAGGGCAGACCTGTGATCTACTACCCACACGCCCCAGGCAGGGGCATACAGGCAGCAGATCACAGGTCTGCCCTGGCTCTGCACCACGCTGACACTGATGCAAGATCCCAACCTCAGCCCTCCCCAGCCAGCTGCACACCCTACCAGTGCTGCTGGGGCTGGTCTCCTTGGAAACCCTGGCCCCATGCTGCCAAGGCACCCTCCTGCTGCCATCTCCATGGAAACCAGCCATGGGCAGGGGCTGTTGGGAAATGGAGTCTGACCACTGGCTAGATCTGCCATTTGCCCACCCTTGCTCCACAGTCTTCCTGCTAGTAACAGCCCCTCCCCCTCAGTAATCCCCAGCATCGCTGCTAATACATCCCACCTGTCAGTCATGGATCTGTTTGTTCCAGACCTCTGCTTAAGAGAGGAGTTATGCAAAGCAGTCACAGCTAAGCTGGCTAGATCCAGCCTCTACCCAATGAGCTGAAAAAACAGTGATAAGCAAGTGCATCCCAGACTGGCCCTCTTCAAGAGAGACAAAGGCTCAATAAGCCACCTAACCTGAGCTAAGTGTTTTAACTCACTGCTTCATTTCTAAGTGCACTAGGTCAGATAATGAAACCGCATTTAAAAAGGGTCTCCTCTTTTTCTCTGTCCCCATCCTGGTGCTGGCTGTGTGATGCTCAGACATGATGACAAATCACATGAATATTTGGGATCTAGCCCCAGTTGAGAAAGAAGTGAGAAAGAGGCAGCTAGTGATGTGTAGCAGATGTGGAGAGCAGTAGCGGGTGACTTGTGCTAGTCTCTCTGAAACTGCCCAGATGTGAAGGAAGGAAAGCAGTGTGGGTGGAAGAAGGATACAGGAGTGCTCTTGGGCTAGAGAAGGAGGCAGGAAAAATCTGTTGAAAATTTAAGAGTCCTTGACTAGACAGAACTGAACAAGAATTTGCTTGGCCCAGGCAGCTGGATACCACAAGAACAGTCAGGAAGGCCAACCATACCTTGTCATGCATCCACAGATGCATCTCAAGCAGGTCCAAGGAGGTGATCCTCCCCCTCTCTGCAGCACTGGTCAGGCCACAGCTGGAGTACTGCGTCCAGTTCTGGGCGCCGCACTTCAAGAGGGATGTGGACAACATGGAGAGGGTCCAGAGGAGGGTCACCCACACGATCGGGGGCAGCAGGGCAGGTCCTACAAGGAGAGGCTACAGGACCTGAACCTGTTCAGCCTCTACAAGAGAAGGCTGAGGGGGGATCTAGTGGCCATTTACAAACTAGTCAGAGGGGACCAGCAGGCATTTGGGTAGTCCGTGTTCCCCCAAGCACTACCAGGAGTGACTAGAAATAATGGTCACAAGCTGGCAGAGGGTAGATTTAGGCTAGACATCAGGAGGCGCTACTTCACGGTCAGGGCAGCTAGGATCTGGAACCAGCTTCCAAGAGAAGTGGTGCTGGCTCCTACCCTGGGGGTCTTCAAGACAAGGCTAGATAATCACCTTGCTGGGGTCGTTTGACTCCAGTACTCTTTCCTGCCATGGCAGGGGGTCGGACTTGATGATCTGCTCAGGTCCCTTCCGACCCTACAAACTATGAAACTATGAAGAATACAGGCAACCCTCACTTAATGCTCTTAATTGGCTCTGGGAAAACCGAATGTTAAGCGAAATCCATTTCCTCATAGAGTTTAATGCAAACAGAAATAATTGGGTACTCTGCTTCTCACCATTGCCGCTGCCTCTCCCCACCCCTCTGCCTGCATGCTGGCCACTCCAGCCCCACGTGCCAGCCCATGCCCTGCGCTCCTGCTGGCTCTGGCACCATGGAGCCCTGCACTCATGCTTCTCTCTGCTGGCGCTTCTCCCCAGCCCCCCGCCCACCAGCTGCTCTGGCACTACGTGGGAGCCCAGGCCCCCCACTCCTGCTGCCCTGCCCTGGGCCCCTGCTGGCCCTGGCCCTGTGGCACCACTCTGGGCCCCGAGCTTATGCCCACCTGCCCACTTGCTGCCGCTTACTGCTCCTTGCTGCTGCTGCTGCTGCTTTGCTGAGCGCTATAAGGAAACTGGCTCAGCACTAAGTGAAACAAGGTATGAATTTTAAATGAGCACTATAGCGAAATAGCACTAAGTGAAACCGCGTTAAGCAGGGGCTGCCTGTATAGGCAACTTTTCTTCCCTCTGTGCCTTGTGTAAACATTCCTCACTTCGAGTCACTTTGAATGTAGGTTATCCCTGGCCTGGTCACAATACCCCCTACCTACGCTGGGGACTGGCTTGCTGGGAGCTTCCATGCGAGTGTGCCCCTGTGCTTCCTGGCTCTGAATCTGACCTCACACCCATAATTCAGTGTGTGGCTAGAGCACTCTCGCCCCACAAAGCAAACCCCAATGTTCAAAACTTGTCTTCAGGTTGAGAAGTAATCCCCTGCCTGGCCTGCAGGCAGCTATTAATAATCTGACATGTAGTGACCCAGAGAACGACACCCTACTGTTTGGGAGGCTAATTCTGGACTGCCTTAAGCCCTTTGGAAGGATGTCATCTGAAGTGACGTATCATTTTTTGCGCCCTCTCTGGCCAGTCAGCACTGACTTTTTAACCGTCTCTCCAAACAATGCCAGAGTCACAAAGCAATTGAGGGAGATAGGTGTGTGTGTGCATTTGTGTACACATGCACACACACACATATCTATCTAGCTATCTATCTAGGTATCTATCTAGCTAGCTAGCTAGCTATCAGTTGCTTAGAATTTTTTAAAATAATACCAATATTCCTGATGATCTTCTGCCCTTTTGCCTCCCCCACATGCAAGGTAAGGAGTAATCTGCCTTTTGTTCAGAAGTGTAGGGATAAAGAATTTAATGATTTGCCCAAGCCAAAACAGAAAATCTGTGGCAAAAGTGAAGATAATACAGGATTTTGATTCTAATTATCCCTAATGTTAATTATTAGTCTACAATGCTTTTCCTCTTCATCATCATCTATGTACGACATTTAATGTAGTGTAGTAAGAAACTATTATGCTGAACATCCTCTCTCTGAGCACCTGAATAACATCATATATTTAATCTGTAGATTGTGGGGGGAAACTTACACCTCAGACCTGGGTTAACAGAGGCACTTGGAGATGAAGGGACCTACCCAAGGTCCCTCACCAATTCAGTGGCAAAGGCATAAGGAGACCCAAGAGTTCAGAAGTCCCTTAGGCCACATATAGGCCACTTTTTTCAGTTGCAGGCAGGAATAAGCCACCCCAGGTTAGTTGAACAGGCACTAGGACCCAGGCAGTGGCACAGCTTGCCTCTCCAGCAGCACTGGGAGAATGCCACAACCAGCGCTTTCCCCCACCACCAATAGTTCTGTGAGCTGAATCTGGTCCACAGGCCATAGGTGGTCAATCCCTGCCTTAGGCCACAGTAGCCAACTGTAAGCAGGTGCATTGCTTGTAGGATGAACTGGAGACATGATTCAGCTAGCTACTGAGAGTCCATATAGCACTTCATGCTTTTCTCTCTCTCCTCCCTTCTTTTTTGGCTTTACAGCAGCACATTCATCTCAGGTTTCATTCACACCTCAGTGTCGTGCAGGAGGTGAATGCTAGACTGAGTCCAGCACGCGTCTATACAAATAGAATTCAGTTCTCTATATGACTATAATCTATTTTAGTCTTTGGATGCCAAGAAAGTCATAAAACATTTTAATCAATAAGATCCAAAGCGCTCTTGGATATACCACAACTTTATTACTTGATCTTTCCCTATACTACAATGTAACAGGACAACAACTAAAGGCAGGTATGGCACCTCCTGGGCTAGGGACAGAAATTACACATAATCCGTTTTAAGTGATCAGAAACTGGTTTAAACCTATAACAGAACAGACATTCAGTGCACATAAACCAGTTTGAAAATGGCTGAAACCGGTTTAAGATAAACCTGGTTGAATGTAATATCAGTCTTAACTGATTTGGGTCAAACTGGGTTTATGCAATGTCTGTCCCAGACCCCTTCCTGGTTTAAGTTAAATCAGACTCCCCCAGCATCCTGGCATGCTCTCTGAGCTGGGCAGGGCTCTTTGCTCCGAAGAGCTGGGCTGGCCCCTTCCCTCTGCTACCTGGCTGGAGGTCTGGCAGAGACTTACAGGCACAGCAGGGTCTGATAGCTTCCCCATGCCCCTCTACCCTCCTTCCCCTCCTTTGAAAAATAAGCAGAGATCCCTTCTTCCTCTCTCCCACAGCACGGATCATAGCCAGCATTTGGTATGCTAGCTAATGCTATGTAAGGCAGATAGGACACTGCCTGCCTTGGGCGTTTTGGAGCTAATCAACAGATTAGCTGGTAATGTCCCTGCATTCCTTTCTTTGGAAAAAGTTGTTTAAGAAGAGCTTGAACTAATGAGTAAGGCTTTGTTTTCTGATGAGGTGCTAAATGCTGATAACAGAGCTGATAAATGCTCTGTTATCAAGGGGGTAGGGGACCCCTCCCTAATCAAAGCGTCTTGCTGGGGCCTGGCCATGCCCCCTCAGCTCAGTCCTGTGGAAGGGAAGGGAAGGCTGCTCTAGCGTCCCTGGGTTTCTAGCCTGAGACTGCAGGCATATGTCAGCATTTTTTCAGACCAGAAGGGATGTCTGTATGGTTACAAAGTGATTTAGCCTAGCAAAGATTTAGATTAACCTGCAAAGATAGAATCAATTCAGGCTCAGGCTTTCTGAATGTCTGTCCTTAGTCCTGGTTTATGCAATGTCTATCCCAGACCCCAGGTCCCAGGTTCATATAATCCTGTCTTTTCTCCTCCCTGATTAGTCAGGGTACCTCTCTGTGCTTGCTCACCACACTTTTGATGTTATGATAATTTGGGGGGTTGCCCCAATCCACCACAGTAAGTCCTTCACTTCTCAGACACAGTTCAGTTCACTGGGCCCTCAGCCTGTACCCCAACAAATGACTAACAAGCCTTTGTTGATTGCAGCACCTTCCCCAGACCTCATCAGTGTCCTCTTTGCACTCCACCCACTGCCATGCCTCACAGTTATAACTAGCAATATAAATCCAACCTGACACATGACCAGTTGCAGCAGGATGCTTTTCTCCAGGCCCCTTCCCCAACTTGTCCTCAAATCACATTGACATCTCCCAGCTTGGGCCTCTCTGGTCCTATTCACAGGTCCATCAGCCTCCACTGCAGCTTCTTCAGTCAGTGCAGGGAGCTCCTTTAATAGCACAGTCTGGGCCAGTCTGTGGTTCCTAGTACTGCTTCCCTCAGCTCCCGGCAGGTAACTCCTACCTCTGGCCCTGCTCAGATCACACTGGGTCTTTGCCTCTGGTACAGGGCTTATATAGTTCCCGGTGCCTCCTGTTACATAGAGCCTATACCTTTTAATAAAGGATATCTGGAGAAACATTTCAGTCAAAATGATAGACAATAAGGAGAAACAGAGGGTATAGGGAAAGGCCACATGTTTAAAGGCATTCTAGAGCAGAGGTTCCCAACAACAGCACTGCGACCCGGTACTGGGCTGTGGCAGGCTGCATGCCGGCTTGTGGCTTCCGCCACCAGCAGGCAGTGGGGCACCCCTGGGAGGCAGGCAGCTGGCTCCATGCACCTCATCCCGCCACAATGGCCACGCCCAGTGAGGCGCTGCCCGTGGCTGGGGAAATGCCTGGGGCCAAGGATGGGGAGATGGCTCTGCTGCTTGCTCCTAGGAAAGGCAGCAGAGTCCCTTCTTCCTAAGCAGCCCCAGCTGGGTCCCCATGGCCATTGCCTGCGCAACCCCCCCCCCCCCCGCAGGGTCCCCCTGTACCTGTGGCTGCAGTGCCCCAAGCCAATCCAATCCTTGCACCCCTTCCCCCCATAAAAATTAAAGATGTAAATTAAATCTAAATATGTAAGTTAGATAGTTTTCCAGTCTGCAATATAAAAAGGTTGGGAACCACTGTTCTAGAGCATAACTCCCACCTCTAGCCACCTAAATGATTAAAAACCATGCCTCTAACAGTCTAGAGGCAAAGGTTAGATAATATATTTTTGGTGAATAGGTTATTCACCAGACGTGCAATTTTCCCCTAAAATAAATGGAAAAAAATTGAAAAAGTCAAAAGTTTTTTTTTGACATTTGTGAAATGAATCATTTCAACTTTTTGTTACAAAGTTATATTGCATGTGGTGGCTTAAAAAAACATTTATTTTTCAAAGGAGGGGATAAAAACACCCTCAAAAAATAAAAATACATTTTGGGTCAGATGAAAAAACAGGGTTCAACAACCTGAAAGTATTTTTTATTCAGTTAGCTTTTGTTTCCATTTTCTTGAAAGAAAACAAAAAAGATTTTGTTTTGGGTTAACCTGACATGAACATTTGTTTCTCAATTTTTTGTTTTGGCCGTCAGCCACAAATGAGTTATTCTCACAGCCCTTCCAGAAATGGGTCGAGGGACTCCATACCAAAAGGGCACTTTGGCCTGTTCGGCTTAGTAAGGCTGCATTTTTAGGATGACTGTAAAGGAGTCAGGGGCTCTGCTTAGCACCCGCAGGAAAAGTTGCTAGGTGCTCTTCGCAAACGTAGACTGGTTTGATTTCTAGCTCCTTCATAAGCACAGTTAGCCTTTATGCACATTACAGCTGCTACCCAGCTCAGTAAACCAGTGCGTTACATGAGTCTTCTGTCTTGATTTTAACAGAGGAGTGTAAATGGCACCAGTCTTGGCTGCGTAGAGCAGCACTTCAGACTGGATGGATGAAGGATAAGCATCACTGCAGTGCCACTTATGACATGAATTACCTTCAGCCAAATTTTCCTCCTAATTCCCAGCAGATCATGGTTGGCTTGGGACAGTGGCAAGAGCATGTCTACCTGAGAGCAAAGCACAGCAGAGCCCATCCCCTACTGCTTTTCCTTGCAGGTGCTCTCATGTTTTTCAGTTCCTCTGGCACGCAGGGGCCTCACTGTGCTGTGGTGATGCTTTTATTTTGCATGGTGGTTGATACTTTCAGTCACAGTTTTATATATAAAAAGTAATGATGCTGTTGGGGTGTCATTTGTACTAATAATGCCCCCTTTTTCTCCCCCCTCCCCTTCTCCCCCACCCATTGTACATTGTATGTGTGTGTGTCTCTCTGCTTCTGGATTCTTCCTTCCCCGCTTGCCCTCCTCCCTCTCTGCATGGCTTCGAACTCTCGCGCTTCTGTACTGGCTGCTCCCACCTGGTGAATGGTGGCTCTTGTCTCTCATTAGATAGTTACGCTTCAGCCTCAGGTGAAGAACAGCGGGTAGGTGAGAGGGATTCCGTTTGCACTTCCCGTTCCCGTCATGGGTCTCCCCCACCTACCACTTCTTCGCCCCACTCACTCAGTGACTGTGTCGGCAGGCCCGTGCCCTCCCAGCCCGATCCCTGCTTGATGGACGAGAGTTGGTTTGTCACCCCTCCCCCCTGTTTTACTGCAGAAGGCCCTGCCCCTGTCAACATGGAGAGCAACCCTCTGGAGGACCTCCTGATTGAACACCCCAGCATGTCCGTCTATGTCACCAGCAACAGCATCATGGTGGAAAGGGAGAGCCCTGATGAGCAGATCAGTGAAGGGTGAGTCTGGCCATAGTGCATTGTGGATCATAGTAATAATAATGCTATTGCTTTTCTATGTAGCCTTTTTGAAAAATGACATCTCCCCTGCTTTACAGGTAGGGAGACAGAAGAAGAGGAGTTGGGAGACACAGTCAGGGTCACACACACTGAGTCAGTGGCAGAGCTACAATTACAGCTTAGGTCTCCTACTGTCCCTGAAGTATTGTGGGGGGCAGCCTTACCCAGTGGATAGAGCACCCTTAACATTCAAGTAATGCCAAATGGCTAGACGTTTAAAAAAAGATTCCCCTGTGAAGGAGGGAAGTATCAGAGTTTGTATAGCCCTATCTTCAGAGGAGTGTTTTTTGTGATAATCTTATGTGTTACTATAAACCGCCTTACGTCCACATGTACAGATTCTTTATTTGGTTTGTCTGGAACCTTACCCCAGTTTCAATAATCTGCTCTGGGACATACATACCTCCTGCTGGAGTGAGCTAGCACAGGCTAAGATTGGGTATCTGCACCCCTATTAGTTACACCACTTCTGGCAGTCCTCTCTGCGCTATCCCATATTCACTTCTCCATGACAGCAGCCAGGCCCTCTGCTACTGCATGGACCTTCTGGAGAGAGGAACGGGTCCAGTCCTATTTGAACAGCAATTACCAAGATGCCACAAGTTAGCAAAGCAAAGGTAGGAAAAGAGAGTGCTCCTGGGACCCTCAGTGGATCCAGGAACAGGACAGTCGGGGTGTGGCCTCCTCTCACTTTGGCTGTGCTGTGTATGCCATGACCTCTGAACTTACTGTACAGTCAGCACCGAATCCTGCCAGAGCTCAGTGTGAGCAGTGAGTTCTGAGCTCATCAGCTGCATGGGCTGGGGTCTGGTTGGGGCCCCGCTTTTGCTTGGCTCCAGAGCCCAGTGGGTGAATGCTACTGCCGTTCACCTTTCCCTTCCCCCTGCTCCCCTGCTAAATTCAGCAGCAGGGGAAAAGAGGGGAGGAGCAGCAGTGAATGCATCCACCCCCTGGGCTCCAGAGTTGTGGGAAAACAGGGACCCCCAGGCAGACCCTGCACCAAGAGCTTATGTGCGGCAAAAGAGGATGTGCCTGTGCTACTGCACCCCCTCCGGATCCACCCCTTCCTGGGACTTGGCTTAGTGCTGCATGGAGCAAAGGAGCTCTGGCAGAGCTCCAGGAATACTAGGGATAAGAAAAGGATCCCAGGGAATGTTGCAGAAACCTGCTTGCCCTCTGAGGAGCTGGGTTGGAGGGCCTCACTGATTCCAGCCTGGAATTTGAAACAATTTGGAGATGATGCAGAATGGCACCCAGATGGCTTTGGAGTCTGACCTGAAGGGATTTCCCCAGGCAATCAAGATCTGTGTGGCCTCCAGACCCCCCCATCCAAAGCTCCTCCACTGAAACTCTGGAAGCGACCCAGCCTGACACTACAGTGTGTTTATTGAGGAGGAAAGGGAAGGGAGCTTTACATGTATTATATGCTATATGGCAATAGAAATATGTAGGGGGATTTCAAGAGCCTTCTTTTGGGTACTGACTGGATGCCATCCTGTTACCCATGAGCCTCTTGGTGTAATAGGGTGCTCCCCACCTGCTCAGCTTTCTTTGTGCTCAAGATGGTGTCCAAGCTGGAGCCTTTCATCCTGGGGAGAATTCATATCCCTGAACTAACACAACCCAGTATTATCAGCCAAACACGCCACTTCCCATCTTCCTTCCTGTGCTGCTTGATTCTTTTCTCCTACTCACCAAGCCATCTTCTCCCATTTGAGATGACAGGACCACAAAAGCTAAAAGTCATGTACATGGAGGACAGGTATATGTATCGGAACAACAGATATAAAGAAAAAAGCATAAAAAACAGTAGAAAAAATTACTTTGGCTCTTGATTTGATCAGTTCCCTGGGCTTTAACTTCTTTTACAATTTGAATTAAGTTACTGAAATTAGTCTTTAGAGTTATTTCTGAATACACAGTGATTATAATTAGACCCTCAGAATTGTTAACACATTGGGTTTAGAAGAACTGCTGCAAAGTCTAACTTGCAGTGCATTTTATGCTGCTCTGCAGGTGTTATGAAAGAGGATGTAAGACAAAAATGATGAGGCATCTCAATAAGAATGTTGTCCCTTCAACTCCTGGCTTTGGGTGGGGGGATCATCCTGAAAAACAGTAGCATTTTCCTGGTTTGTTTGTTGCCTTTTTGAATAAGGCCCTCCTCTGCCTCATGAGGATACAGCTCAGTGTAGCACCTCCAGTGTAAGGACCTCCTGTATAGGTAAGGATTCAAAATTACTTACCTACCCAGCCCCGTTGGTACAGGAGCTTTTTACCAAGTGAAAGTAAGGTGGAACCCAGGTCTCTGGGTTTTAAGTTTGCACTATTATGCTGAATCAATAAAGTTTTTGTTATGTAGGACTTAGCTAAAAAGTTTCTTTAAGGGGCAAACCTTCCTAAATGGGATCAGTTCCTCATAAACTCTTGGCCTAAACACACTGAATGCACTTGGTTACAGCACCTTCATTTTCCAACACTACATCCTGGCCTCAAAGTAGAAGCAAATGCATCCCTGACACTGTCTCTGTGACCATATAGGATCCCTGTAGGTGGCACACAGTTCAGGTGTTAATAACATCCAGAAAATCCCACACCCACCAGGCTTCCCAGCCATCAGTGGGGGCCCTGTCTTGCTTGACACAGCAGCTGGGTAAAATATGAGGTAGATTTTGCTTGGAAGCTTTGTCATGAGGCAGCTCCACTTTCCCTTCAGCCTTCGAAATGCCTACTCCACTACCATTCTGCAGCTGTTCAGGGTAGAGATAAACAGCTAACTTCTCCTGTTCAAGTGTCAGGGAAGCAAGATGGCAAGCCAGATCTCTTAGAATGATGGATGAACCTTGTCACCACTGAGATTCTTAGTGGTCCAAAGAACAGAAATTCACTGAATGGAAGAGGCCAGAGTTTCTAGCGCTCCTGGCAACTTGAACTCTTCCATACCTACCACCCTATGACTGGTGAATCTGCCCCAGTGACCACCCAGGTTCTTCAGCACCATGGGAAAATACCTTTCTGTTGATGACTTCAGGGTCTGAGTTGGGGGAGGAGGGCAGAGAATAATCACGTAGGTTCCATCAATGACCCACGCACAGTTAGGAACTCTTGACTATGAACATCCATTAATAATCTCCTGTGCATTGCTAAGCTTCATGACCCTCTGTTGTGTTAACCTGGATGGTTAATCTATTGTAACCATCTAGTTAGCCACTGACAGCAATTGGAGGTGGTGAGCTTCCAGACAGGGGTGGCCTTGTGCTTCTCCAGGCTGAGGGGAACTTGCATGTAGGTGTTCCACCATGATAGCTCTGGAGTGAGCTTTGCACAGGTGAACGTCTACTGCATCCAGACGTTCTTCTGTCACTGCTGATCATTCCAGGTCTGCTAAACTATCCAGTCCCAATATTCACTACTCATTGACTGAGCCCAGAATTGGTCATCCATAAAGTTGCTTCAGGAAAATGTCCTGCAGAAGTAACTGCTTCATCTTCCAGTCAAATTGCTACAAGATCCTCATGGCTGTCTCCCCATTCACCCAAAGCCATTTGGCTGTGTGACTGACGGCTTATGTATTAACAGGTATCAGATTTGCTGGCTTCTTTCTCCAAAACCTGACAAGGGTTTGAACAATTTGTTGATGCACCTGCTTCAAAAGTTATAAGAGGGTATTAATAGTAGAAAAATATTGAAAACAATGTTCTATGTAGACAAGGAACTTGGATCCACTTGCTTCTTGCTGCCCTCTTAGGATTTACAATGCTCACTCTGAAGGATGGATGTGCACTGCTTTAAGCTTATGAATTCTTCTCCCTCCACTCAGCACCTCTGCTTCTCCTTCTCCTTGGTCCTGCAATTAAGTTGTATTTCTGAGGGTAAAAATTCTCCACTCCAGAATTCTGTTGTCCCTAATGTCTAAACTACCTCCCTTCCAGGGAGGAAAATAGCACCGGGCAAGGACAAGGAAAGCCCTGTGCTTTTCAGGTGGACTCCTCCTGCAAGGCAGTAGTGAGCCTTTCTCCCAGGCACATACATCCTGCCATCAAGGAGCAGCACACTTCACAAACAGTTTGAGGAAGTGTGTCTAGCATGGTGGGTCACAAGCCACTCAGGTTGCTCATCTCTACTGCTGGTGTCACCGACTTACTTTCCTTTGGGCACGTCTACATATGAATATTAATGCAATGCAATAAACTCCATCACAGTTTGTACCAGACTTTATTGATCCCAGATGCAGCGTTTACATGTGCACCTGGGACCACAGCATATTGAGTCAGGGTGGCACAGTGTGGCAGCACCATCATGCCCTAGCCAGCACCTACACAGGCACTGCAGCAGAGTAAATAACTCCACCATAACCTAGTACTTGTATCTGGCAGTACTAACCTACAGCAGAGTTAAATAGTTTACTCCAACCTAATAACTTTACTTGTATAAACAGAGATGTTGTACTGTGGATCTAATTAGTCTACTCTGCAGTAAAGGTCTCATATAGTGGCACCCTCTGTTTCTGAAAAAAATCAAACTGAACTATCTTGCAAGCACATCCACTGGGCAGGCAGACAGAGCAAAGGACCAAAGGGAGATACGAAGAGCCATAAAGCTTGCAGTATTAAAACACCATGATAATGCAGGTCTTAGACATCATAATTATTTATACAGCAGAACAGATGGTCATGGCCCCATTCCGGATGGAATTTATGGGCCAGTCTTAGTCAAGCCAGAGGGCAATGCTAAGCATCATCTGTTCTTATTTAATTCATCCTTTGCAGACCTCTTCCTCCTTAAAGCCAAAATTTGATCTTGAGTCACTGGAACATGGAAATCAGTGGGTGAAAAAATGAAGGAAAATTGCTATGAATAATAGTTAAAAGTAGAGGGAAAATTAAGACAGCTTGAGCTGTTCATGATTCCTCTCATCTGCTCTGTTGAGAAGGAACATGGTTTAACAGCAGCAGTCACTTTATCTTGGAAAACCCTTCATCTTTTAGTAGCTGTGCTTATTGTAGATTTTTGACCCAGTATGCAGGGCTCACCTGCCTGATGAAGTTGTTTTTTCAGTCAGAATGCAGGAGGCCATGTAATTTGGAAAGGGCTTTGAACAAATGTGACTTAAAAACATCTAGCTACAATAGGACTTGTGCACTGGTGATGGTTAAGAGACAGGTGTGAACTGCATGCGAATAACTAAGCCAAAGGGAGCCTATGATAAACATAAAGATTTTGCTGAAGGGATGGAGGAAACCAATTTAAATCTCCTCTAAATTTGGCCTTGTGTGTGTTTGTGTCTAAAACATACATGTATCCCCACCCACATGCACGCACGCACACACACACAGAGCCAACTTAATATTGATTAAGGGGATGTCAGCTTGTTTAATATCCACATTTTTAAGAATGAAGCTGATGTTGCTGATACTGCAAATTTAGGGCAATTAATGCACGCCTGTAATCTTTGTATTGCATTAGACTGAGGATCTATTTACACGGTTCTCTCATGGTCTTCAAAGAAGTTCTTGCTTTTGCCAGGCTTGGTGACAGACTTGCCTCTCCTCTTGCACTGCAGATGCTTTGTGTATTTGACTGAGAGGGAACTGCCAGGAGTTTCACAAATAACTCCATCTAGCACAGTCCATAGGCAGTTGATGCCTTCATGTGTAGGGTATGCAAAGGGGTATCTGTACAACTGCCTGGCTGACAGCATTGTGAACTTGACCGTTAATGTGCATGTCTCTCACTTTAGGGAGGTGCCTGAACCCCGGTTGGAGCACCACACTCCACATCATACCACCTCCCTCACCATGAAAGCCACCATCTTGGAGAAGGTGAGCCAAGTCCGGCGGATCCAGAGGGCAAAGCAACTGGCAGAGAAGCACAAGCTCAGTCAGAAGGTTATGCAGCGGCAGAACCGCACCAGGGAGCGCCATTCACGTCGGGCCAAACACCAGGGTAGTTTTGTCTACCAACCATGCCAGCGCCAGTACAACTACTAAACTACTTCAGGAAGTCTACATTGCGGGGCATTATCCCTCAACTCTCAGCTTCACTTCTTCCCTCATAATGCTTTTTCCAGCTGAAGAGGTCTTCATCCTTTCTCTGAAATAAACCTCTCCTCAGGAGAGAATCCTCTCAATTCTTCTGAACTAGCAAAGCTCAGCAGCAGATCCTTATTGGGCTATCCTTGGGTTTCATCCCTCTCCTTCCCCTTTATCCTAGACTAAATTTACTTATCTATTATTTTCTTCCTTCTGTAGTTCCACACCTTTCCCTCCCCTGTGCTCCCCACTGTGGATTTTGAGTAACCCAGGATGTCACCCTAATGTAACTTAATAGGATGGTGGATCTACTTTTAAATTTCAAAACAGAATTTAAAATTAGAGCTCAATTTTATGGAATAACCTATGTGTAAGCAGTTATCCTTGGGAACTGATTCCTGATGGGTGGTGTTTCCCCAATCCTTCACACCCTATACATGCATAAGTTCTTCCATCTGTTCTTGCAATGGTTGTTAGCTTCACACTTCACTAAACTTATCACCAATATTATTCTGAATTCATGGGAGGGCTAAATTCTCTGTCATTTACTTTGTCTCTTGCCATCCTACTAAGGAGCCTGTGACACCAGTGCCTTTCTTTATGACATCATACTCTTCTCCATGGAAACAAACTGTGATGTCACAAACTGAGATAGCAGGTTCAAATGCAAATTGGAATGACAAAGATACACAATTTGGCCTAAAATACAGGAAAAGTAATGGGAAATATTTCCCTCTCCACTCTCTCTCTTTCTCTCAAAAGAAAAGGATGATGTAATTAACCCAGTAGATGGGTTTGGGGTATGATTACTGATCCTTATCTGTGTGGTATTAGCTAGGTTTCTGCTCCAAGGTGCCAGGCTGAAACAGAGGACACCCTGCCTGAACATCTTCGGAGAAAATATTTAATGCCTGATGTTCAGAAGTGCTGAATACCCTTAATTCCAACTGAAGTTCATGGGAGCTGTGGGCATTCAGCCCTTCTAGAAATCAAGCCAATGTGATATGATTGGAGCTGCTGACCCTGCATTTACTTTTTTTTTAAGAGTGCAAAGTCCATGTTAGTGTTCTGATTCTTTCTATATACTTTACCTTTTCTTACAATACATTTGTTCCACCCACTCCAAAGAGCTTGCTTAATGGACAAATGTTAAAACTCTAAGCAGATTACCAGTGTTGAACCCGGTTAGGAGCTCAGGAGCTTGTAGAAGGACACAAAAACCCCCCAGCCTTGCAATACCACCAGGAAAATTCTTCACTGGTTTAGGCAACAAACAATCTCCTTATTCCGCCCACTGCCCTCCCCCCCACAAAAAAAAGACAAAAAAACCTCAAAGCAAAACAAGAAACTCTCAAATATCTTGCTTGCAATGTTTCATGATGATGATTTACAAACAAATCATCCTGCAGAAAAGGAAAATCTCACCACAGGCAGCAGGCTGACTGGAAATCTGTGTGGTGGATTATCCAAGTGACTGCAAACAGAACGGAGGTTTTAAATGGGAGAAAGAGATTCCCTCCCTGCTTTAAAATTGATTACTATTTCCTTAAGCTGTCTGTACCATTGAATTCCTAGTGAAAGGTGTTCTCTTTTCTTCACTGATTTGGGTGACCTCAAGAGGCCAATAATCTGGAAATGTCTAAATAGTAGGTCTTGGTAGTGTCCTAAAAATGAAACCTTTGGAAGCAAAACCACCAATTGGAATTCTGTAAGTCCCATCACCCAGGGAACCAGGGGGATAGCAAGAGGGGCCAATCATCACCATGTGACTGTCTCACCACAAGGAAAGCCTCCAGCGAATGGAGCAGAAGGAGAAATTGGTAACTGTTCTGTGAGCAGGTAGGGGTCTCAATCCCAACATGCAACTCCCAGACATCCACAGGGCAGCAGCAAGGCAGTACAGGACTCATTATGCTGAGCAAGGGTATGTAAATCATGCTGTCATCTCCCTTTGCATCTTTCCTCTCCTCTCTAATGGTTCCTCTGTGGCTTATTCCTCCTTCAGGCAGAAGGTGCCTCTGTCTTCCTCAGTGCACCTGTAAGGGCCAGACATTGCAAAGACATGAGGCACCTGATAATTTCAGGGATATTGGCATTGTCTTTGCAGTATTGCCAGCCTGCCATTCAAAGCAAACACCTTTTTGGATGGTGAAAGTCCTTCAACAAGCTCCTAAATTAAGCAGTAAAACATTACTGGTTACCAAAACCCTTAGTTCTCAACAGGAAAATTCTTTTTCACAATGCTATGACTGTGCCTGTCCAGCTGCCATGTTAAATTTGTGGAATGACAGCAGAGAAAGGGGCTTGTTCAGTGCTCACACAGATAGTAAAGTATGTCGAAGCTGGCCATGAAATGATGTGAAGTGAGAGAGGAAGTGAGAGAGATTGGGAAATGAAGAAAGGTGAAAGGAGAGTCTCATTTGAGAAAATAGGTTGGAAACAGGAGTGGTGGAGAAGGTGCAAGCCCAGGGGCAAGAACTGTGTGTTGTAGATCTTAAGTCTGCCTTCCTGGAAAGAGATATGGCAGGTCCTCTCTTCCAGTGTCACAGGCAGGGCTGACTTTCTGCATTCTGATAGTTTCTAGGTTGCTGTAGGAAATACTGCTCCAAGAGTTCAAATGGGCAGAAGTTCATTTGTGCAGTCAGAATAACATATGCCCTTTTTATCTGAGTACTCTCTCATGTGAATAGCTCAGGTCATCCCCAGTGTAACTTGGTTTTAATACAGATACACCAAATATGAGCTTAGCCCTGAGTATTTTTATCCTTGAAAAGCCATTGTCAAGATAAAAAAAAATCATACACTAATAACACATGGGCTAAGTAAAACTGTAAATATTTACTGAATTACTTTTCTCCTTTCAAGATCATGGTTTCCCATATACTTTACTTCACTCACTCCTCTGGTGTGTCATTTCCACACACATTTGTACACTGCTTTTGTACAGTGTAGGTTCCATCATGCAAGGCAAAAGCAAAATCCCCAAATGAACTTCTTTCTTTGGATTATCTTTGATAAAATGTTATTAAGAACCCTTCATTTCATATTAGATTTGTGGAATCTTTTTTTTAATAATATTAAATATCAGGCCGATACTATCTTAGTGTCTGCTTAAAACTTTTAATAATTGAGCTCCTGAGCATTTTAATAAACAAACTTAGAATGACCAGCTTCCAGGAGCCATGATGGACAAATCTGCTAGCATGGAGGTGGGCTAATATCACTTTGCTTGTAGCCTCCAGATATAATGTAGGTGACATGGGAGCCTGCTGCAATGCAGGATCAAATATTTTATTTTAAATAGTTTTTAAAGTTTCAATTTTAATTTTTTAATTGTAAATTGTTGTTGAATTTCAGCACAATATACTATACATTTGAACCAGCCTTGAACTCTCCAACTATTCTAATTCAGGGCCTTTCAAAGTTTTGTGTGTATCTGTACTAAGATTGGGTGCTCAACTGTTCCAGCTGAGCAGAAGGCTTTTCTGGGGGATGGAAATAAGTTTGAACCTGCTTTGGTTGAAAGAACAGAGCTGGACAAAGGTTAACCACCAGCAATACAACCCTGTGGTAGTAGAAAGGAAGCATCAAGCAGCTATTTCTGATTAAATCCTTAGTAAATAAGGTAACTAAAGATGGATCTCAACCAATAATCCAAATCTGAGCTTCAAAACAAACCTTTGAAGAAGTTCCAGTTGGGATCCAAATTCTGTAGCTTGGACCCATTTTAAATGATCTCTGCTTTCATTAGTTAAGGGGAAAATTCCCATAGACACAAGATCAGCTATTTAATCCTCTTTATTTTTGCACCCTTGTCAGTGGAGTCATCAGAGTGCATTTTTACAGATCTCTTGGCAAGGCAGTTTAAGTGCTGTTAGAGAGAAAGAGAGAGAGCTTAAACTTCCAGTATTCCTTCCCATTGTCATCACAGTAACCCCATGACCTATTGACACATTCTTGGTGTTGTCTCCAGGAGCTGAAGCAGGGAAAGGAGTGATGGATGATTGGTTCCTTACTGCTGAAGCTAACACCAAGATAGTGTGGGGTCAAGACAAATACGTATTGGTGGGTTTTTTTGTGGTTGATTCTCTACCAGGGATTGGCAACTTCTTGACTTGCTAGAAAGTTTACATCCTTTCACTTCCTTGGTTTCACATTAAATGTCTTTTTCTTAGAGTTACCCCTGGCACAAATGGAAAGGGTGCATTAGTTCGTGAAAATTGTCTGAAGTGCTTGCAAGGGCAGTAAGGGGACATGTCCCAAGCACTTACAGGTCTGTGTCAGATTTCAGAGGTTTTTAAGATGCAATGTAGATTTGGGGTTATCATTTTGGAGACTGAGTCTGGTCAATGTGTTCTGCAGCACTTAGGCTGTTTCAGGCCTTAGCAAAAGACTTCCTTGCTGGAAAAGACATACCTAAAAATCAGTAATTTGCTGCCTCCCAGCTCAGCTTTTGCCTGCTACATTTGCAAAGTAGACACCTCCCCCACTTCTGACAAGCACAAATGTAACATGACATCTTACTTGCCAGATTCCCAAACCTTTGAACTCTGGCAAAATTTGCAGTTGCATGTTATATTGTGAGTTTTCCTCTGCAGCACAAACAGAAGAAAACTGGCTGGGAGGCAGCAAAGTTGCCTAAGAAATGCAAAGAGCTTTCTGTGAATATCATTCATACTGCACTACTTTATGGATCTTGTGTCTGCTAATTTGTTGGAAAACCTTCCAGTAAGAGAAGTCCCTCTTCAAAATCATCCTATGCTTGCCCTGCTACCCTCTCTGGTTTGGGACAGAGAGAAGCAGAAACAACTCCATTAGGGCCTAAACCAGCAGCGACCAATGTTATAAGCAAAATCATCTTGACCTCAGCATTGTAGGATGAGATTCTAGAGCACCATTAGCACAGTAGCACTGGGTGCAATACCCAGACTGTGACCATTAATTATGCCAACATCTGTTTTTTGCCTGAGTCTCTAAAGTTGTTACTTAAGTCCTGCTTTTAAGAAAGAGAATGCAAATCATCTGTTTTTCTTTCTTTGTTCTGTATTACTCTTTCATCACATCAGCCCTGGCCAACATGGCCAACCAAGCAAAAGCACTGTCATGCTTTATAGCAAATATAAGGGGTTAATAAATTATTAATATGGTTTTAAGTAGGTCAAGCCATTGTTTGAGAAGCCAATGGCTCAGTCAAATCAAAGGCTCTTTTGAGCCTCAGAGCCCCATTTGGCTGGCAGGGTAACAGCACATCACTTTCTGCAGGCCAACAGCACACAAGGAAGCAAACGGCTGAAATGACCAGGTGCCCAGTTACAGCTGGGTGAGGAGCCAGAACAAGGTAGATGTTAGGGCATCCCTAACTACTGAACCAGCTCACCCGTTCAAGCAGGTCAGAAGGTCACTATTACAATGGCTTATACCCTTCTTTATCATATAGGGACTCTCTGAATAAATGGTTATTTGAACAAAGGGAACTGGGCACAACAGCCTGGGAAGCTCCTCCAAGTCCTGTGTTCCTGTTATTTGTGCCTGTAACAAACACATAAAAACTATTAATCACTTATTAACCCTTTCTGAAGAATTAGAAAGTGTGAGTGAAACCTCATAAACCAGGGGAGAAATATGTTCACACTACTCTTACAGATGACCTGCAATATTCTTATCATGGGAGAAGAGTGATCACTAGAAACACTGGTCTGTTACAAAATTTCCTGTCTTGGTACTTTCAGGATCAAGGAAAAGCCTCCACCCTGGGGTTACATAACTCTCATCTTAAATCAAATGAACGGTGCTTAAAACAGACTTGTGTGCGTGCATTTGTGTAAATATTTTACAACGCTGAGTGGATGTGTGGAGCTTTTTTACATTCAGTATTTTCAATTGTGGTTTACAGCGTGATGCTCCCAAGAAAATGTTCAAACCCACAAAGCAACTTCTGTCTGCGAGAAAGCCGTGCTCATGTCCTGCACTGCGAGACGGCCATGCTCCTATTCTGCACACTGGCTAGGTGGAGTTCTCAATTTCTTTTTTATGTGTATAGGGGAAATTACAGCATGGACTCAGGGACAAACAAGTGTGTTGGGATTGTGAAAAGTGCGTTTGGAAGTTTGGAACCATTTGATTCTGATGCGTTTGTTTTTTTTGTGAGGTTGTTGAGTACTAATCTGCATGTCCTGAAAGACTCAGTTAAACTTGGCAGAATTCCTTTTAGTTTTCTTTGCACAATCTGAGTAAAAGGCTCTGCTAGCAGCTGCTGCCTTTTTGGAAAAGGAACGGGTTTGGATTGGTATTAGCATAACTGTATCAGAGGCTGAGAGTTAGCGGCAGCCATGTTCTGCTAAGTGTCCACCTAGTAGCAGTCCTGCTTCATTCACGTGGGCCGATTCACATGGAAATCACTGAAGTGTAGCTTCCTCCTCTTGTAGGACTGAGTTAGTGTAAATTGCTATCCATGTATTTTAAGCAATATGTTTGACAGGGCATCAAAGCCCCTGGGACTCTTGAGGGGGTAGCCAAGGGCTCAGAGCTGTGGTTCTGAGTCAGGCCCCCTCCACTTCTCTGAATGTGGCACCACTCCCAGTTGAGAACCATCATTGTGCTCAGCTGACCTCAGTCGTTCCTAATCAGGTGCTGCTGCCTCGCGCACCTCCTGTAGAGCCAGACTAGGGCTGTGGCACATGTGCACGCTCCTCCCACAGTAAGGTTCTCTGATCAGGCAGGAGAGCTGGTTCATAGTCCAGGCCTCCCCACTGACCCTGCATGGTGTCTCCTGGAAACAAGCACACAGGACAGGGGCAACTGTCCTGCATGCCTGTTTCCAGGAGCAATGTTCTGGATTGAGAACATGACCAGAAAGAGCTGAAGACTTGAGGCAACTCTCCTGCCTGCTTTAGGCTAAGAGGGACAGTTTTACCTAGCCATAACAGCAGTAACACTTGTCTCACAGCACCCCTAGGAAAGAAGGGGTTTCTCAAAACACCCCAGTTGAGAACCACTGGCTCAGAGATAGATCTGAGAATACACCCATGTTTCACAGTGACCACAGCTGAACCTAGCTTTTGCTTTCTTCTTGAGTCAATGGGATCAGGGTAGGGTGTGACTGGTGCAAAATGACTTGGAATTAGCCAGGTGGGATGAAAAATGGGAACAGTAGGGGAGGAGGCACCACAGCTGTTGTTTGTTCTGGAAGGAGTATTATTACTTTTGTTTTTTTCAGTTTTGTAAAACTTGCATGGTGGAAAAGAAGGGCAGCCCTTTACTGAAAAAAATAAGTATGTTTGGCTCAGTTTTTCTTATCTGGACAGGGCTGCAGACACCACAGGCACAGACAACAAGATAAAAGTAATTTCCTAAAAGGTCACAGGAGACTAGGCAGGCTTGGGGAGGGGGGGTGGGGGGCAAGAGTTTTGGAGTGGCCTACTGTTACTTCTCTGACCACGTAGCATGTAAGTGGAAACAGTAATGCCCCTCTCCCCAACTCTATGTTTTCTGCTAAGTTCCCCTTCATGGGATCTGGAGTCAGAAGCAATGTAGGAGTGCAGGGTCTGTGAATGAATGATCCTGCTTCTCAGAGTCCCTCCTCTCCCCCTGAACCAACTCTGACTGGCATGGGATTGGAGGTAAATCCTTCCATCTTTAGTGATTTGGGGAATCTTTTCAAGGGGATCCTCAAGGAGAATGCCATCCCATCTCCTACCCTTCTCCAACCACATTGCTTTTATTGTGTGTGGGGACAGTCTGCTCCTATTACAAGGCAATGCAGTGTTGCTTACAGGCCTGTGCCTTGGCCCCTTGAAGTAAGTTTTCTTCAGTAGGGGCAGAATCAGCCATTCAACATCCAATACAAAACCAGAGGCAATACCACCCTTTTATTTTAAAACACATGCTGGGGCCCACTTGAAAGTATGTATTCCACCACACTGTGAGTAGCACACTTTCTAATGCAGCTTAGAGAGTTGATCTTGCTCCATGCGGTGAATTCAAAAAAAGGCCAGGGACATTACAGCCACTGAGCTCTAGACTACAGCTATGGCACCAGGTTAATATTCATTAGATACAACAGGATCTCTATACTGCATTTTGGCCAGGTTCCTCTTGCATTTAAAGGGTGATGAGAATTGTTCACTGGGAGAGGATGTGAGTGCTGTGGAAGGCATCCCCTTTAACAAAAATACCCTGGAAATGGAGAAGATCTGTGCTTTTCAGTTATTGAAGAAGTCACTTAAAAAGATATTACAGCTATTTGTATTATTCAAAATGAAATCTGGCTACTATAGAATGTAGCTAAAAAACAGGATCTGTGCCAGAGAATGATTCTTAACATTTTCATAAGCACCACACTACAACAGAAAAAAGGGTCACCCCTTTCCCTCCTACCCTGGACTTGAAATGCAGCTTGTTTGCTCCTGGTTTGTAACAGAAGACACCATGTGTGTCCGGTTAGTGCACCCATTCCCAGTTCAGAATGCAAGCTTGCTTTTTGGCATAGAACAGTAATGGAAAATAGTATTATGTCACTACTACCAACTGATGATTCATCCCCATCTTCTATTCAGCCTCTCCCTCTTATCTTTAAATGTTTGTAATCAGTAGATTAATAATTATTAGCTGTGTAGGTATTGGGGGTCATTACAGTGCTTCTATCTCCAAGGAACACTTAAACAAACAAAAACATGTCTTTAGGGACAGTATAAACCCAGTTCTCCTTTTCACCATTTTTAATTCCAGTGACCTCACTGGAGTTACTCCAGCCAATTTGATCCCAAAATAAGAGCAAGGTAAGGCACACCATAATATTTACTTGAGGTTCAGGTGCATCACTGGTCCCTGTAGAAGACAGATTATTATACAAAAAACAATGTCACAAACAAGGCTTCATTTCATGTCAGCCTTGACCAATTGGAAGAGAAGTGAAACCAATTCCATTCTGTGTTTAGAACTGGTTCTGGAGCCACAGGGAAGAGACAGACAAGGACAAATTGGGTATATTCTCCTCCGTCCATTCCTTTGGACCTGTTCTTTAGGATTTTTTGAGCTGCCAAAGGTGCAGCCACTTTTGAATAGTTTTGGTGACCCATAGTCCAGGCTCTTATTCTGCTGAAGTGAAAGGAATTTTATTAACAGGCATAAAATAGAGAAGATTAAAGAATTGGTGGGAAAGGCTTTGGTGTCTCTATTATATCACTTGTGTTTTCCTTTGTGTGAGAATTGTGAACTTGCCCAATTTAAGAGGATATTGCCTCTTCCTTTTGCTCTGCCAAGAGAAAGCAACCTGGAACTTGGAGCATGCAGCATCTGACTGCTTCTTCAGCTTATAACAAAAGGTTATCGCAATCTTGATTATCAAAAATAAGGGCCAAAGGCCTAATGTTGCCTCTGAGTTTTTGTGCCCTGCTCTGGGGCAGAAGTAAAAACTTTTTTGAAAGAGTTGGTTCATGGAATTAATGAATTTTCCTTAAAAAGATGACTGTGAAAGAATAAACAGTTCCATTTGATACCCAAGATGATTCTTAGTATGCCATGTACCCTCTTTGCTTAGTAAACAAGTACAGTTTCAAGTTCTTACCATCTTTAATCCACTGTTTACAAGGAGAAACAGGATGCCAGTTATCTATCACCTGATGAAACATTAAGGCTGTACACTTGGTCAAAAACAGAATCCCCAATAGTAGGCCTGGTCTGGTAGACACCTAGGACATGTTCATTTCACTGATACAATTCAGCAGATGTTGCCTCTCTGTCCTTGTGTCTACAACTAGCAACCCTTCTTTCAGTAGGCACCTGCTTTGAATTACTGTTATAATAACTGCTATTGCCACTGCTCAGTCTTCCATCATGGCAAGTCTTCAGAGACTGAATGAAAACCTATCTCCTTTGAAGCCAATGGCAACACTCCCCCTGCTTGCAACTGAGCAGTATGTCACTTCCCACCTATGTGGGGTGGGAGATCTTACTCTTTGTAAGTGGAGGAAACCCCTCCTCCCCAACAACACGTAAATTGAAAACTGGTCTTACAAGAGAAGAAACCTAAAGCATCTTTGACTTTCCACATTCACCTTGCCTACAAACTGAGGTGCAAAACTGACAAACTATTTTAAACATAATTCTTACTGCAAACAACTTTTGTTCTCAGTTTTGTTATTTAAAAATAGCTTTTGCAGCTCTGGAGATTAGGGAACAGTTCATACTGTAATAGAAACATTGTAATGTCTTTTCTACTGTACCATAACTATAATGTAGCATTTGAGTGTTGCAATATTTTATTTGTATATATCAATCCCCACAACTAGGTATTCCACTTGTTATACTCATCTATATGCATTATACCTCCTCATACTGTATTGATTGTGTATGTGCCTTTCACCATTTTGCATGGTTTAGTATCTTTTTAAAACAGCTGCAGAACTTGAAAAAATTAGGGAACTAGAGTTAAAGTCCTATGCAAAAGAGAACTGGGAATTTAATTTAAAAATCCTGCATATGTACACTGTTCTGGAAAAAAAAATCTCGTGCTGGGATTTTCAAAGGAGCCAGACAGAATCAGGCCCCCACATCCCAATATTTTGTATCTACAAGATTTAGGTATCCTTTGAAAACCCCAGCTTAAAACCTGATTTCTCACCACTTTGTGAGCAAAAACATCATAGTAAGAAGACATAATTACCACCAGCACTTTGCCAAAATAGACTGTGTGTTGAATATCCATTTTTTTCTTTCTAAAGAAAAAGTGCTATTTGGTTTGAAAGGGTTGCCTTAAAAACCTTTTAAAAATGAGTTTGAGAACTATTTTCTGGTTTGCTCACCTCTTTCCCCTTTCCTTCACACCACCACTCTGAATAATAGCAAATGGCATGTTTGTGTGTAGTTGGCTTGTTTAGAATACAAATATTCTAGGAACAATAAACCCCAAAAGATCAAGCAGATACAGAATCACTAGGAGCTTATCAGCTCCATTCTGTCAAGGAGTTGATTTACATGTCAGAATCTATTGTATGCCTTACAATAGCAGAACAGCATTTAAAATAGGGGTTTTGAGTAGACAAGAGCCCCACATTTTCTACATCACTTATACTGTAGAACTGAAACCTAGTTCAAAACAAAGCTAACAAAAAAATCCTTGTTGTGTGTTACATGTTAAAGCAATGTAAGTAAGCCTAGTAGAAAGAGGGAGTCTATTTCTTGTAGGACATTGTTTAAACATTTGCAATGTGCTCATGGACTGAAGGATATGACTGCCTGGAACATGTTACGTGGTGTGCCTGTGTGTATGTAATATGGTTTTGGTTGTTAGATTGTAATGCTGTCCTTTGACTGAAAAAAAATCTAATATAAAAAGGAAAGAACACAGAAATAAAAATATATTTAAAGCCTACTTAGTCTTGTCTGTTCTGGGAAAGCATATAAAGAACCAGATAATAGTAAATCATGTTATGTCCACAACTCCAGGAATGTATTGTCAAGGGAGTACAAGTCCAAGATGAAGCCTAGATTTTTAAAAAAAACCTTGAAAGGACCAACTGATTGATGTCTTCAATTCAGCATTTTTGTGTTACTTTAATCTGTTTGTTACCTGAAGATTGTTAAGCAGTTCCCCAATGAGGAAGGCAGCAATGTTGTTTTTTATTTCAGCATGGATATTATACACAAGATTTCAGTGTGACAAGCCTGAAACAAGCATCACAGTCCCATCCCTGACAAATGCAAAGTTTGGTTGGGTACCCTTCTAGCACAAAAGTACAGTTCCCCTTCTAGAATAAAAAGTCAGTGAAAACAAGATAAAATAAACTTCAGCTCAATGTGATTCTTGGTACAGCATGTACTTGTCTTGTGTACAATGGCAGATGATCTTAACAGCCATACTGCTAATGACTTTCCTGGAGCTTGGTAGGTATTATTACCCTTAAACAAAACAAAAAAAAGTGAACAAGAAAATACTAGACAGACTTTTGTTACTTTCCAGAGCTGGAGTAGCTTTTTACTTCCAAGCCAGAAATATTTTTGGGCTTTAACTTTAGCAAAGCTTTACATTATACCTATTTACAGAAGATGACTGAGCAAGGCAAGGTCTCAAGAAAAGATGACTACACTCAGTGGTAGGAAGGCAACTCTCCACCAGTGGCATAGGAGTAAAGAAACAAATAATACTGCTTGGGAAAAACACAGAAGAAAGGAGAAGCAGAAAATGAGAGAGAGGACAGGATGGAGAGCAAGCAGAGAAATACCAGTGAGTATAAAGGAATAAACTTGAGACTAACTGGAAGGCATTCACTACTCCATTAAGGAATATAATTCTTGGTTGCACCTTGTAACAGTTGTGGTTTGTTTACAGGGAAACTTTATTAGCATTTAACAATTTTTGAAGGAGAGATTGCCCCCCATGCCCCAGAGAAAAAACTGCATGCACTTTTCCAAGACAGCTTATACTACTTCCAAAAAGACTTATGTTAAACCAGGGAGGGAAACACCCTTATTTCAGAAAGATGGTATCCACATGGACAGTTATACTGATATACAATTATACAGGTAATTTCCATGCACGAACAAAACCTCACGGTTTACTGGAGGCCTCAAAGACAGGACTAATACTGTATTTCTTCTCCCAGAAACAGATAGCCATCCTACGCTGACTGATCAAAGGGGCAGCCCTGGGGGAGCAAACAATTTCCACTGAATGCAAGTGCCCAACAGGAACCAACCTATACAAACCAAAGTTTTGCAGTATCTCTGCCCCCCAAAACACCACACAAACCAGTGGCTTCATAGAATCATAGAAAATTAGGGTTGGAAGGCACCTCAGAAGGTCATCTAGTTCAACCCCCTGCTCAAAGCAGAACCAGCCCTAACTAGATCATCCCAGCCAGGGCTTTGTCCAGCTGGGTCTTAAAAACCTCCAAGGATGGAGACTCTACAACCCCTCTGGGTAATCTGGAGTGCTTTACTACCCTCCTAGTGAGAAAATATCTAACCTAAGCTTCCCTTGCTGCAACTTGAATCCATCACTCTTTGTTTTGTCATCTGCCACCACTGAGAAAACTCTAGCTCCACTGTCTTTCAAACCTCACTTCAGGTAGTTGAAGCCTTCTATTAAATCCCCTCTTAGTTTTCTCTTCTCTTCTCTTCTCTAAACTAAATTTAAGCCCAGTTCCCTTAGCCTCTCTTCAAAAGTCATGCGCCTCAGCACACTCACCATTTTTGTTGCCCCTGGCTGGACTCTGTCCAATTTGTCCAAAACTGAACACAGTACTCCAGATGTGGCCTCTCCAGTGCTGAATAGAGGGGAATAATCACTTCACTTGACCTCCGGCAACACTCCTACCACCAATGCAGTCCAGTATACCATTAGCCATCTTGGCAACAAGGACACACTGTTGGCTCATATTCAACTTATTGTCTACTCTAACCCCAAGGTCCTTTTCCACAGAGCTGCTGCCCAAGCAATCAGCCCCCAACCTGTACTGGTGCATGGGGCTGTTTCATCCTAAGTGCAGAACTTTGTACTTGACCTTGTTGAACTACATGAGATTTCTTTTGGCCAAATCCTCCGATTTGTCTAGGTCACTCTGAATCTGTATCTACTACTCCCCGCATCTTGGTGTCATCTGCAAACGTGCTGAGGGTGCACTCTGTGCCATCTTCCAGGTTGTTGATGAAGAAGATACTGAACAAAACTGGCCCCAGGACCAGCCTGTGAGGCACTCCACTTGATACCAGCTGCCAACTAGATATCAAGCCATTCTCTGACGACACGTAGGGGATGCATGTGCACAACCTGAGCTTGGCAGTGCACCCCCTGCAAAAAGTGCCACTGACACTGTGGGCAGCACCTGTGGCCAGTCGCCACTCACCCTCTCCTCCCCCCTTCGCTGCTGCCGGCGTCTGCAGGCAGTCCCTGATCGCCGCTGGCCACCACTGCCAGCATCTGTGGGTAGTTGCCAACCGCTGGTCAGCATTCGTCACCCCTTCCCTCTGCCACCAAAAACTGCTGCGGCTGCCTATGGGAGCTCCCCGCTTGCCACCGGCATGTTGCCGCCACTGCCTGTGGGTGGTCGCCACACCCCCACAGCCTCCGGGGGCACACGGCATTCATGAAGCCATTGACTACTACCCTCTGAGCCTGATGCTTCAGCCAGTTTTCTATCCATCTTACAGTCCGTTCATCCAGCCCTTAGCTTGCCTGCAAGAATGTTGTGAGAGACTGTATCAAAAGCCTTGCTAAAATCAAGATATACCAATATCCACTGGTCTCCCTGTATCCACAGAGCCAGTCATTTCATAATAGAAGGCAGTCAAGTTCGTCAGGTTTGACTTGCCCTTGGTGAATCCATGATGACGGTTCCTAATCACCACCTTTGCTTCAAGTACTTAAAAATGGATTCTTTGAGGATTTGCTCCATGATTTTTCCAGGGACTAAGGTGAGGCTGACCAGCCTGTAGTTCCCTGGATCCTCCTTTTCCTTTTCCTAAATATGGGCACTATACATTTGCCCTTTTCCAATCATCCAGGCTCTCTCCTGCAGGCCTGTACAAAGTGGCTAGTATTCGCTTCAGATTTGGATTTGGCTGATTCAGGGGATAGTGATTTGATTTGGTGATTCGAATCACTGTCCTGAATCAATTAGGCCGAATCTCCGAAATCGCCCAGGCCAGGCCCATCCCCCGCCCACTCTCCCAGCCCGGCAATGGCAGTCCTGCCCACCCCAGCTCCCAGCACTATAAAGAAAAAAAAGCTTCAGCTCACCGGGGGCTGCCGGATGAGGGGTGATCCCTGCTGCCCCCCACTGCATGAGCCCCCGACCCCTCCCCTGCTCCACCAGTCCCCCCCATGGCTGCCCTGCCTGCCCCAGCTCCCGCCTTTTGAGAAAAATACCCCCAAAAATCCCACGCTCACCATTCCTGCCTGGTGCGGGGGTGATCCCCACTGCCCCCCAATGCCCCATGCTGCATGGGGTGCTCTACATGAGCCCCCAAACCCCCGAGGTCGCTGCAGGAGTGGTGAGTCCCATGGTTTTTCTCTTCTTTTTTTTTTCTTAAAGGGCTGGAGCTGGGGTGGGTGAGGCAGCCATGGGGGGGCCAGGGGAACAAGGGAGGGGACTGGGGGGCTCGTGGCAGAGCTCCCCATGCAGCATGGGGCAGTGGGGGGCAGCAGGGATTGCCCCCCTGCTGAGCAGCACCCAGTGAGTAGGGGCTTTTTTTTAAAGCACCAGGAGCTGGGGTGGGCAGGGCAGCCACGGGGGTGCTGGGGGAGTGGGGGGGGGGTTAGAGGGGACTGGGGGAGCAGGCTGTCCATGAACACATTGCAAATGTTTAAACAATGTCCCCCCTCCTCCATCCATTCTCTCTCACCCCTACTTACCAGCTCTTCTGAGTCCAGCTGCAGCTCTGTGCTGCAGCCACTGGGGATTGTCCAAATCACTGAAGCTCTGAATCTATTTTCAAAGATTCAGAGAGCTTCGAATTGATTCAAATCTTTTTATTGGTCCCCTGATTCAGTTCGAATTTGGAGATTCAGCCACTGAATCAGGCCGAATCTCCTCTGAATTGAATCAACACCCAAAGCTTTGCATAGCCCTACTTTCCCGATTGCCATGAGTTTTCAAAAATGGTGGCCAGAGGCTCTGCAATCACATCAGCCAACTCCCTCAGCACTCTCAGGTGCACCCTGTCCAGCCTCATGGACCTGGATATGTCCAGATTTTCTAAATAGTCCCTAGCCTGTTCTTTCGCAGCTGTTGGCTGCTCACCCCCTCCTCCAACTACTGCACCTGACAGCACAGTACAGGAGCTGACCTTGCCTGTGAAGATTAAAGTGAAAAAGGCACTGCGTACTTCAGCCTTTTCTGCATCCTCTGTCACTAGGCTGCCCCAGTTTCAATATTTTTAAGGCTCCAGGCACCCCTCAGAAAACACTGGCTCTTAGTTTTCACTTCGTTTTTGAATACAGAAAAAACAAGACCAGTTCTTCTGTTGCAAACAACTCAGAGCACAACAGATCAGAATGTTTTTGAGACTCTAGATTTGTAACAGTGCTATCATTGTGTGGCAGCCTGCGGCACCCTTGATAGGGTGCCATGGCACCCTGTTTATGAATCACTACTCTCCACATACCTGTCTGGGTCCTTAAGAGTCAGGTAAGCAGTGGCCGTGTCTACATGTGTAATTAATGTGACTGAATAAACCCTGGCACAATTTAAGCCAGAGTAAACTAATCCTGATGTCACTGTCTACATGTGCATTTAAGTGCAGTAATTTCCTTTGCCATTGGATAGTACCTGTGTCTGATGGGACTATCAGACAGTGCTGTAAATTAGTCTACACTGGCTCAATTGACACACGTGTAGAGGGTGATGCTTTAGTGTGCAGTAAATTAGTCTACACATACAGACGCACCCAGTCTGAAGAACAGTGCACTGCCATTACACAACCTGCACAAGTCGGGGGGGGGGGAGGAGAGGAAAGGGGGAAAGCTTAGTCTTCACAAATATCAACCCAGGACTTTTCACTTACAAAGAAAGTGACAGATAATTTAAAACAAACTTTAAATATGCCCAGAGTTCCTATCCACACTAAGATTTTACGGAAAATGAGTGTGCTATGTGGAGTTCTTACTGGGCCTGGTCCCAAGAACATCACTTGGAGTTTTGGCATTGACTTCACTAGAAGAAGGCCCAGGACTAGTTTAACTGCAGAAGCAAAATAAACTAAATATTAAAATAGCTTAGGTTTACATCATAGTTTGTAAATAGTTTAAGTACGGACCACGGCTTCAGGGTTTGGATGAAATTTCTTAAAGCCAAACTGCCTGCTGTTGGCAGTACAGTAGCCATGCCTCGGTTTTTCCAAAGAGTCCACCACCTAACTTTCTACAGAAAACCAAAGAATCAAGAGTACAAACTGACTTTAGCTATTACAGGAAGAATAAAAGTTTTAGAACAACAGTAACACACCTCTTGTTCTGTAATGACACAGAATTTTCCAGGTGCAGAAGGCTCAGCTTTCTGGTACAAGTCCTGACCAACTAGCACTTGATATTTTCTGTACAAAAAGGCATCCCCCCTTGCCACTTTGTTTTACAAAGTTTAAGTTTTGCCAATATGAACTATTTTAGGAAGACTTGCTTCTCAATGCCTTACCATGGGAGTCTTCCCACAACAAAAGTACTCGCCTAGTTTCTCTTGTACACATGGGCAAGTCAGCACTGAGTGCATGTTTATTCAGATAAACCTTTCAAACAACCAGATTTCAGAAATCCTCAAAACCATTTAGCACTGCATTTTCCTCTTGATGAACACTTCAATGTGGGGAAAGCTTTCTTCTGGGGCTCCCCCACAAATATCGAATGCTAGTGACAGAAGCAGAATATTTTATTTTGGAGGAACAGCTGCATTAGTTAATTTATTCTGTGGTTAAACAAATTCCTTTTTAAAGCTCCATATAAGGAGCTTGTAGGCCTAGAGCTTCAAATAATCCATTCAATCACCCTGTACACAGTATGATGCTTGTACTGCTAATAATAATACAGCCCAAGTCGTAGGACAATAACATTTATTTAGAGCATTAGGGATTCCACATTATACAAACCCTTAAATTTACTTTTGTTTCACTGGTCCATTTCTACAACAAATACATCAGATCTACTATATAATAAAATTATTTACATTTCCAAACAAGATTGGGTTTATTTATAACCCTCTCACTGCTATTCACATACAGTACTTAAAACAACAGCACAATACATCATTTTAATATCTAAAAATGACAACCCTGTTATCTAAGTCATTTATGAAAACTGGAAGCTTAGAAATAAATTTACAATTGATTTCCACCCCCCCACCCCCCACCATTCCTTACAACATATCAATCTAGTGTGCTAATCCTGGACTTAATTTGCAGAACCAAAGGATTTTACAATGACCCCATTTTTTATAACCATATGTTTGCTTTTAGACAAACACCTTGCATTTACCGGGAACAGTATAATATTAAAATTACTTACTGTACAGATTAAAAAATAAAATAAAATCACAGCTCAAAATTGCTATTGGTAAAATTCACACTCATTTACAAGTCTCATGTTTCCATGCAGTAATTTACTTGGATTTTCTTCTTTTTGACTGCATTGCACTGGCACTCGTTTCTGAAATTAAAGAAGAAGAAAAAGCGTGGATGCTAAGTTGGTAAGCCATAGAAGAGAGGCAAACATTGCCTTTTCTAACATATACCAGGGTTGAGAAATTCTTAGACTGAGTTTCACAGATGAGAGACTCTTTGAGTTTTTACAGCACTTAACACAAGTTCCCAGTTCAAATGGAGGCATTTAGCACAATACCGTAAAACTAGATAAATCATGTTGTAAAACTTCCAGTAACTTCTGAGACGAACCCCACCACGTCACAGGGGTGCTGTGAGGTTAGTATCTGTAAAACACTCAAAGCCTTAGCTAAAAAAGGTGCTATATAACTATGTTAGTTTCTATTCCACTTCTGCCATCTCACAAAACAATGCCACAAAAAATCCACTCCCATGAAATGTTAAATAACGTAAAGAACCAAATTCCACAATGTTAATTCAATTACAGTGCTTACTACTAAAGAGAGGTGAGGTGTAGAAAACTCTACAGCAAACATCTTTGGAACCTGCCGTTTAAATACAGGTTATACTAGTACCAACTCAGACGCTGAGTCCCAATATAAGAACTATGCATAAAATGTGATTTTGCCATTAAATAATGAGTCTTATCATTCTACAAATGCTGCAGGAAGTATAGGGCTATCTGTTGTAATACACTGAGAAACAGCTGCAGAATAAGTTAAAGGTGCTATGGCACTTCAGTAAAAGGAACCAGAAGTACTTACAGAAGTTAGAGTAAAAGCAGATGACACTTCAGTGCACTTAAGGCAATGTTTCCATTTTAAAGCAAAAAGGAAGAAATGTTGAGGAAAGACTAAGAAAATTTGCATCCTTAGATTTCAACCAATGTTTGAAAACCCTGATGATTCTTCGGTTCTTTACAATATTTTCTGAAAACTCCTCCTATAAAGCATTTTAAAACCCAAGGGGAGGAATTGCTGCAAATTAGTATTTTGATGAACAAAGTAAGAAAACTCAACAGTGCATTTCTGTGCCTATTAAAATTGTTGCGTTAATATCAATGTGATTTTTTAAAATTTCAAAACTTAATGTGCTCAATACAACAATGAATACTGGAACATGTCTAGCTAGAAATATACTCAAAAGCAGAGAATATCAATTCAGAATTACTGCTCATAAGTGTACTCCACTAAAAGGCATGACTTACATGGATTGGAATGCTTTGATTATTGAAATACAGCCAGGACCAAGTTTAGCTCCAAGCAGTGATGCTGTATGTATATACCATATTTAATAGAACATAACATGACTTTGATCATAAGATGATGCCCCAACAATTAGGTTCTATATAAGGAAACCTCATAAATTTGTTATAATTTTCCAGGTATAAAATCTAATTATTGGACGTTTGCGTTGAATCTGTCCCCCCTCTCACTGTTACAGCAGGGAAAATAAACCTGTGGGGTCAAGTACCCCTTTTGCACTCTGCACTCCCAACTTCTTCCCACTGCAGCTCCTTCTCCTTCTCCTTATCATCAGACCATGCTCTCCCTGAGCACATGAAAGTGAGTATCAATTCTGAAAAAAGTGACCTTGAAATAATTTGTATATAATACCCACAGACTTAATTCATCCAGAATTAAGTCTTTTTTCTAGCATTTTACCTTTTTTGAAACTGCTGAAAGTTTTAGCACACTTTTGTGCAGACCTTTAAGTTCCTCTTTATATACAAAATACAAACTGCATGTGGTATCTGTCCAAAGCCAAAAGGCTCATGATTTACCATTACAGCTCATTGGGCTCGGTCCCACCAGAATCAACAGCATTTCAAGCCATGGTGACCCAAGAGCTCAGCACGTGGTGTATTCCAGATACCCTCCACAAAGGATCTGTGTATTAAGTACCCCCTCGCACTGCCCCACCCCATATGACTGGAACCAAGGGTACTTGTCATGCATCCTGGGATGCTCTAAAAACGTATATGCAGATGAGGCACAGGGAAACCTGGTTTGGCTACACTTCATGGAGGGTGGGGACACACTAATTTTATGTGCCAGACTGAGACAGGGGGTGACAGGGATTCTGGGTGAACTGCTTAGGGTCCACACAGTGATGTTTGCCAGCCATTTAAGGCTGATAAAGAAACAGGAATCATTGACAATGGGAAAGAAAGGTGCAGGTCAGCTGTGGTACTGAAGAGGAAGTCAAAATGTATACAATGTAGATACATAAATGCTAGGGTCAGAAAGGACCTCAAAGGATCGAGTCTGAAACCCTGTCAGTAGCAAGAAAAAGTGCTGGGGTCATATGACCCCAGCCAGGTGCTTGTCCAGTCTCCTCTTGAAGATCCCCAAGGTAGGGGAGAGCACCACCTCCCTTGGAAGCCTGTTCCAGATGTAGTGGTTCACCACGACTTGGGGGAAAAAAATTGAGCTGCTTGCAGACATGAAACCCGCCACAAAAAACTGCTTTATTGTAAGCAACAGCACTAATGACCAAGCTCTGCAGTGTCTGTCTTGAAGGCTCAGATCAAGCACAGTGGCTTCTTAACCTGGCAGGGGAAATATCACGTCTCTGTGTTCAAGAAGGCAGTTTTCCTGAACCATGCTACAGGAAAACTGCTCTTTGGCATGGTTCAGTACCCACCAAAGTATGGTGGCTTTAAACCCAGTTTATGGAAATGGGAGTCTCCTCCCTTGCTTGCTCCAAGGGCCTTATGGCTAAGGGCAAGCAAAACTTGGGGGCATCTGAACCCCAAGCCTCTGGGCTTGGACGTGCAAGTAGGATGGCCCACCAAAGGTTTTGGAAACATCTGAAGCCTCAGGTGTGGGTGGAGGATGTTCCCTGGTACTAGGGCCACTTATGGTCCTGGACTCTTGGATTTGGAATAGTTTTGGCTAATTTGGCCTCAGATACAAATTTAAATTTAAAAAAAGTCCGTATAGGTTAGAAACTACAGTAGGGTTTTTTGGTGCTTTTATCTAAAGCTAATTCAATCAACTATTAGATAAAAGCGCCAAAAAAAGCCCCACTAAAGTGCCCGATCTATACAGATGCTGCAGAAACGGGTCAAACTAATGCACTGCCTCTTCTAGGCATGTGCTGGGCTCAGCATAGGAGTGCACTGAGTTTCACGTAACGCATGTTTTTGGGTTTTTTTCCCCCATGTCTACAAGTAGCCTAAGTGCTGAGGGAAGCTGCACTAAATCAGCACTACCATAGATCTACCTTTAGATGGGTAATCCAAGGGTGGGCAATTATTTTGGCTGGAGGGACACTAAATGAGTGGAGGTAAGCTGTCAAAGGCTGCAAGGGTAGTCCTGCCCTTTGACAGGTGTCCCACCCCTTGGTTGCCATCTTGGGACTGGAAGCCCCACCCCTAACCCCTAACCTTTGCCCCTGGAACCCCTCCCCTTGTCCCCAGAAGTACTCCTTTTGAGAGGAGGGAGCTTGTCACCTGAACCAGAAAAAAAAAATCATACACTAAAAGTCAAATATTTACTATACCATATTTTAATTTTATTACAAATTGTTTTTGTCATGGCTTGTGTTTGCATAGTATATATAGAGAGGTGATTACATAATAAGTAAAATATAAAGTCTTACACTTGTATTGTGTGTAGGGGGAGTGTGTGGGGGGCCATGTGCGTGGTATGGCTGGGCTGTGTGTGTCTATGGTGGGGTATGGGTGTAGGGTTTGTGAGGGGATGTGGCTGTGTGCGAGCAGGGCATAGGGTATGTTGCAGGGTGTGTGTATGTATGTGACGGGGTTGTGGGGGCAACGTGTAGGTATGAAGGAGGATGTGGGGACCACTCCATACTCTCCCCCTAAAGTGCACAGCTCCTGATGCTGATGGCAACAGCAGTAGCAGCAGGTGGGGGCCCTCAGGGCGCTGCTGCCCGGCAGCACGCGGTTCCAGCCAGCACTGGAGATGGTGGCAAAGAGCACAAACAGGCTGTCCCGCCTCTATTGTGCAGTGCCCCCCACTATGTAAGTGCAACTCCCAGCACTCACACATGACCAGGGAAAGCCGTGTGTGATGGAGCCACTTGCTTTCCCTGCCACGTGCAGCTGCCAGGACTCTTCCAGAAGTGGCGGGGAGCCCCGCCCCTGCTTCTGTGGCAGCACCCGACTCCAGTGTGCAGGGCTTCTCCCAGTGGCATGCAAGTGCCAGGAGCTGCACATGCGTGGTAGGAAACGCCACACAATAGAGCTATGCGCCACCAGGCGGCAGTGCCCCAAGGGCCCCCACCTGCTGCTGCTGCCACCACTGGCAGTGGGAACTGTGTCATGGGCGTGTGTGTGGGGGGGGGGAGGGGGCACGGCAGCTGGGAGACAAGGTGGAGCTGCTGGAGGCCAGGGGAGCTGAGCAGGTCCCCTGGGGGCTGCAGCAGTGGCAGCAGCCGCCCCGCCCGGAAGCTGTGTGCTGGCTGGGCTGAGCCCTTCTGCACACCAGGATTGGAACAAGGCACGCAGGCTGGGTGGGGTACAATTAATTTGTGGGCACCTGCAGACTGGATGGAGTTGCCTGGCAGGCCAGACCCAGCCTGCAGGCTGTATTTTGCTCACCCCTGCACTAACCTATGCTTGTGGTAAGTTCCCATCAGCACTGAAAGTCTTTTCTACGCCTCAAAGCCAGAGAAAGTGATCAGCAGAGCAGAGTGTAAAGGAGTGAAGGAGAGACCTGAAACTAAAAACAACAGCAGTGGTGGCAAGTAAGTACGAGGTAGAAAATGAGCTAATGAACAGAAATGAAGATCTGGAAGCAGACGGAAAGTAGACGAAGGTGAAAATGAAAGGAAATGGAAAAAGATGACAATGGGAGCAGTGGTGGAGGCAGCAATAATGAGTGATGATGCCAGAAGTCAGGAGCAGAGGAGACTGGGAGACAGAGCAGAAGCAGCAGGAGAAGGTACATTGGGCAAGTAGCAGAGGATGGCAGGCTGGCCCACCCGGAGTGGTACAGCAGGAAAATACGGCAGAGGCACTGAGCGAAGCTAAAGAAGAGCAGAGGCTGTGGATGAAAGCAACTTTAACTGGTGATGGGAGACAGATGATTAGAATCATAGAAAATTAGGGTTGGAAGGGATCTCAGGTGGTCATCTAGTCCAACCCCCCTGCTCAAAGCAGGACCATGCCCAACGAGATCATTCCAGCCAAAGGTTCGTCTGGTTGGGTCTTAAAAACGTCCAAGGATGCAGAGTCAACAACCTCTCTGGGTAACCTGTTCCAGTGCTTTACTGCTCTCCTAGTGAAAAAATTCTTCCCAATATGTAACCTAAACTTCCCTTGCTGCAGTTCTTCAACTGGTCTAGGTCACACTGAATCCTAGCCCTACCCTCCAGTGTATCTACTACTTCCTCCAGCTTGGTGTCATTTGCAAACTTGCTGAGGGTGTTCTCTATGCCATCTTCCAGGTTACTGATGAAGATATTGAACAAAACCATCCCCAGGACCAATGATAAACAATTATGATTTCCTGGAAAAGGTGCTGTTCAAGATTTTGGAGGTGCAGGTAGAGCATCTTACCAGCCTGTTTGCTGTCTCGAACAGAAAGACTTGGGAATTGACTTACTGGGATGGAGAAGGGTGTAAGTACTTTTGGAAGAAATACACTTTTGGGCAGAGGAATGTGGAAGGAGGAATTAAGAGGGATAAAGTTCACAACAGGACAAAACTCAAGAGAATAAATTATTATAGTTCAAATGTACATGGATTTATTAGAGGTACAAGAAAGTGAGATGGATGGATAAGCATGTCCAAAGGGTAATGTTGGTAGAGAAAGTAAGAGGCAAATATGGTATTTGGACAGAGTCTTGGAAGGCATGAGTAGTGTTACAGGCAGATGAGTGGAGCCCAGGTTGGGTGGTGCACCTCCCAGTGATCCAGATTGGGACACACCAGGGTTTTATAATGTCCCACCGGCAAACAAAACAGTGCAGCAAATGCAGAAAGGTGGGGCACCTGTCCACCACTGCCCCCCTCACAGTGTGCTACAGATGTGAAGGGATGGGGCTAGACGCGCACTGGTGCATTAGTCCCATATGAGATCAGCACCAATACAGGGAAAATTGACAGTATTGGCAATCAACTTTTTTTTGCCTGATGTGGCCAATAATGTGGCTGATAAATGCCTCGTGCATGCGCACAGCTTCAGCATGAATAGGGCCAGGAGTGCAGCCTGGTGGCTTGGAAACCAGTGTTGGGCTAGTAAGTTTGGTGTGGGGAAAGGGGTGTGGGGAGGGAAGGGGCATGACAGGGGGCAGATTGAGGCCCCCGCAGTGAGGGAGGAAGTGGGGCAGGGGCAGGCACTGCTTAGCCAGGGCAGGGGTGGGGTGTAGGACGTAGCTGGGGGTGCGGGTGGATTCTGCTGCTGCATGCACCCTGGGAGGACATTGGGGGGGGGGGGGGCACATGTGCCCCCACATCTGCATGGGCTGCTGCCGTGGGCTGGAGCTGGGGGCTGCTCTGGGCTCTTCTTGGTGGGGATATGGACAATAACTGAGTATTTGCCAATTTTACGCAGCTGCAACTTTGAGGAAATGGGGAGCATACCAGACGTATTTAAAAAGTCCAGGAGCTGGTAACTACCAGTTGACCCCAGCAAGGTGATTGTCCAGTCTCCTCTTGAAGATTTCCAGGGTAGGGAGCTTATTCCACAGTCTGGACACCCTGGTTGTAAAGAAGTTTTTTCTAATGTTGAGCCTGAAACAGTCTTCCAAGGAGTTTGTAGCCATTACTCCTGGTTTTCCCCAAGGGTGCCCTCATGAACAGTTGTTCACTGAGCCCTTGATGTATGCCCCGATGTAGCAGTCAGCTGCTCTCAGGTCCCCTCTCAGCCTTCTCTCTTTCAGGCTAAAGAGTCCCAGGTCCCTCAGCCTTTCCTTGTATGGCTCGCCAGGGTACTGTATAGTCATGCCCAGTGACTAAATGGGTCGGGTACTGTATAGTCATGCTCAGTGTTGGCTGCATTTAATCAACTTCATAATTGGCTTCCATTGCTGAGCACATACTGCTTCTGGCAGCAGTTTAATGACAGACAATGTATTTAATGAGGGGCTTCCCTCATCTTGTATTAAAGTAAATAGGGCACTTTGTTATATAAACATACTAACAGTAACAATTGATCCATCTCTATTACAGAGGGTTTGGTGTTCTGTAGAACAAATAAGCAAACTTCCAGTGCCATGTAGAAGTTTAAAGTCACTTGCATGTAACAATAATATTCTCCAGTGTACACTGGATGCGATTGATATTCTACTAGTTACCACTATAGAGACTAACAAAGTGAAATGTGGCAGGTATGTAACACCAAGTTATTTATTATTTAAAAAACAAGGCTCAGGTTATGCATTTTTCTTAAAACTGTCTGGGCGCTTCTTCCTCCTTGCTATTTCATAGGACATTCCACAAACAAGCTGGCAAAGCTACTACCTCTGACCTCATTCAAACCCTTTCTGAAGGGCATTTCTTAGCACCTATCAACATTTACCAAAAAACATTTTTCCTTATTATTGTGTGCCTTTAGCTTTGCATGCTATGTTTGTCTTGCCTCTCCTACCACCTCTGGCCGCTTTGTTTCAAGCCAGCCTATTAGCTTTTTAGCTTACAAATCACATACAACTTTTCTATGAGGAAGGTGATAGGTTTCTACAAGGTTCACTTAAAGTAACTATTTTTAGTTATTGTTTACAGTTAAAAAAAGAAGAAAAAAAAAGTGAAACAGATGGGAGTCTACACAAATAACAGATTTTCAAATTTATTAGCTTCCCCCTCAGCTGTTACATTCATATTCTTTTTCTCCTCTAGGGAATACAATCTTGTTTTATTTTGCCTGCAGTCCTGAACTGGGCAATCATCTGGCAATTAAGGCTCAGCATATTCCATGGCAAGCTAGACCTCTATTCTATCTCTAGACTCTGTGGCAGTTTCAGATGTTTAAAAAAAGAAGATTATTTAATTAAATGGACAATGAATAATACAATCAGTACAACATACCTATATTATTTAGAGGGTTTTATGCTGTTCCCACATTTTCAATATGCCACAAGTTGTCATCTTTAGGGTCCCAAGCTACTCCATTATGGCAACTGTGGCAGGTCACACCTTCCAGAGCTATTATTTCAAGCTGCCTCAAACTCAAGAGGATATCACCAACATATTACATGCTGTTCACATTTTCAAACTTCTTTTCACAAGCATGAAAAATTTTATTTTCACAATATAAGCTGAAATTCTGGAGCACAATTCTGTCACAAGAGTTGAATTTTACATTAAATTCAGCAGCCGCAGAACTTCAGAACATTCATGTCCCTTCATATAATTTTAGAAACTAATTACAGTACTATATATAAACTAGAGCTGGTTTGCTGAAACACCTCAAAGCTTGAGAGTAAAATGGTTTACATTTTTAGTATTTCCAGTGTGGACATGGTTGCTGGATTTAATTTGATCAATTCCTTTTTAATATAAATCTATGTTAATGCTTTTTTATTTTATATCCTACCTTCAAAATACTGGCTGAATGTTTCCTTTTGATGTTCTCTACTGTATTACATAACTATTACACAACATTTTACCCACAAATAATTTACTGAGATGAGGAACCCTTATACACAATAAATTGGGATTCCTAACACAGTTGGCTTCAGAATTCAGAACAATATTGTATACTCTTGCACTCTTCTAGCAAACATATTCAGGCCACACAAGTGCTGTGTGCATACTTTGTTGCAGACTATAAACCTCACAGAAATAAGGCACATCAGCAACTGCAAATGCCATGGGTTAATATGTGTAACTTTAGGATTTCACATATGTTCCTGGACAGAGCAGCTGAGAATTGTGCACTAGCGCACAGAAGCCTTCTCCTCAACAACTGTCATCCTGACAGCATTCTAAGCATGCTTGAGCAGCCAAATTAGAGCTGTTGGCTTTAGCTGACCATGCCCTTGAAAGGATGCAAATGTTTGTTTCATGTCTTTCACACTTCTGGAAAATGTTACCGACTTGGGCACTGTCCTTTCAATACCTGCCCATGACTGCCGAGAAATTATTTTCTTTTTACTAAGACAATTATCTTTTGAATGCTATATTAAAATATTGCAGAAAATAAGTTCCACAACTTCAACAGTGAAAACACTGCATACAACAGGATTTACTGCAGATACATCATTATGCAAACTTCTTAACACCAGGCTGTACTAGAGATGTAAAATTTCCAAAAATTTTGAGGGCATGGAAAAACAGGTTTGGGGTTTTTTGGTTGGTTGTTTTTTTTTGGCGGGGGGGGGAAGGGAAGGGGGGAAGAAATTTTGGGAAAAATGAAATGTCTGTAATAGTTACTTAACTTCCTAAAAATGAAAATATGTTATGTATAATTTAGGTAGCACATAGAAAGTACTGCTAGATACATTTATGAAGTATAAATTCTTTATTTCACTGAATAATGCATATTTTTGTAGCACTGTAGTAGCATTAGAAATTAAGCTGCACCCCAAGGTCTATTTTCTTTTATAATGGACTTTTGCCTGTTGATATCTCTCTACTGAAACTAGAATATATTAAAATTGTTAACTTAGAAAAGAAAAATTGTACTTGTAGGACTGAGGAGTGAGGAGCATTATATAAATAGAGTTCTGATGTTTTAACTCAGTTAAAGAAAAACCTCATGTTTCTAAAGAAAAAGCTCAGAAAATAAACACATACACATTCATTTGAACATAGTTAACACAGTACAATATTGAGGGCCAGCAAAACATTTGGGTATAGATCCAAGCTTGACAGTACACGCCGTACTCTTTATTATTGTGTCACCTATAGCTAAACATTCGTGTCACCTATAGCTAAACATTCATAATTGAAACCAAAAACCTAGCCATCCTACAGACAAGCACCATATAACTTAAACAGTTTAATTACCAATAGCCTTGAAAATGGCAGACTAGCTAAAGTTCTTTTTTGACTACTCTAATCAGAATTCACATATATAAGATCTACAACTTCCAATCCTGAACTTTTATGATCTTCATGTGCATCCTTAACATAAAGATTTGCATGAACTGAAGCCATCTTTCTATTTGCTATGTTACTCTTTCTTGACTATATTTCCAAATGCTTACCAGTTTGTTTCACATGCTGTGGAGCATGGAATCTGAAATGAATGACAAGCAAAAAAGCACACTGCACAAACACCTTTCCACCCTGTTATTAAAGCGTTTGTATTCCTGGATCACATGCATGAAGAGGTTCTTTACTCTTCAGTACTTCAAAGTAATTTCCCAATATCTACCCTCAAGTATGTTGCTTGTTTACCAACTCAGTGAAATGCTGTAACAAGGCTATCACCCTTAACATTAGTACCCCAGGATCTCACATTTAAGGTGTTTTCAGCAGCATCGGCCTGGAAGAATTTTGCTGTCCATCATCTATGAATAAGCTCTTTAACCTTTCACAGGGTTGGAAAGAACTTCAGGAATTCATCTATTCTATCCTGCTATCCCAACACAGAATCAACTGTACCTAAACCATTCCTGACAGATACTTGTCTACCTTGCTCTTAAAAAAAAAAAAAAAAAAAAAAAAATCGATTCTAAAACCTGTGCTGATCTATTCCAGTGCTTAATTCTAGAATCACAGGATTCATCATCTGATCTAAACCCCTGTTCAGATACAGGATTTGTTAGCATCAAACTATCCTAGATTAGACATCTATCCAACCTGTTCTTGAAAACCTCCAAATGAAAGTGAATCCACAACTTCCCTACGTAGTTTGTTCCAGTACTGTTAGTTATGAAGCTTCCCGCAAGATTTAATCTAAATCTGCTTTGCTGTAATTTGAACTGTCTCATCTCCTGCCCTCAGTGGCAAAGAACAATATTTTATCATCTTCTCTATATGACAGTCTTTCACATATTTAAGAACTGTTATCACACACCTCCTTGGTCTCCTTTTCTTCAAAGGACTTTATATGTCGACTACTAGTGATCATCAGTGTCTTCTACCATCTGCTCTAGCAACTTCCCAGGTACTGGGTCAGGCTCGCTGGGCTCTAATTCCATAGATCTTTATTATTCTAGTTTCTTTTCAAAAATGGGCTCTATATTATCAGTTTTCCAGTCATACAGGACCTCACCCATTACACATGACTTTACCACTGGCTTGGAGATTGCTTTAAGTTAGTTGCTTGATGAACTCTGTCAAGCACTGCCAATTTAAAATCATTCAAATTTGCCCAAAGTTCTGACACGTTCTTCCTACGAATGGCATTCTTCCTCTTATGTTTGTATTAATGTGGCTAATCAAGACTTCATTCAAAATTACATACGTTAGGATCTACCAGCGCTCTTGATTACCTTTTTCTTTTAATTTCTTTATTTCTAGGCCCTTACTAGGTTGGAGTTAGCTAAAATCTGCCTTTTGGGGGGGGAAAAAGTCTTGTTCTGCTGTTCTCGACCACTCCTTTCCTTAGGAATATGAATCTGATCACTGAATGATCACTTCCTACTAAGTTTCAAGCCACTCTGATATACACAAGCGGTTTGTTTCTATTGGTCAAAACCAGATCCAAAACAGATAACCCACCAGTTGCTTTCTCAATTTTCCAAAAACAAGTTGCTCTCTCCAGTTAAAAGCTTGCTGGTCCATTTCACGTTTTGCCATATTTTTCCTTCCAGAAGGTATCAGACAAGTAATAATCCTTCTGTAGCACTAGCTCATACATTTTAGCTATTTTTGTTCTGTGAATGCCTTGCATACCACCTCTTCCAAGTTGTGTGTGTTATCACTTCAATATTTTTTCTTGCTCCCTTTATCATCATCCAGAAAATATATTCAAATATCGGCTGCTCATTTCCTCTTCAGCTTTAAAAAAAGCATATACTCTTGACATAAGTTCAATGCCACTCCCTTTATCTTTAAGACCTGTCCTTCTGAAACATGGTACACTACTTGACAATGATATTGCAATGATGAGAGTTATATCATCATCTCTGTAATGCTAAAATCCTTTATTTTTAAACATACTAAGACTTTGAGTTGATGTAGAGGCACTGAAGATATTGTGCAGACTGTCTTACTTTTTTTCTTCCATAACTTTTTAGCCCTTTTATGGTTTCCTTTCCCTTTTCCAGAAGGAAGATTCTCTTCTTGTTCTTATTCTTCAATATTAAACACATACATCACCTGTGGATCTGTGACCATTCTTCATAGGTCCTAATTTAAAACCCTCCTCACCAGGTTAGACAGACAACATTAAAAAATGCTCTTCCTAATCTTCATCAAATAGATTCCATCCCTGCACTGCAATCCTGTTTTCAGGAACATCAATCTATTACTGAAGTACCAAAAACCTTCTTGCTGGCACCACCTTTGCAGCCATGAATTTATTTCCACAATGTGACAGTTCCTCCCTAGGTGTTTATCTCCAAAAGGGAAAACTGATTTGAGCATCATCTCTACCCTAAATATTCACCTGCCTAGTGTCTCATAATTAGACACCTACTTAATTCGCGATTTCATAGATTTTACAGAAACCGTGAAATAGGGCATTGTCCGTGAAACCCACAAAAACAGTAAAAAAATTCAACCTTACTAAAAATAAAATGCTTGTTCCCCAGTGGTCCTCACAGCTGGAGAAGGGGAGCAGCCAAGGCGGCGAGGGCAGCCCCTTCTCCCACACCCTCCTGACTGACACTGACTTATATGCAATACAAACTATGCACGATATTAGTCCAAAGTCAAAGGCTCATGATTTATGTGAATACCCACATAGTTGGGCCACACCAGCGTCAACAGCACTTCAAGCCAAGGTAACCCCGCAGCTCAGCATTGCTTAGTATGGGTGTGTACTCCAGATACCCACCCAAAGGATCCATGTGCTAATTAACCCCCTCACTACTGGAACTGAGTGTTCTTGTCACAAGTCCCAGGATCCTCCAAAAATTTAAATGCAGATAAGGCACAAGGCAACCCAATCCCACTCTACTTCATGGAGGATGTGGCTGCACTAATCGTATGTACCAAGGTGAGAGAGGGAACGAGAGGGATTGTGGGTGAACTATTTGGAGTCTCATTTGGTGATGTTTGCCAGCCATTTAAGACTGTTAATGATTTGTGTTTCTTCACCAATGGGGAAAAAAGGCATAGCTTAGCTGTGGGAGTAAACAGGAAGTAAAAATTAATGCCATGTAAGAGCTTATCATGACTTGGAAAAGAATTGGTGGTTAGGGGGACTGTGTTTACCATACCAAGGGCCACATCCAGATGTGCATGGACATTGGCTCCCTGGGGACAACCAGCAGCAGTGCACCTTGTACCCCTGCTAGTTGTCCCCAGGGAAGGCGTGTGGCATGCACATGCTGCTGTGCAGCAAGTTACCCCAGGTGAGGTAGGGAAGGCTGGGGCCAGCAGCCTGTCCTGGTGCTTCCCAGGTCTGTAGCAGCAGCAATCCTACCACATGAAGCCTGGTCAACAGCGTAGTGTGGCTCCAACTGGCCAGGGTTTTGGCTTTGGGCAGCACACGCTGCCCGTGTGGGCCGCTCTGCTTTTTTTCTCCACAGGATATCCAGGGGTAAGAAAAATAAACAACCTCTGTTCTGCTCCCTTGCAGTGTGGAGAACAACGGAACATGCAGTATCTGGTGTTGCAAACGTGCTTGCAGCGCCACATCCTGCATGGCCACACTGATCTGGATGCGGCCAAGAAGAGGGTGTCAGGGCTGGCTCTGGTCCTCCCAGTACTGCAGTACCTCCAGACCTGGTGCTAGTTCCCAGCAGAGAGAACACCCACCCATTTTTTTTTTTGGTTGTTAAAATAAAAGTTTCCATCAGATGGGCAACACTAACCTAGCTTTGTGGTGTTAGGTTCCCATGAAGTGATCAGCTGAAAGGGAAAGGGATCAATGGAGCCTCAGAGTGTAAGGAGCAGAGGAGGTAAACCTGAAGCTCAAAACAATGGCTGTGGTAGCAAGTAACCAGGAGGTGGAAAGTGAAATGAAGAACAGAAAAGAAAGTCTAGAGACAGATATAGAGTGGACAAAGATGGAGAAGCAGAGAAGAAAGACAATGAACAAGATGGCAGCAACAGTGGAGGCAGCAACAATGACAGAGGCAACGGCAAAGGTGATGGAGAAAGGAACAAGGCCAGAGGAAAGACAGAAGCAGAGGAGACTGGGAAACAGAGCAGGAACAGCAGAAGAAGGTACATCAGGCAAGAGGAAGAAAGAGGCAGGAGAACAATGGAAAGCCGGCCCACCGGGAGCAGCATAACAGGAAGACATGAAAAATGTCAGGGAGTATCAGAGACTGTGAAAAAAAGCAATATCAATCAGTGATGGGATACAGATGGGATCGATGATAAACAGATGAGTTCATAGAAAAAGTACTGCTTAAGATATTGGAGGTGTAGACAGAACATCTCACCAGCCTGACTGCTTTTTAAAACAGAAGAACTTGGGAGTTTACTTACTGGAATAGTGAAGGGTATGAAATTTTTTGGAAGAACCATGCAGAAAAACATGGGAAGGAGGCATTAAGAGGGACAGTATATAACAGGGAAAAATTCAAGGAAATCAGTGATTATAGTACGAATGTAAACAGATTTATTACAGGCAGAAGACACAAAAAGCTGAATGGGATTGCATGTGCAAAGAGTAATTCATGCAGAGAAGGTGCGAGACTAATACAGTATTTGGATGGGGTCATGGAGTGCACGAGTTGTATTGATGGCAAACAAGAGGAGCCTAGGTGGGGTATAGCACTTCCTGTCTGTGATCCAACAGGGGCCCCACTGGGGTTTTATAATAATATACTATGAGGAACCAAAGCAATGTAGCAAATACAACAAGGAGGGGTACCTGTCTATACACTGTCCCTTCATGGTGTGTTACAGATGTGAAGAGAAGGGGCACAAAGCTGCAGAGTGCCTAAAATGCACTAGCCACGGGAAGAAGAAACACCTACTCTGCAGCTGTCCCAAAGTCTACGCAAGGGAGGTCAGACCCACCTCAGGAACAGTGTGAATCAGAAATGGACAGTAAGGGAGAAGAGAAGGGAGAAGGTTAAAGTAGAAATGGTGGATAAGTGGGGGGAACAGGAAAGAGCCCAGACATGGAGATGGGGGAGAAGAAACCAAACAAGCAGAAGAGGTCAAACAAATGAAATAGCCTGGGAGTTAGGGGCAGTAAAAGAAGAAAACACTGGGAAAGAACAAATCAGGGAAAAAACCTGAAAACAAGGGGAATCAGTCAGAGAGCAGCTACCCACCATTAACTCCACTGGGCTCCAACCCAGACTGGCAAGCTAGAGGCAGGAAGTAAGAAAATGTAAGGCTTCTGGAATGCAAGCCATTCAGACAGCTTGCAAAAGGGACAGGCATGAGAGTGGGTGAGGGAGAGGAGTCAACCAAGGTGAGCAGCAGCGCCAGCAAACTTTAAAAGGGGGCAGGTGCACTCTTGTTAAAACAAGCACAATGGTACTGATTGTAGTATCTATTAATGTCAGGAGCATACTACCAAGGAGACGATGAGAAAAGATAAGAGCATAATAGCTGCTTGCAGATGTTAAAGACAAACAGGATACCAGGGGAAAGGGATTATAAGTGCTTTGAGAAAAACGTGGAGATGAAGACTGTCCTGGTGGTCAGGGACAAATGAAAACAAAGCAGCTGGAGTAGCAATACTATTCAAAAAATCCAGAAGTGAAAGCAAAGCAGATGGAAGATATCAACAGTGGTAGACTGCAACAAATGATACTATCAGTCAGGGGAGCAAAATTAAAAGTTTTTAACATAGATGCACCACCAGAGCAGGAGGGGAAGAAGGATCTGCTTAGAAAGCTAGCAGTTTACATGGTTGGAGGGAAACTGTGGATAATAGTGAGGGATTTCAATTGCATAATAGAAGCAGGTATCAGAACAGGGGAAGGAGATAGAAGGTAAGCGTGTGTTCTCTTCCAGGTTGGTGAACCTCCTTCGGCGGGCTTTAAACTAGGCTCGTCGGGGGAGGGGGAAGATGAGGGCGGAGGAGACGATGAGATACCAGGCCCAGCAACAGCCAGCGAGCCCAGACCAATGGTCAAAAGGGAGAAACAGGTAAGCGATGGGGGACGGGGCATTGCTGAGACTAGGGGGTCAGTGGGCACAACCGCTGAAGGCCTCAAATGCCTCTACACGAATGCTCGAAGTATGGGGAAGAAGCAGGAGGAACTCGCCCTCCTCCTAGCTGTCACCAGCCCTGACATAGTAGGGATCACAGAAACGTGGTGGGACTCATCGCATGACTGGGCGGTGAGTGTCAAGGGCTATAGGCTATACAGGAAGGACAGGATAGGAAGGAAAGGTGGAGGAGTAGCACTCTACATCAAGGAGGAATATACTTCCTCGTTAATTAGCATGGGGGTAGAGGGGGGGCACTCTGAGGTGCTCTGGGTTAGAGTAAAAGGCAGTCCAGGGGAGAGAGACTTAACGGTGGGAGTCTACTATAGACCTCCCAACCAGGGAGAAGAGCTCGACCTGGAATTCTTAGGTCAGCTTACAGAGGCAGTGAGGGCTAAGGATGTGGTCATCATGGGGGACCTGAACTTCCCAGACATCTGCTGGGAGGAGCAGTCAGCCAAGTCTGATCGCTCACGTCGGTTCTTAGCCAGACTGCAGGACCTCCATCTAACCCAGGAGGTGCACAGTCCCACCAGGGGAGACGCCTTGTTGGACCTAGTGCTGGCCACGGGTGATGACCTGGTGAGGGGGCTGCGGGTGATGGGCCACCTGGGAGACAGTGATCATCGCTTGCTGGAATTCACCATCCAGCGTAAGGTGGCAAAGGGCTGCAGCAAGGCAACAGCCCTAGACTTTAGGAGGGCTGACTTCAACAAGCTAAGGAGGATAGTTGGGGAAGCGCTGAGGACCCAGAGGGGAAGGGAATCAGATGTCGAAGGTGAGTGGTTGCTCCTTAAGGAGACGATCCTCCATGCCCAAAGGGAGGTAATCCCAACAAGGGTCAAAGGGAGCAGGAGGGCACATAAACCCCCATGGCTCACTAAGAGCATCCGGGAATGTCTCCTTGCTAAAAGGGAGGCATATACCCAATGGAGAGATGGGGTCATCGCCAAGAAGGACTATGTTATAGTCGCCCGAGGATGTAGGGGGGCAGTCAGGAGGGCCAAGGCAGAGTTGGAGATAGGACTAGCTTCCCGGATTAAGGACAATAAGAAGTCCTTCTTCAAATACATAGGGGGTAAAAAGAGGGTCCCGGGTAATGTGGGGCCCCTGCAGGACACGATGGGCAACTTAGTCATCACGCCAGATGACAAAGCTAACATATTTAACGATTTCTTTGCCTCTGTCTTCCTAAGTAGGGACCAGTTCAGCCACCTCCCTGCTGGGCCCCCCTCGGGCCCCGAGAGAGACACGCCTGGGCCAAGGGTTAGCGAGGAGTTAGTTAGGGTACTTCTGGAGAGGCTGGACGTGTTCAAGTCCGCTGGTCCGGACGATCTTCACCCTAGGGTTCTACAGGAACTGGCTGAGGTCATTGCGGGACCCCTGGCACAGCTCTATGAGCACTCGTGGTGCTCTGGCGAGGTGCCGGAGGACTGGAAGAGGGCCAATGTGGTCCCTATCTTCAAAAAGGGAAAAAAAGAGGACCCGGGAAATTACAGGCCAGTTAGTCTGACCTCAATCGCGGGTAAGCTCTTTGAAAAAATTATCCTGGCACACATCCAGGAGGGCCTTGCGGGGGAATGCATGCTCAGGGGCAACCAACATGGGTTTATCAGTGGCAGGTCTTGTCAGACCAACCTGGTGGCCTTTTACGATCAGGTCACCAAATCATTAGACGCAGGGGTTGCTGTGGATGTAGTCTTTTTGGACTTCCGGAAGGCTTTCGACACTGTCTCTCACCCTGTCCTCATCAAAAAGCTGGGAGACTGTGGTGTCGATGCCCACACGGTCAAATGGGTCGCCAACTGGTTGGAGGGCCGCACCCAGAGGGTGGTAGTGGATGGGTTCTTCTCGACCTGGAAGGATGTGGGCAGTGGGGTTCCGCAGGGCTCGGTCCTCGGGCCCGCACTGTTCAACATCTTCATCAGTGACTTGGATGAGGGGGTAGAAAGCACCCTGTTCAAGTTTGCTGATGACACTAAGATGTGGGGGGATGTGGGTGCACTAGAAGGGTGCAATAGGCTACAAGCTGACCTTGACAGGTTGCAACGGTGGGCGGATGAGAATAGGATGGGGTTTAACACTGATAAGTGCAAGGTGTTGCACATGGGGAGGAAGAACCGGCACCACACTTACAGGTTGGGGAACTCCCCTCTTGCCAGCACGGAGACGGAAAAGGATCTTGGAGTCGTCATTGACTCCACGATGAACATGGGCCGGCAGTGTGGGGAGGCAGTCAAGAAGGCCAATCGTACCCTGTCATGCATCCACAGATGCATCTCGAGCAGGTCCAGGGAGGTGATCCTCCCCCTCTATGCGGCACTGGTCAGGCCGCAGCTGGAGTACTGCGTCCAGTTCTGGGCGCCACACTTCAAGAGGGACGTGGACAATATGGAAAGAGTTCAGAGGAGGGCCACTCGTATGATCAGGGGTCAGCAGGGCAGGCCTTATGAGGATAGGCTACGGGACCTGAACCTGTTTAGCCTCCACAAGAGAAGGCTAAGGGGGGACCTTGTGGCCTGCTACAAACTGGTCAGGGGGGATCAGCAGGTATTGGGGGAGTCCCTGTTCCCCCGTGCACTGCCAGGAGTGACCAGGAATAACGGTCACAAACTGGCAGAGGGTAAGTTTAGATTAGATATTAGGAGGCGCTACTTCACAGTCAGGGTGGCTAGGGCCTGGAACCAGCTTCCAGGGGAAGTGGTGCAGGCTCCTAGCCTGGGGATTTTTAAAAGGAAGTTAGATGAGCACCTTGCCGGGGTCATCTGACCCCGGGGCTCTTTCCTGCTAAGGCAGGGGTTCGGACTAGATGATCTACCTAGGTCCCTTCCGACTCTAGCTACTATGAAACTATGAAACCTTAGACAGCTGATCCAGATTTTTAGCAAATATAACAAAAGAAGTCACTAAGAGATGTGTGGCCTGGGTAGAAAGTTTTCACTAAAACTTACCCCAGTGGAAAGAACCCATCAAGAACTGACTCTGTGTTCATAACAAAACAAAGAGATAATGAAAAAAGAAACAGTAATTATGGCATTTAGAAATTGCCAGATGCTGAAGGCAGGACTAAACCTTGGTTACAGCCCTGTGAAAAGGGGAATGTGGAAGTTAAATGTGCGACTGCTACAAGATGAGGAGATATGTCAAGCATACACAAGATGGTTGAGGGGTGGAGAACACTGAAGATATATCTTGAATACCAGAGGATGATGGATAATGGTGAAGAAGAGAACAGGAAAATTCTTCAGGAAGGAAGATCGAAGAACTGAGGGGAAAAGAACAAAAGAGCTAAGAGATCTGCAAAGAAAGATGCAGAAGCTGCTAAAGGAAGCTACAGAAGCAAGACAGATATGAGAAGAACTAGAAGAAACAAGGCAAGAGATAGAAAGCTTGGTTTAAACGTATGGGAGTGGAAAATGTTTTTAGCACAAGCACTGTGGTGGGAGAAAATGAAGAGTGGTTCTGATACTTTTCAGCCAGAGTGAAGATGGTAAAAAGAGAACTTAAATCAGTGTGGGAAGGTGGTGGTGCTTGGGTGGGAAAGCAGGAGGTGGTGTTAGAGGCAACAAAAAGATTTTATGAAGAGATATATCAGAAGAAAGAAATAGGAAGATTTGGTAGAAAAAGACTGAAGAGAAAAGAGAGGAAGCAATGAAGATGGAAGAACAAATATGCATAGAAGACATGGATGAGTGTTGAAAAACCTTTAAAAAAGAGGGACGTCACCAGGAATACATGGACTACCTATGGAATTTTATGAGAAGTTTTGGCTATGGGTAGGGAAGGCATATAGTAAAAGTTTTTGAGGAAATAGCAGGAACAGGAGAAGCAGGAAAAGATTTTACAAGAGATGTTGTGATCTTACTCCTTAAAAAAGGAGAGAAGGAACTCCTGAAAAACTGGAGACCAATGACACTCCTTAATATGGATAAGTTAAATTGCCAAGATGCTGGCTTTGAGAATTAGGAAAAACCTCCAGAAATTAATACATAAAGACCAAATATGTGCAGTACCAGGTACAAAGATATCTAAAGTGATCAGAGTAATCAGATGTACACTGGCCAACATTCAAGGAAAGAAAACATACCCAGTTATAGCATATCTAGATTTAGAAAAAGTATATAACAGAGCAGATCATAATTACATATTCAAAATACTAGGAAAAATGGGGTTCCCAGAGAAAATTGCATGTTGGATAAAGTTACTGTATAGAGAAGGGGAGAGTCAAGACCAAATCTATGGACATCGAAGGGGGGGGGGCTTTAAAAAAAAAAAAAAAAGATAAAAGGGTGCCCCTTGTCACCACTATGGTGTGTGCGTGACATGGAACTGTCAGCACAAAGACTAAGGAAAGACAAGGTCATAAGTGGAGTGAAGATACTGAGAGGGGGAGAGGTAAAATGCATGTCCTACATGGACAATATAAATGTAGTAGTTAAGAGAGAGACTTTTGGTGGAAAAGGTGCTAAAGCCTATACTAGCATATGAAGAAGCAACAGGGGCTACACTAAATAGGCTGAAATGCACCATAATGGGAGTGGGGAACTGGATGGACTTGGAGAAGTTGGACCTTCAAATAAGAGGAAGAGAATTAAGAATGCTAGGGATCCCACTGGACACCAAGGGGGAAGGTAATACAGCATGGGAAAAGGTGATGACGAGGATATGGCAAATATAATTATGGTCTAGAAGGACACTGTTCTTTCCTCGAAAAGTGGCAGCAGTTAAGGCTGTGCTACTGCAAATTATTCTATATACAGGAATCGCATTTCCACCAACGTGGTGGCAGATACCAAAAGTACAGAGGGAAGTATGCGTGTTCTTCTGGAATGTCAAAAGAAAGGCTGGCTAGAGCTGAACTGTGCAAGGCAAGAGAGGTGGGGGTTTCCAGACTTCAGACTGTTCATCTGTGTGAGATATACAAGTGCGATATGAAAGGGAGAGGGGAAAGCAGTGTATATTATCCAATTTCACTCAGCTGCAATTTTGAGGAAATGGGGAGTATATCAGACCTTTCCAAAGAGGCCAGGGTGTGGCAGTTGCCAATTCATTACACCAGGATGGAAGGTTTCATGCAGAAATATCAAATAGGGAAGGTAGGGCTGAAGAGAGTGCTTGAAGCTGGGGCTGCATGAACTGAAAAACTACACTGATCATGACAAGGAAGAGATCAGATTAGGAGAGGCAGAGAAGCGGAAGGAAAAGGACTAGACGCACTTATGTCACTGAACCAACAGACAGAACTGCTGAGAGGAAGAGAAGGATTTCAGGTGGTTACTGAGGCAATAGTTTTTCATGGGGGTCTCTATGAAGAAAGTGCTCTAAGGCTTTTTTTTGTGAGAAGTTGATGCATGTTGTTTAAGGGGTTTATATATATAGTTGTATGCTTTTGGATATATAGCTGTTTTTATTTATATGATATTTTGGTTAAACAAGGATGCTCAATGTATAAAGCTGTGAAAGTGTAGGGTGATAAGTGTGTTTTTAAGAAGATTTGTAATAAATTTAAAAAGAAAAAAAGTTCCCATCAGCATGTTTGCTCAATAAGGGCCATGTGTTTTATAGTCTTGTTCAGTGTTGGCTGCATTTAGTCGACGTTTGGCAGCAATTTAATGATAGACAATGCATTTAATGAGATTTTTTGTATGCTTAAGATAAGGGACTTTTTCCCCCCATGCCAACTGGTGGCAAAAAATCTCATCTTGTATTTGAGTAAATATGGTACAAGTCCTTTTTGTCAGAATAACTTCCCTGTGGCAGACTATAGTTCAGCCGTGCTTGCTGAAAGTGGAATTAAACAGCCCTTCATGCCGGTCCCAGCTTCTTCCCTCCACAGATCTCAGTTCCCAGGAAACGTTTCTGTCTCTCACGCTTCTCCTGCAGGGCCCTGCAGACGTAGGCCTCCTGGTGTCAAACGCTTGGACCTCTACACTAAAACCCCTCAGAAGGACGCTGTCTCCATAACAGCCTCCATTTGCAGGACAGAAGTCACCAGAAGCAGGCAAACAATAATCCCCAAGGAAACGGCTTCTGTATCGTCTCCTCTTGTCTAGTAAAGATGGCAACACCCTCTACTGGCTGGGGGCTGTAATGACATGTTCCAGGGGTTATTATGTACATGGGCCGAGGTGTACAGTATACAGGTATGGGGGGCGGAAAAGAGGGGGGACAACTTGCAGCCTCTCTCAAACAGGGACATTCACAGCTCTGGGCACACCGGGCAGACTTCTAGCAGATACATGAAATGCAAGGGGAAAGTAGGGAAAAGGAGAGCATAAATGGAGGGAAAACAATTAAATCCCTACCATTATGATCATTCTTAGAATGCTGATGTCGTTAATGTCTGTATTGACCAAGTGTTATTTTTTTAATTATCCATAAAAGGGAATCACAGAAGCACAAGGCAGTGTAAGGAACTTAAAAATGAGGTACAATGTAAAAAACTCTTATAGTATTATAGTAGTGGTTCAGTTTCAAAATAAAAAGAACATCATTTGAACTACCTATAAGTTATTAGAAAGCCTTTTGAAGGACTGAAGTGCAGCTGTAATACTATTTTAAACATTACTCTACACATCTCACTGTTCATTCTAAGAGAAAGCATTTCACAAAACTGTCTCTTCCAATTTTTCCCAAAATTTCCAGTTTTTCCACATCAGGCCTTGGGATGGAGTTTGGACAGGGGTTCTCTCAACTCCTCTGCCCCAAAAGTATTTTTTCCAGACCCTCTAGCCTTGCAGTCATCAGTACCAACTATAGGATTAGAAGCACACACTGTACAAAATATATTTACAGGCTCATACCATAGACATAGCATACTCATTAGATTGGATGTTTAGTAAAGTACTTCATTCCTTGCCCCCTCCACAGTAAGGAGGCTGTGCATTTTACCTTTTGCGGTGCTTGATGCAGATGCTGGTCTGGATGACCTCTTACGCTGTCCATTCTCTACGTTTTCCTGTGAAGCAGCAGAATCCTCTGTTCTTGAATTTCTTCTACTTGGAGTTTTAGACTTTTCACAACTCTCTTTTGTCTCATTACTAATAAAGTGGGACAAAATATTTCTGATGAAGTGTAAGAAGAATTATGTTTTTCTATGCAACTCAGACAAGTTGGAGATGGACCAGTACCAGTTCCGGACCATTAGTACTGAAGATATGAAACGCTAGAGATACTGGAAGTTTTAGCAGATGAAGAATGACCCGAGTAAGTCAGAGCATAGTCCATTTCTATTAAAAAATTATCAGAGGATATAGAATTGAGAAGTCCTCAAAAGAGAGTACTTTCAATATTAGAAGACCGAGAAATTAGATGCATTTTAAATTGTCAGCTCTATTTTCCAGCAGATGCCACCATTACTGAAGTCTAGGAAAAGCAAACAAGTTACATTAGAAACTGCTATTAAATGGGAATACAGAACTGAAATTGCAGATTAATTTAAAGAATTATATATTCAAGGGAGCATGTCATCCTCATATACTATTAAATAATTACTTCACTGATCTCCCTAAATGATTTATTCCCAAACCAGAAAGGCTTTATTAAGGTGGTTTTAAAGCGTAAAGTTGGCAGCAATTTAAAGTGCAGTTCTGTTTATAAAAGGTTACTTTTAAAAGGGCATGGTGGGAAGTCCATGTTTATTTTGTCTCAATAAACACCAGGTCAGCAATGCTCTGTTTAAAATTACAACACCCTTTAACAAAAAATCACTAACAAGTCTATTAATTCACCCTGGATGGTTTTCTTCTCCTGTACTGGTATCAGTAAGTTTCCGCAGACTAAAGTCGTCTGGGTAGAAACATGTTGCCTGTATCTCATTTGTGTCACTATACTTTTTTTTTCTTTCTTTCTTTTTTTTTTTTTGCAGCAGCACAAATGCTGAACAAATAGACAACAATACGATTTGTTACAACTACACAAAAGAAAAAAGATCAATGGCACAACAATAACTGGTAACAGACTATGCTGCTTTACTGTGGTAGATGCCTATTACCTCTATGATTGCTCGCCTTGCTCAGTCAGACCTGTACCCAGGTCTGGCTGGGCAAGAAAAAAGCCCTTCCCCACTCAGAACCACTCTGTGATTGTAAGGAAACACATCTGGCTGTGCACAGAAAGCAGGCAACCACACTGCCTATCAAGGGCAGGACAAGGAGTGGGTGATGTGATTTGCCCAGTGAAACAGATCAACTGTGCCATGACACAGCTGACTTGCTTCATTCAGCCTGTTTCTAGCCTCAGTGAAACTTCTGTGCGACTCTGTCTTCTGTGGGTTCACACACATAACTACTGAACTAAACAATTCTGTTAATGCACAAAGAAAAACAGAATTAAGTTCATGCCATTTTGGACACGATGGCTCTGCAAGACTTAAAACACTATATATTTTAATCAGAAAACAGAGAGAATATTTATAGAATAGAATTGTAGACGGTCTCTTTTCAGAAATCATGTTTTAAAAGGAAAAAAGCTTTACAAAAGTTTATAGCATAAAGCAACTAACATCTAAAACACAACAGTCAATTTGTGAATGCAATGATAAAAGCCAAACAGGCACTGCCAAGCGTGGAAATTCAGAGATAAAGCAAGCAGACAAGGCAAGTAATTATCCCCATTATCCACAAGACATTAGAGGCATAGACGAGTTAAGTGACCTGCCTAAGGGATAGAGTAAGTATCAGACTCTGGCTCAAAACCCATTTGTAAATGCTTTGGTATTACATCTGATTCATTAGTTTTGTGCTTCTGCAGATAACCTGTCTTCCCGTCTGTAATTTGTAAAATAGAGGTAATCACCATCTACACTGGAAGTGTAATGTGAAGCCTACCCAAATAATGTGTGTAACAGTACTTTGTAAATATCAAGTCACTAGGAGACACAAACAAACAAACAAACAAACAAACAAACAAACAAACAAACAAACAAACAAACAAACAAACAAACAAACAAACAAACAAACAAACGAGACTCAGGAGTGTGCACTTGAAGAAATGTAACAGGTTTATAATATCCACAGAAAAAACCTGTGGTAACTAAACTTTTTCCCTTCCAACTGTTATTTCCCCACTGAAGATACCAGCCTTTATGAAGTAAAAAGCAAAAAACCAAATAAGCAAGTCCAGAGTTATTTCACGTGCCAAATGTGTCATTTTGTGAACCTGCGCTTCTCCCAAAAATTCTCTCTCAAGCATTTTAAATAAATTGTCTATTGGAAGACTACCCCACACGTGAAATTTCAGAAGGCAGGTTACAGAAGTACCTTAGACTAAAGTGCTTGTACATGTGACAAAAATTGGCCATTTCTGCAGTTTAACTGCATCATGCTGTACATATACAAGGGTTTTTCTTACTATTTAAATAAGCTTACTACATTGCAAACTAAACCCTACCCCCTCACCACCACCATGAGAGGCAGGCTGAAGGGCAGGCACCCTGCTCAGAGCCCACCAGCAGCTTGCCTCTCCGTGAGTTGCCACCGGGCTGCACAGCCCCTGAGCTGCAGTGGGACCCAAGTCCTTCCCTGCATGGCAGCGGTATCCCTTGGGCATGGTGCTAACTGCACAGGTGCAGCCCCAGCTTGCAGGCAGCACCTCCCAGATCCAACTCTTCCCCAAGCCTGCATGGGAAGCAGTGCCCGGTGAGCTTCCAGTGTACAGGCTCTGGCAGGTGCTGCCTGCAAGCTGGGGCAGCACCCGCACAGCTAGCACCGCATCCAGGTGGCCCTGGGGGGCACCGCCACTGCAGAGGGAAGGACCGGGCCCCACCCCCTACAGCTCAGAGGCTGCACAGCCTGGTGGCAGATCATGCAGGCAGGCACACGGACAGGCTCCACTGGGGGGAGGGGGGAGTGGCTAGGATCCTGATCCCCTTCCTTCCTCCTCCCCCAACCCCTCCATGGAGCCTGCCTTTCCCGCAGCTGAGATGTGAGCTGCTGGTGGGCACTGTGCTGTCCCTCTACAGCAGTGGTGCCCCCTGGGTGGCATCCACCTGCTAGCAGCCCACCCAGAAGGCCCTGTGGGGTTCTGCTGCTGCAGAGGGAAAGACCAGGGCCCCGCCACAGTTCAGGGGCCGCTTGGCCCACCAGCAGCTCAGCCCCTTTACCACCCCCTCCCCCGTGGGAGAGGCAGGCAGGCTCTGTGAGGTGGGGGGGAAAAGGAGATCGGGTCCCTCACTATAGTGTCGGAAGCCTCTAAATTGAAACAGTGGGCTTTTAATAGTTGCAATTAAAAACCCACCATTGCAATTTAGGGGACTAAACACCCATCATATGTACAACTGGCCACCTGTACCCTGCCTTCTGCCTAACTCCAGATTAACATGGCTAACTACCTCTCCTTGCACATGAAATTTCAGTTTGATTTTGCTAGAATTAAAGAGAAAGCTAGCTCCCAAAATACATAATGTCAGAGTTGGGCAATCAGGGCAGCAAGGTGCCAACTCCAGGAATGGGAAGTGGGGTGAAGGAGGCAAAGACATGGCAGCTGCTGCTGTAGCTGCACAGTTACAGCTACCACCATGCTACCGGTTAAAAGTCACTGCTGCTTCCATCACACCTGCCCTGGATACCTGGCTGCTGTGCATCAGACATTTAAGGAGAGACTCTAGTCCCAGAAAATAGCAGATTTTTTTAAACATTAAATTCAGCACCAATCCTCCCTAAAAAAGTTTCATAGTGTTAAAATCCTTTTAAATCTTGGTACTCTCTTCTACCACATGGGGACAGTAAAAGCAAAATACAGCATTTGCCAGCGCTTATAAAATTTAGGAGAGCAATCAGGTATTAGATAAAAGCACCAAAAAGCTCCGCTGAAGCGCACGATCTATACAAATGCTGCGTGAGCGAGGTTAAACTGACAGTTCCTCCTGTGGGCATGCACTGTACTTGGTGCAGGGGCGGCCAGACAGACTAGCATGAGGTATCTGACAAAGTGAAACTACCATTAAATCCTCCTACAACCAGTTAAAGGTTTTTATTATTAAAACATGGTCTAAGATACAACTAGGTTAACACAATCCTGAAAATCACACTTCAGTCTGATAAAATAACCATCTGTTGTTGGACTAGTGAAATTATGATTACACTAGCCAAGATCTTTATGTACATGCATGTCTTACAAAGCCTTGCTTTATCAGATTTCAGTACTAAAAATAGGAGCAATCATGCATCAGGTTTTGAAAAATGGATTAATGAAGCTAGCACACACAAAGTAGTTTGAGTTCACCTCTTCTGTAAAGAACACTACAAAAAGCAGTGACCACTGGAGCCATGCAACACCCTCAAAGAGAAGAAAGCATTGAAAGCTTAGGGGATATGAAAAATGGTGTCCAAAAAGGTAGCATCACATTCAGAAGTTTTAATATAAATTTTTCCAACTTAAAAACCTGGATTACCCAGACTCTGAGGCAAGAAACAGATATGGCAAGAGAATAAAAAAATCCATAACAAATGAAGGATTTTAAGCTGTGCAATTCTGGAATAAAGAAAGTCAAAGAGAAAAGAACTTCTTTCAAAGACAGCTACATCACTCCTGGATCTACAGACGTTATCTACTTACCTTTGACCAGCAACTACTGCAGCACTTGCTTCAAGTTCTGCAAGAAAGAGACACATGCTAGGAGTCATGTATCTGGATGGTATGTCACTACCATGCTGATTTTCAAACTACACTTGATGGAAAATGTTGAATCATAACAAGAAAATACACATGCATATTGTATTTTATGAAGCTCAGTCTATTTTAAAATATTCTCAGTGCTATATGCAGTATATTTTTCTGATTGGAGGTAATGAGTCGCCTCATACTAAATAAATACAACCCTCTAATCTCATATTTTGCCTCCCCTAAAAAAGGGAAGCCCAGCTTGTTGAGTAACTTCTCTCCTCTGCAAATGATAATTAGTCCTCTCACAATAAAACCATCCTATTCAAATGAAAAGCTGAACTATCAGATCAATGATCCATCTATGTCGATACTTTATCAATGGAATACTGAGCCAGCACTAGCTGCTTCACAGAAAGGCTTAAGAAATCCTGCAGAAGGCAGTGGTAGAATAGCCTGCCTGTCAAGATTTTTCCCCCCGCCTGAACCTTCCTCTGGGTGGGTAACTGACTTCAGCACTTATAGTCCCTTTCAAAGCTCTTGTGGATTTCCAAACCCCACCCCCAGCCTTAAAAAGCACAAGTCTGGATAATCTTAAACATAACATTTATCCAGAAATTTCACCTTAATGATACTTTGTGGCAACAAGCTCCACTCTTTCTGAGATGTCTTCCACCTTCTCTCCCCCCCAACTTGGAATTTGATGCATTCAGTTCCACTAAAATAACCTTGTTCTTGCGTTAATGTGAAGAGAATTTCCCAACCAACCTTCTCTATATCATTCTTTTTTGTATACCTTTATCATGTACCCTATTGTCTCCTCTCTGGTAAACAGTCTATTTTTCAATATATAAAAAGGTTTTATAAGTCTCTATTAATTTACATTGCTGAATTCCCTCTTTCTGCTAATTTTTTTTTTGTCAGATGAGACCCAGATCTAAGAAGAGAATGTAGTTTAACAGAGGAGCATTATAATTTATACACAATTTATTCTCATACAATTTATAATCTGTATATCAGTATATTCCATTTCAAATTAAATATCCTAAAATTGTGCTTGCTTTTTTTGTTGCCACTGTTGGACAAAACGTAAAAATACATGTTTTCCCTTTAACAGCCATTTCTGCTAAGTACCATTTAGTGCAAAGAGCCTAGTGTCTCATGTACTCAAAAAATAACAGCTATAAAAGGAAAAATAAAAGCACTAAAATGTAAGGACCAAGTTATGGGATACATATTCTTATTACTGAGCCGATTAAGTGTAATTATTCTAACTGCTCTGTGTAAAACCCATCTGACCCACAGTAATGGAAGAGTGAAACAGACTGAATGTATAGTAATCTTGATCAAAAATTTTTTTTTCTTGTATGCAGAATTCTACCTACCGGAATACTGTCCAGTTGTAAATCTTAGAATGATAGATATCTAGCTTTAAGCTAACACCCTATGACCAACACATCAGACTCAACATGATGAATATAGCCTTGGAAGAAAGTAATTTCAGTTGCGTTTGTTTAAACTGATTGTTTTAAGTCAATGCACTCCTTTTCAAGTCCTATTTCTAATTACACTGACCCGGCAGAGAAGGGAACAGCAGAGCTGTGCAGAGAAGCTGCCTGCCACTGTAAGCTCTGCGCTGGTTTGGCGACGCACCTCATGCACACAGCTGCAGCAGAGGCAATGGTGTGGGGTTATACTCATCAAAGTGCAGGTCTCCCCTGCCCCCTAGGAGTATGTGCAGTGGCAGGGAGCTAGCCCTGCCCCCCTGGACGAGCTGCCTGCAGCCCCCTCTCACTCCCTGCTGGGGTCCTGCAGCCAAGCACTGCAGCCCCAGGCCCCAAACCCCATGCACTGCCCAGCTGGGCAGCAGCACTAGTCCCAGCCCTGCCCAACTCCTTCCTCCCTCCTTCTCTAAGGGGGCTCAATTCCCCTCTCCCCATCTAATTACCTGTGGGAGCTGCTTTCCAGGCTGCCTGGGGCCATGTGCATATACATGCACATGGTGTCCCCTAACTGACCACCCTTCTCCCGCTCCTTCCCAGCCTCCTGCAGGGAGCCTGTAGAGAGCTCTGCCAGCCTGTAGAGAGCTCATCCCAAAACTGCAAAATCCGCTGGCTTCTCCAGTAAAATGAGAAATCCACATTTGCATCTGGGAAGACAGTAACATCTGTAGTTTACTGCGTTTTTCTGTGGGAAACAGAAAAACCGGATCGCTGCTTAACATTTAAGCACACCAATAGATTTTCAGTGGTGCTCAATGACTATTCAGCACCCTTACCAAATAATTAAGGTATCTAAAGGGAACTGAGATACTCTGAAAAATCTATCCTTGATAGCTCTCAACACTCAACTATAGGTGATCTTGCAGATATAAAGATGCCACCATTAAAATAAATGAAAAAGGGTGTCAGTTTCTTAACAGCGCTTTGAAAATGTCAACCTACGCTCAAAAGAGCAAAAACTGTTCATATGAATAAATATTAGGGCAAAAATATTTCAATGGCAAGTCAGCTAAACTACTTCACTTATTTTTAAACTGTTCCAATGCACAGGATGAGAACTATCTATTTCCAGAATGCACACAATCAAGGTGATGCAATGACTTCTTAGATACACAAATTAAAATTTATGTGCACTTCCACAGGTGTATCCTCATTTTCCAAAACAAAAGTTTACCTGTTCTTTGAACAGCACTTTCTGATGTTGTAACTGGAGTTTCCTTCTGGGTTAAATGTTGAGATGATGCTAAAATAAGAAGTGCAGAAAAAGTCGGAACTAATTAAATTTTTCGTTCAAAGTAAATTACAAGAATTTTTTACTTTGTATGATCAGCTAAGACTAAATAGCCCTGCAGTTTTTTCTGATTGATTGCATCATATATGCATATATACACGCATATTTACTTCCCCTCTCTCCTCCCCCACACTGTTTTTATTTTTGGTACCCCCTCCCCAAAGTCTGATTTCTAAGGTAAGGGGAACTCCTTCATTAAACTGTATCTTTTTCATATGAAATACTGGTTAAATTAGATCTTGAGAGATTAAAGAGAAATTTGATTTTAGCTAGAGTTTTAAGCTCTAGCATTGGAGTCTTTAAACACTGACACTAAGGAAAGACTAATTAACATCTGGAAAATCTCTGTTAATAACACAAGACGTCTACAATTTTATTAAGCTGCAAAAGTTCAAAACTTCTGAGACACCCATGAAGATCTCTAGCAAAAACAAAGGAAGACTTAAATTTAAATTTCCTTATGCTACCAAGTTAAAAATAAAAAAGGATACAATAGCTCTTGCTAAGAAAGGCACCTTGCTGGGATTTATAGATTATAATAAATCAAAAAGGAAGTATCCAGTAAAATAAACTAGACCCTTAAAGACCCATTATATTGCATATGTTTCAGGAAAAAACAAAACTGAAAAAAACCCTCAGGTTTCTCCCTCTAATTACACTCCAAGTGTGGTGCAGCTTTGTGTTTTTCTTTCCACAAGTCCACAGAATTTAAAGTAGCACAAAATGTGCAACTACTTAACTCTACCTTAGCTGCTCATCTCAGCTTGCTGCTGTGGAGTTGAGGGAAAGGGGGGCTGGGGAAGAGGGCAAGAAGGCAGAGTATTCAGAGGTTTTCAACTTGAAAAGCTTTTTTACCTATGAAGAATTCATTTCATTTTCAAAATTAAGGGTACTTTTATTAAAAATCTTCAGCCATCTCAGTATTTCACAGGTAAACAATTCTATAACATGTAATGTAACACGCTGGGCTGGGGAAGGGCCATAGACTGGCCCCACAGCACTGATCTCGCTTGCAGAATCAGAAGGTTGAACACCACCAAATGTAAGGGGTCTGGCAGTGGGAATGCTGGATTGGCCCAGCAGGGCCAAGCTTGAGCATGGCTGTGACACTCTACCTGAAAAATCACTCATCTAGAAGCACTAAGGGAAAAAAAAAAGAATTTATGAAGAACAGAAAGAGGACTCCTCTTCCTCTGCAGTCAGATAAAGACTTTTATACCAAAAAAAAGAAAAAAGCAAACAAAAAAACAACCACCTTGTAGCTAGCCTCAAACTAAAGCAATCTATTCCATACCCTAAATGTTGAAGTTGGACATAAAATATAAAATGTTGGAGGTCATGCTCCACCACAGTAAGTGTCAATCCATACACTCCATTTTATGATATATAAACTTCTGCCTTTGTACATATTCTGCAATATGTCCATTGAGATTTCTCTCTTCAGTATTTTTCATGTATCTAATATAAAAAGTAGCAGTAAAGTCACTTTGAAAGTAATCGCACATTCTTTGCCACTCATTTTTACAGTAAAATTGTGAATTTATTTTCAGTAACAGTTTTTTCTACCTACTAGAACAGATTTTGTCATGTGAGCTTGAAATAAACATTTCCATTTCATAGCAGAACACTATTACAGTTTACTGTAAGAAGCGTGCTTGTTAACTGTGGCCCCCTTTTGGAAGGGGGTGGGGGATGACAAATGGCAAAGCTCCAATTGCCTTCCATAGCTCCAGGATTTACCTTAAGATGACAAGTATTTCGGGGAACTGACTTTGGGCATTGTTTTATTTCCGTTTCACATAAGAAGTGATAGCAACGTTGTGTTCAAGTCATAATAATAGTTCAAAACATTTTTTTAAAAAGATATCTTAGATTAAGGCAGGGATGGGCAAAATGGTGGATCTAGCCAGCAGCGAGATTCCACTTCCCAGCAGCCCCTGCCCACATAGCTGTGGCTGGTTTCCATGGAGACCCCAGCAGTGGCCGGGCTGTGACAGCAGGGTGCTAGGGTTCCCATGGAGATCAGCATCAGCAGCGCTGGTACAGTACAAAGCTGGATGGGGAGCTGCTCTGGGGTTGGGATCTTGCAGTGGTGACAGCATGGTCTGAAGTTGGGGCAGCTTCTATCTGAGGCATGCAGGCAGTGGATCACAGTTCTGCCCTGGCTCCAGACCATGCTGTCACCGCTGCAAGATCCCAGTCCCAGAGTAGCTCCCTGCCAGCACTGCTAGGGCAGGTCTCCATGGAAACTACGGCCCCACGCCATCACGACCCCACCACTGCTGCGGTCTCCATGGAAATCAGTCACAACAACGTGGGCAAGGGCTGCTGGGAAATAGAGTCTACCATGGGCTCAATCCAGCCCACAGGCCAGACTCTGTCCACCCATGGGTTAAGGTAGTCTATATAATCAAAATAATTTACTTTTAATGATATATTGCATTTTCTCTCTCTGAAAGATTAATATTTTTAAAATTTCTCTATGATCTGTTTTTATTTAAAAAAAAAAAACTGCTGCAGAATGATGGTAGTCAGCCATTTCCCCAAAAAGGTTAACAATATTAGAATACAAACGCTGTGTTCCTGCTCACTTGCCTCAATTAAGTTCTCATCTTCATATGCTTCTTTGGTACCAAATTTTACTACTTTATATTTAAAAAGTTACAAAAAAAGCCCATAACAACACACCACTCATTCTGTGCCAACATTGAAATAAAAAAAGCAATTTGCTTCTTTGACAGAAATTGTATGCACTCCTTTTGTCATTTTAGCTACACTTGAATATGTATTTTCTTCCTACTTCTGAGCCTTGAGTGAAATCACTCATGGTATCAAATATGCTGCACATACAGTCTTCCATCTTAAGTTTTTTGCTGCACAACAGGATTAAAGGGAAGAAAAAAAAAAGTTTAATACCCAAAATACCTAAAAAAGTGAAAAAAACCTAGAGAAACTTTCAGAAAAATCAAACAAGCCACAAAAATGTTATATTACATTAAAAATTCACAAGTACGGCTATACTATTTGGGTGCTATAAAAACACCACTCTAGAAGCCACCAATGGATTACATTACCTTCCAATTAAGTGTTAAGTTTTGTGTTAAATTCAAATACAGGTTTTATGTGCCAGTGGAATTTCTGACACACAAAGGTAAGAAGCAGGTGGAAGAACAGTACCATGCAAAGTACATACCTATATTTTGTAGTAGCTCCTGATGTACTCCTGCTTTTTCCTCCACTAAGCCAATCCCAATTTGCTCAGCCGGTAAACCACTGTGGTTATTATTAGTGCTTGGGGCTGTGGGTGGAAGCTCTTGGATTGCTGGAGTGGTTACAACCGACAGTACATTTGTGGGAGGAGTGTTGCTTGATAAACTTGAAGATACAGAAGCAGAAACAGTAGCAGCAGTGCTTACACTCAGACTGCCAGGCCCAGAAGTGCTCTGTTTTATAAGACTGGGTACTGGAGGTGTCACTATTTTATTGTCTACCTCTACAGGCAATTGCTCTGTCCCCAGACTGTTAGGGACCGACATTTCTAGTCCCTGGCCATCGGCTTCTCCATCCAAAACATACTGTTCCTCCCCTTTTTCAAGAGAGCCTGTAACTTTTTTACATGCTTTGGTCAGCAAAAATTGACCAATCTTGTCCACCTTTCCCTTTCCCTTACTAGACGAAACTGGACTTCGCCTGTTTCCAGAAGATCCTGGACTACTTGTGAGAAGAGGCGAAACCACAGGTCCACACTGCGTTGTTGTTACAGAGCACTGGTCAGTTGATGTATTAGCTTGAGAGGTAGCCTCCTCTAAGCTAAAGTCTTTGACTTGTTGAACAGGGGGATGTGAAGGAACATTCAAAGATGCTGTAGATGGGGGAGAAGGAAGCTGAATAGGAGTTGCCAGTGGATTAAGAACCAGTGACCTGCTTGTTGGAATATTTGGGACAGAACTATTAGATGACGTACTAGGAGGAGCAGGCCCAGAGGAAAACTTTATGTTCTGTGGTATATGCAAAGGACCAACAACTGCAACTGACTGAGGCATTAAGCTAGAGTTAGTGCTCATGGAGGCTGCTGGTATTGTACTTGGTTGAGATCCTTTCATAACCTGAATTATTGAGGATGAGTTTATAAAAACTGGTGTAATGAACTGTGGTCGGGTATTAGACTGAACTGCTGACTGTCCCTCAGAAACCATAACTTTGTTACCTACATTAGGCATTGTGACAACGGTAGACACTAATGTAGGTTGT